>NC_085057.1:14461674-14765563 GCF_963662255.1 Cinclus cinclus | reverse complement strand
CTGCCCTCTACTGTCACTTTCACAATGGCTTGCCTGCTGAGAAAATATTTACTTTGCATTTGAGAAAAGGTCACTGACTGGTGGTTTAAACCACTCTCCCTCGGGACAACAAGAATGGGAGTCAGACTCTAAAAGAGAAAATCAGCCTGGGGTCTTTTTCCTCCTCCCTTGCTTTCTCCCACATCCCCTTCAGATGTCATGAAAAGGCTGTCCAAAGAAAGAGGGACATATTTCATGTCCCTCGTGAAATCCACCTCCCTTGGTCCCTGGTTCAGCAGGAAGCAGGGCTTGCCCTAATTAAAATTAAGGTGGGTAACAAAACAGAAACATTCACTTCCTGTAGCTGGCAGGAGCAGTTCCCTGTTCTCAGCATTCTTTCTGAGGACAGTCCTCCAAGTAAACACATTGACTGGAAGAGGAAGCAGTTGGATTTGACTGTCCTTGCTTTTGAAATACATTTTCTCAGGTGTGCTCCTTATCCCCAGCTGTAGAAGCAGAGACACAAGTGCACATCAGCTGCACCGCAGTTCTGCAGAACAGCAGGACACGTGGGACGTGAAACAAATTTGGCAGCACAAGACCCGGTCAAGGGAAGCAACGCACTTTCCTGTGCACACCACAGTGGTTTGTATCAATGTCAAGCTCACTTTTTACCAGGAACTTGGAGGTTCCTATGTGGTTTACGTACACAAAGAACAGAAGGGCATAAACACTAAAATTTCAATGAAAAAAATATCCCACTCAAATGAAAGAACAATAAAGTTAACAAACTATATGATCACAATCCCAGAGTACACATCTGTCTGTTCAAAATACACCCCCATACAGTGGCCAGCCACACAGAAAACCTGTGTCCTGCAAATGAAACCACCTGAGTAACACCAAGCCTAATTCAAAGGCCATTAAAAAGAATGTGAACCTGGACATTGTTTTCAGTAGCTTTGGACCAATCCACTCCAGCTCATGAAAAGTTTCACCATTCTTTTCTTTGCATCTCTCCATTTAGAGTGGCAACAGCTGTTTAACACGGAGCAGTGGTTGGAAAGAGCAAACATATCAGGGAGGAAGATGACTTAAAGAATATATGCTTGGGGAAAGGATTAGGAGGAGAGAAGTGGAATTTTAACAAAGATGAAGATTGCTGATATACAGATCCCTCCTAACTTTAAATAACTTAGCTCCTATGCTGTAACAGCACAGATTCAGCTTGTGCAGCTCTTCCTGCCTCTGATCCAAAAGATGAGCTTTTACAAGATGGTTGGTTCAAACTAAGACCTCATTTCACTTCACTCTGGATCCTGTCCCCTGCTCCCCAAAGCAAAACCTCCCTCATCCCCCAGGCCAGCTGCAACGTTGGTGCAATCCTCTGGGGAACTGCTCCATCTCAAAGAGACAGCAGCAAACAGGCCATCAGGGAAAGAAGTTGCAGGTTTTGGCTGAGTGTGAGCAAACCAATTTCACAGACAGGTAGGTGAGTAAACAGGTTGTTTGCTTTTTGCAAGGTAAAGCAGAGTTCTGCAGAAAGAACCTAACTTCTTTCATTCACCTCTGGAATCATCCATCCATCCTCCTTGCCTCTCGCAGAGGGTTTTGAATGGGCACACACTTAAAGAAGGGATACAAAAATAACAATCTGCACTTCACACACAAACAGAAAAAATAAATTGTAGCTAACTTAGGATTTCCAATCACTTTGATATCGTCATGATCACCTAATATAACCTTTCAGACCAGTCATATTCCCTATCCATTGCTCATCATTTCCTCTCTCCTTCCAAGAGGTCCCCAGTCACCAATTCCTTTCTGTAGAGCACTTACCAGCACCTCGGGGGAGCCACACCACTGCCTGGCAAGGTTCCCACCATGTTTTGTTTGCATCTAGCTCAGTAGTAGAGGCAAAGGATGAAAAGGTGGGGTTGTTTTATCCCTCAGCCTGCAAGACAAAATGGTCAGGGAATAAAGAGAAAGGGCAGAGGGGGAAGTTTCTATGATTAAAATTTTGAGAAACCAGAGTTTGCCACTACAATTATTGCAAGGTAGAGCCCCCTTAGACAGTTGTCTCTGGGCAATAAGAGCACATGGATAAAGGAAGTACTCAACCCTTGCTTTGCTTCAGTTCCCTAATCCAGCACAAACACATTTGGGGATTTATGGGTTTTTGGAAGCTTCCAGCAAAGCTCAGGGCCCATTCCTTGGGTTATTGTTTTCCCATCTGCTTCTCTTCATTTTATTCCATCACAGAGGCCCCATCATGGGACACAAGAATGCAACCAGAACAATAGGCAGAACTTGCAGCCTCCAGGACTGCAGTGAGGGCAGAGCCTCCATTGCAGGATGGGAGCCAGCAGCTTCTATATTTATCCCTTTCTTTCTCATTCCAGATCACATTCTAACCACGGACTCAAGGAGTCAGGAGGCTTTCACCAGACCACTGTCCCTGAGCACTGCACATCCAGCAGGGCCCCCTGAACATAAAACATTAATTTCCCTTCTAATAAATGCCAACTTCCTGCTCCCCCACTCCTTTCCAGATCCCTAGTTTGACAGTCTTACTTACTTCATATAAGCAAGCTAAACAAAACCATCTTTTCTTCTGCAAGACTGGTGGCCTTGGAGCAGCCCCAGGACTCCAGAACTTGGACAGCACTGCACTGTCTCTCAGACCAGGGCCCTGGGAAGAGGCAGAAATGGGTGAGCTCTTCTTCCCCCATGTCTGAGCCTGTGTTAAACTCACCAACCCACAGACACTTGCCCAAGTCCACGCCTCAACACCTGATGGCAGGGCGGGTGGGGAAAACCGGGTCCGAGCACTCATCTGGCCTCAATCACCACCACAGCACATGCATGCACCTCTCAGACTCAGGTGAGAGGGGGCTGCTGAGCAAAAGCTCAGGTGTTATTGCAAAGTCAGCCCATTCATGTCCCAAGGCACTTCTCTATCCCTTTGAAGGCCCTGGAGGAAGCTCAGCTGACTGTGACACTGATCATGATGCCATTTAGCACTTACCTGAATTAGATCATCAAGTGAGGGGATCCCATAGAGCAAGAGGAAAACCTGCCATGTTTCCAGAAACACTTACCTAAAAGCTTTGTCACTTGAAAAAAGCTTGGTTATAGACAAGTTCTCTTCCTGCCACTTTCACAAGGATTGTAGGTTAGGACAGCTCTGCACTTTGTTTCTCCAGTCCTACCAAAGTTCTATCAAAGGCCGCTGGTGCCCCAGTGAGAGGCTTGAGCACACAGGTGGCCTCCTAGGAACCTTGCTGCCATCCAAATTACTCCTCCTGTTTAAGACTGTGTTTTCATACCCTGCCTTTCCTCCTGATCCCATTCCTTCTAAAAGCACTGTAAGAGGCTGTATGAAGAAGAGGAGGCTGACATTGGATGGGATGCAAGAACAGAGCTGATTTTCACTTTAATGTCTGTCCCTGGAAAATTAGTGGTACCTAGCAGTGCCCAAGCACAGATGGAGAAATTACATATTCTGGTCATATCACAAGCCATGCCACTAATTTCCTTTGTAGACTCAAACTCCTGGCAGGTAAAATTTCTCTCCCTGAGGTATTTGCTTCTGAGGCCTGTTCTGAAGTAGGGGTGCCCAACGAGTGTTTGGAAAGGCCTGGAGAAAACCAGCACTGTTAGGAGGTTGAGCAGTCTGGCTTTCTGCAGAATAGAATCCACTGAACACCTTTGCACTGCCAGCACTGGCACATCAGCTGCCTTCATCTGCCACACAAATCCCTTCTCCTTTACTTCTTTTATGTTCTGGAGCCTGGCATCCCTCTGCTCATGTGAGGAGGCAGTGCCCAGTCAGGTCTTTGAACAACTACCACATGCCAGCAAGCTGTAAATGAGTGCTGTGTGCCCAGCCAGTCTGAAGAGAACACTTACCATCTAGCATTCCTGCAGGTCGTGAGACACAGTTATTTGTCCAAGGTAGGCAAGAGAAAGCAACTGGAGTTACCAGTAGAAGAAGCTGACAGAGAGAAGCACCAGCAACACTCAAGTCTCTGCTTGGCCCACAAAAGCTCTGAATTAAAAAAAAAAAAAAAAACAAAAACAAAACAAACAACAACAACAACAAAATGCTGCTCCATTTTACAGCCAGATCTTTCCCTTTTATCTTCCCCTTCCCTCCCAGACTTACCTCCCCAGAACACAAGAAATGAAGCTCAGACTCTTTGGAAGCTTTAGCTTTTAACCACAAAGGCTGTGAGTTTTTACCACCTCAAAACCAGAGCTGTGCTCAGGCAGAAGGCCTTAAGAGCAAGAGAGGCTACTGCCATGGAGAGAACAGATCCAGCCAAGGAGACACCACACACAGGTGACATAGTTTCCAAGAGGTCACACAGCAGTTCAGGGTAGGACTGGAAAATGACCTGAAACTTTGATAAATCCTTCATCACAAGGATGCTTTTCCAGAATATCAAACACTGAACTTACACCACCTTTCTCAGAGCAGGGGCCATGCACAACCCATCAGTTGGATCCAGACTATTTTTACTATTTATGCATCCTTTCCTGTGTGACTGAAACACTGTGAACTGTTGCCCTGCATTTATAACAGGCCTTTAACTATCTCATACCAACTTTTTATTCTCAGAGCTCTTCCACTCTCCTCACCCTGTCTTCCTCCCATCCATTTAGAAGAAATAGGAATAAAATTTTTCTCCTGGAAGTCAGATGTAGTGCATCTCCCTGCAGACACAAGCAAGTACCTCCTTTCAGGGAGCCACAGAACAATTGTGATCCTTTCTGGATGCCAAGGAGAGAGTCTGGGTCCTCAAGCCCTGCTGTACCACCAGGCTCAGACACCCCAAGGAAATCACTTATTTCCCAAAAGCACAGCTGGATAGCAAGGCCCAGTGGCACAGTCACTTTCCAGCTGGGTGGGAAACACAAGAGGATAAAGAAAGGATGCAGCAAAGCAGGAGGTGGCTTAGCAGAGCCCCACAGAGCACAGACAATAACAAGGAGATGTATAATACCAGAAGCTTTAACTTTTAAAGAGCAGAAATTATAACTTTACAGGTAAGCGCAATCAATGCATATGCACAAAGATTTGTGGTCAACAGTGCAATTCCATCCCCAGCTGAATGATCCACTGGGTACACATGTTCAAACGTGCACAACACTCACTGCTCAACTAAAACTCCGTTCCCATAAAGCCACACAGACTCCCTTGGGCAGAGGCCAAGCAGTTAAATAAAAAAGTCTATCCAGAGTGAGAACTCTTCAGAGACATTCCAGCATCTGGAAAGAGGAGGGGGTCTTACTCTGAGAACTCTTGAAGAGCCTGAACTTCTGTGGTTAAATACGTGCCTCATCCAGTGTTAATTCCTAGGGAAGAGCATCTCATAATTCCCACCACCTTGTGCAGCAGGACCTGCAGTGAGCAAATTAGTCTGATTCTGCTCCTCTCTCCAGACAAGAGCATACAGCCATAGCCCGAGGTGGGATGGCATCTGGCCATTCAGTATTTGCTTTTTAGTGAGGCCAGACTCACAGTATGGCTGGTGACAAACAAAAGCCATTGCTGTTAGTGTGGGCTTCTTCACTTCCTTTCATTATATCCCCACCCATGACATGTAAATAAAACTGCCATCAGCTTTCTCCAAACACTGGGGCACTGAAGACTGTACAAAGCATGAGGAGGGAGCACAGCCACAGCCAAGGCGGAGGGTACTACCTCCTTCCACCATTCCCTCAAGAGATTGGGCACTACAAACAGCAGAAGAAACCACTTAGAGCAAAACCCTGCTCTCAACAGGCCTTTGATATGTGAGCTGGCCTAGGACAGCAGTGGTCAGAAGAAATTAAGTTGGTTGTAGGACTTGTCTCCCTTCAGAGCCCTGCTGCAGAAGGCTGTGTCCTGCTAAAGAATTGCATTTGAGATGGCTGTATAAAGGCTCTGTATTTCATGGTCACATGAAGTCTTCCTCCTGGTGAGTTTTCAAGATCTTAGCTAGGTAGAGGGACCACCCATATGTAAGCAAATTGCAAGAGAGTGAACTTGGAGAGATACAGCCCAGGAGAAATTAATACATTCACTGGGAGCTCTCATCCCATTCCCTTCCTGCCAAGGGACACAGGCAACACGGAGGAGTACAGAAAATCTCACTTGGCAGAACTCAACCAACATCAGAGCTCTGAGCCCTATTCTTTTACTCTAGGCTGGCCTGAGCAAGTTTTGCTACCCTCATCCCTCTTTGCCATGGCAGAGAAAGAAAACCACCTTTCCATAGGTGAGAGAGGAGGCTAAACCCCACTACTTTAAAGCTCAATGCGCATCATCAGTTAGCATCCCTCAAGAGGGGTCTCAGAGGCAGCTCAGCCTAAGGAGGCATCATCCCAGTAGAAACTTCCACAGAAGGAGGATGGGAAAAGACAACAGGGCACAGCTCTCATCCCTGTAGGACAGCATAGAGCTAGACACAGCCAGCCAATGCACCAAGTGTTATTCAGCACGAACAAAAAAAGCTCTTTCCAGACTCTGCCTCACAGCTGCTCATCTGTATTCCATCCCTTGGACCCCAACAACCCTTCTGGCTGAAAGAAATGGAGGACATAATTTTATCTGCTCCCTCCTATCACTCTCCTGTTCCAACATCCTTAACCCACCCATCCCCACTCACTGGAAACCTGTTTGTCTCCTTCACAGGGTCACGTCCCTGCAAAAGATGAACCTCTCATCTGGACACACAATTTCCTGGATGTTATCTGACCAAGATGGGGAAGGAGAAAAGAAAGGTCTTCCTCCAGAACACAGAGATGGAATTGGTTGAAACAGCTCCGATCAATTGGGCTGCAGTATCTGAGATGGTATTTTGATTCCAGCCCTACAGCAAGAGACAGCACAAGGCCAGGCAAGGGCAGATTACATGATCCCTCAAAGCTGCCTTTCAGTGCAGCACAACACGTCCTCTGTGCTGTTAGAGGGCTTTTTTGGACTGAATGAAATAACACTCCACAGCTCTTGATTCCTACCTCAGGGCAGCAACAGCATCTCTCCTGCCCATCTTTCTCTAGGGAGGAGATTAAATAGCAGAGATGAATCAAAATGCAGTCAATCAGGCCAGGCAATCTGCCAAAGCAGGAAAAAGGAAGGGAGGGAGCAGAAAAGGTACCTCCATAGTGAAGTGACCTGTTTAAATGCTGCTGCTGAATACCAAGCTGCTGGATCTCTCCAAGGCTCCATGGGACAGGAAAAGAACACAGAAATGGGAACTTTTATTTTACCCTGGAGGATGGGGACAAGCACACAACATTTCTTAAACATCAGCTACTCCTGAGGAAAGGGGCAGACTCAGCTGGAGGAGCTGAAGACACAATACAAGACTAGTCCAGCCTGGGTCTGGCAACTCAGACTAGCAATGGCCTAGAGAGGACAATGAGATTCAAATGTGCACTACTTCAGGAACTGAGGAAAATGCACCCTCAGCCCAAGGGATTGCACAGCTCTGAGGGGCTCGGGTAAGTCCCAGCCCACAAGACCCTTTTTGCATAGAGGTACAAAGGTCAGGCCTCCAGCCTCTCCTAGGCCTTGATGGATATCTTCACACAGGGCATTCCCACTTGTCAGCAGCGCTAACATAGCTGGAGCCAGCTCCTTTGGCCACAAAAGCACAAGCTGCTGGAGTTGGAAGCAAGGGAAGCTGCTTCAGCAGCTCTCTGTATTTTAGCCACATTAGGCCAAAGACAGCTGGAATCTGGGAACAATTCACATTGTGCTACCACATCAGAGTCCTGCTCTGAACCAGAGCTCTGCTGTGCCACAGTGCTTTGCATAGACACACAGAGAAGGCTTTCCTCTTCCAACAGCATCAGCACTGGCCATCTGGGTAACCTGCAAGCCACAGCAACCCCTTGGCAGGAAGAGACCACCAGCACTGCATGAGCAGGCTGAGTTCAGAAAGCCCTGCAAAGTCTTGTCAAGAGACCCTGACCACCACCTCAGAAATCCTGTGCCAACAGGGTGAGAGGCCAGAGAGCACAAGTCAGGGTTCTCAGAAACAGATTGTTCACATATCACCCACATCCTCAAGTCAGGCAGCAGCAGGTAAACCACAGCAGGAGGGGAGATGGGAAAGCAGAGCAGAGAAGCACCAGAAACTCCGACGGAATGATAGAAAAACCACACCAAGAACGCAGAAACAAGCTGTGGTCTCTGAAAGACGTACTTGCGCTCACACACAGGCACAGTTTCTTGGACTGTTTATCAAGTTCAGGAAGGAAGAAGGATCAGTCTGCCAGAAAGATCAGAGATGCTGGAGCCATCATATGATGCTCCCTCTAAGAAACAAAACCCTCAGAGTGTGCACACACAGACAGAGAGGAAACTACAAGGAAAGTCTTGAAAACAGCAGAGGAAACCCTAACCCCACCCCAGAAGTCCTACCTTTAACTAACCCCCTTCCCAAAAACTGAAGAAAAGCACAGTCAAACTTGCACTAATTTTTATACTCCCCTGTCCTCTCCTGCCCTTTTGACACAGCAGTTGGACACATAATTTCTTAGCCTGGCTATGTCAAGGACAGGAGGCTCTGCCCAGTCCCAAGTCTCTGCTAAGGGTGCTCAGCTGCATTTGGAAAAAGCACTTGCTAGGCAAGAGTACAAACATGCCAAATAATCCTTCCTTGTTCCCAGGAGCTTTGAGTCCAGCTTGTATAAAAATCAGCAGTCAATAAAGCTGTGGACTCAGCTAGAAATGAAAGATTTGGCCAGAGAAATTATTGTACGCTGGCCGAAGCAAGAGAGTTTGCCTCCTATCCTGTCAGTAAAGCCCTACGCAAACTCCTCATACAACCCTACTCCATTTACAACCACTGCAGAGCACAGCAAGAAAACCCTCAGTGGGTGAAGAGGACATTGGGGCATGGCTGAGATTCCCACGCTTGCAAATGCAAGGATACCCAGGCAGAGGGGCCAGAGTGGGAAACACATCACAGGAGCCACACAGCATCAGATGCTCTCCTGCTCTGGTTTTCAACCGCTCACACATGAAGCCCAGATGGTTTCCAGAGTGAGGGAGAAGGGTGCGCTGCTTACACAAGCAATGCCATATTTCAGTAAATATCATATGCCATCCAGACATTCTGGACTGGATCCAATTTCCATTAGGCTTTGCTCAACTGGGGACCTGGCTCCTCCAGCAGACAGCAAACTCCATTTGTGCTAATGCTTGTCTAAGGCAGATCTGTCTCAGGCAGACATACATTTTTACCAGATGATCCTTGTTACACCTGGCATGAAGAGAGGATTTCCAGTGTTCAGTCAATCAACCTCTGCTTCCAGCCTCAGCTCAGACAGAAGTGAGTTAACTCTTTGTCACCAGCTTGGTGTAGGAATGTGCAGGCCACAGCAACCTGCAGCTCCCACTTGCCTCTCTGGAGATCCTCCAAGTCTTCTCAGGTTCCTTTGGGTGTTTCACCTCAATGTCCTGTGGGTACCTGCAGTGCTAGGAAATACCTACTCTATTTGTTTGATAACTATCACAAAAGACACAATGCAGTTGGCAGTGCCTGAAGATAAGGTGTGAAAGTCTCTTTCTAATGTCAGGCAGAAAATAATATCTTGAGTTCTTTCTTTAGGTCCTTTTCAAATTATAATTATTGAACTTGCCTCTAAACTACTGGGGGAAGAGGAGAAGTATTTCAGCAACCCCCTCTTTAACATGCTAAGTTAAAGGAAATGAGAACATTCTCCAGTGTATGCATAGTCCCAAGCACAGGCTTGTCCTTGATATAATGCTCCAAACACAATTTTATAAGATAGTCTCCTGAGTCCTGATTACTGCTTTGCTGCACTAGGGTGATGAAGATCTCTGGATACCACCTTTGTCTAGCAGCCTATCTGGCTTCAGGACCCTCTAACCAAGGGAACAAGGTCTCACCCAAGACATTCTTGCAAGCACTCACCTTTTCAGGACACAGTACTCCAAAGACATGCGTCCCTCAACCTGCCAATGAGCAAATGTGACCATGAAAGACTGGCAATAGTGGGAATCAACAAAACAAGGCAGGAATCATTCCCCGAAATAAATAATATATATTTTCTCTGACCAGAACTTCATTGCCTACTTCTCTTTCAGAAAGCACAGCAAATACTCCAGGCAGCTTTAAAAATCAACTTCTCTTTAAAAAGCAGAAACCCTTGAACAGCAGAACAAGCTTGGCAGAGTGACTGTAGATGTCTGGCTCACTAGCAATGCTAACAAAAGCAGGGCTCTCCTCCTACAGCCCATATGCACGAGACACACCAGAATGGACAACACCTTTGTAGAAGCCAAACCAGAGACCCAACAGCTTTTCTGGCATTTCTTTTGGACAGTGAAGCCAAAAAATGCACACACTCATGAGCCAGGATGGCGTGGGTTTAATGGGAAAAACAGCAAGCTAGTTTTGTTCCACCCAAGCTCTGAGTTCAGTTGGGGTTTGCCAGCATGAATGCACTGGTCACCACACTTGAGCTGCAGTGGCTGAGTAGCCACGTCCTCCCTGCACACACCAAGGGCCAAAGCAGGAGGTGGGCACTGATAAAGCCACAGCAAATGGCACTGCTGAAGCTGTTCTTGCCCTCTTAAAGGGCAAGAGCCGCTCTAGCTCAATTCTTTGCTCTTCTGTCACTTCCTAGCCCAAGGCTGAGAGCCCTTCCTCTCCCCAGGCCTCCTAGACCCTGTGTATTGGATAAACCTCTGGCTTCTCTCTGGTGTTGCATCCAAGCTCCCAAACAAAAGATGTTCAGAGCAAAGCCTCAAATAAACTTTTATCCCTGAGAGCAAAGGATTTTGTTTAAAATACCCAAACCAGCTACCTAATATAAAAAACAGTTCTCAAAGGTCAGAGTTCCATACACATTAGGCTCAGCCCAGAATTACAGGCATCTGCAAACCCTGCTTTCAGCTGTTTCACTGCTGTTAATACATGACCATCCTTACAACAAGGAACCAAAAGAAGTCCTTTAAAATCAGCCCAGATAGTGACCTATTCCTCAAAAACTGACAAGTTGTAACTGTTTTAAAGCACACATACCAGGATGGTGCAGGGCACCTCTCCAGTTACTTCCATGGCTTCCTTAGCACTCTGGAAGACGGTGCTGACCTTGTTCAGACTCTTTGCTAAGTCCTTTTGCAAGCTCTGAGTGTCTGTGTGTGTCTGTCATGACTACTCCTTCTGTGGGACTCATGCTGTAAATCTTGGAATTGCTACAGCAATTTCCCAGTCTAATCACATGCCTTGTTGCATTACCACAGCAGTGATAGCTGGTTGAACCACACACCACATCCTTGCAATTGTTTCTATTACTCACAATCGACTTATTTATTAAATTTCAGCTTGCCAAGCCTTGCCAGGAGATGAGCAAGAGCACTGTCACCCCTCCTTGCTGTTGATCAGAGTGGCAGAAGGCAGGTGAGTAGGCTGCAAGTCAGAGCTGTGAAACAGTCCTAGCAATTTTGTAAGATCATGCTTTCTCCAGCATCCAAGCTCCCTTGCATCTGCACACCAGGGCTTGAGTCCTGGGAAGCAAAATTTTGAATTGCAACAGAAATCAAAAGGGAAAGTAGATGCAAATGAACATAGAATTAATTTGGGATTTTAGACCAGACAAGTATTTCCATAGACTTGCTTGTGGCATGGCACCAGGTGCAGTGCCCACACCAGCCCTTACTTGCAGATGTACCCAAGAGCCATCCATAACAGCAATGGGAAGTGCCTCTGGATGCAAGGAACTCCTCTTGTGGGGGTTTTTCTAGGCTTGGAACAAACAGCCTGATAGCTCCTGGCTGCTACAGAGGCCCAACCCACCATCTTGTGCCTCACAAACACTCCTCTGACAAAAGACTTTGCCTCCTTGCTTTCAAAGGGGAACAAACAGAAGGCAAGTTCAGACAAGGCTCATGGCTGCTTGCCCAGCCAGGCCTTAGCTAGTCCTTCATAGTAAATATTTGTTCTTAATTACACTGCTGTTTGCCCCGGGAGCTTGCCTGCAATCTGTAGGAGGGAGGGGGATTATGTTGTTGATAGGTAAATAACAGCTCTTTCATCAGAGAACCCAGTGCGTTTTCCAGAGATGAAAGCCTCCTGAATGCCTTCCCCATAGGTTAGGGTAAGGATTTTAAATCTTTGTCCCACTCAAGGACATGCCAAAACCTCCCACATTCGGTTCAGAAAGAGCGAGCGAGTTTGGAGCTGCACTGTGACAGCTCCTCTCCAGTCTTGCTGCAAGCTGGAGTCAAGAGGGAGACGCTCAGTTCTGGCAGCGTGGGTTAGGCAGGGTCTGGTCTGCCACTGGAATGTGATGGGAGGACAGAGTCTGCTGCTGACCAGCAGCACCCAGCACATGCTGCTGTCCATGTTCTGTCATGCCTGCTCATTACCCTGAAGCCAGGAATGAACTCCATCCCTCCTGGTCCCCAGGTCCTGCTTCTGCCCAGCACGCAGCCATGCTGCTTCATGCCCAACTTCTGTCTGGAGAGCTCCCAAGGAAGGGTGAGGCACTGTCCAAGCACAGAGCAGCCATGTGAAGCAATCCCACAGACGACATGTGGGAAGCAACCAGTTCTCACTCTCCACAAAAGCCAGCAAGTGTGAGTTTTGATCTTCCGACACTCAGCTTCCAAAACATCAAAGTTGCAAATATTTATCAGCAGGACTAAGGGAAATGTAAGCGAGACAGCAGACCTCTGCTCTGTCTGAGGAGGAAGTGAGAAGAGACTTCCTCCCACCCACCATGAGAAAACCTCTCTGACCTCTGGGAGGCAAGGAGTGTGAGCATTCCCCTTCTCCCCAAGTCACCAAGCTAATGTCACTGCCAAAGCATCCAGCAGCTCAGAGTCAAGCTCACTTCAACTGCCCATTACCCATTTCTTCCACAAAGATGAAAACCAAACAAAAGCAGCAAGAAGAAAACCACCACGGGCAATCAAAACTGGTATCTAACCATGCTACAGCTCCTGCATTCCTAATCCCTTCCCAGTTACCAAGCCCAGCATAGAGGATAAAGGCCTGTGAACACCAGAAATGAAAGGAGCCTTCAAAGGCTCTGAACTTGTAGGGGAGAGCCAGACACAGAAGTCTGATACTATAACATTTAAAATCTAAGATAAACTGCACTCCTTTCCTCCCACATTCAGCCCATCATTCACAACAGATTTTTTGCAAGTCCCAGCCAGGCAGGAGCAGTTACAGGGCTGATACTACACTTCTCATGCTCAGGAAAGCAACACAAGCCCTCCAGCACCACCTCTGCTCTCTTGCCCTCCTTGTCTTATCATGTACAAGCAGATTTGCAAGGCTCAGATTTGTTCCTCCTTCTAAACATCATCCAGGCCTTTTATTTTTCTTTGCTCTAAACTCTGCTTAAAAGAAAAATATATTGTCATTCTCTGCTCCCAGCTGTAAAGGGCTGACCTGAAATCTGTTGCCAGCATGCAATAAATATTTGTACAGTTCCATTGTAACTTCATTCGTCTCTCTCTACTGCAAAACTTGAATCATTTAGCATTTTCCCCCTCTTACCCAAGGGCTTCAAACTCCTAGACAGAAATTTAATGAAGCCTCTGAAAATCCCCAGTCCAATCCTCTGTTAACATCCCTGTATTGAGCCGGAGTTTTTCAGCTTGACCCATGTATGAAATCATCTGTGATGAGAGCAGCAGAAAAGAGAAAGATTTGCTCCATGCATCCTCCCCTCTACAGGAATACAGGAATATAGCTGGGGAACAACCAGACCCAGGCCTCACACCTGGACTTTTACACAAGCCCCAACACCATGAGAGTTCAGACAAATGGTTTATTGGATTATGCCCAGTAAAGGACAGCACTGGAGCCACAGGACCAGAAATGTAACTGGTGTCAAGTCTTTCCTCTGGTATGTTGCTGTGTCCTACCCACTTGAATCTCTTTATTACATCCTCTAGATGTTTACTTTGCTTCCTGCCACTAAATTCATCAGACAGGCTTCCTTGCTATTATGGTAGTTACAAGGTGCATGGTTAGAGGCACATTTTATAGTGTGCCTAAACAAGGAGTTAAACCTATAAATCTATGTAAGAAGCACATTGTATTTAGAACAAGAAGCAAGCAAGGAGGGGAGTCTTGAAAGGTCACTTTCAAACAATCCTTGTTCATCCCTGATTGAGGCCAAACCTTTAACACAGTCTGCCAACAAGCCCTAAATCACCTGTAGCCCTAAATCACCTGTAAAAGCAAAAGACGCCTTAAAACCAAAAGCACTGGTAGGTTTGTGTTTCTTGCCAAGAGTCCCACTCCAAAGCTTTCCGAAACTAAATAACCAGCTTACAACCTTGTAAAAGATGAAAAACCTTGGATTTGGGGTTAATATATATTGCTGCTCTTGAAAGGAGAGTAGAGGCAGCCAGGGACCCTAAATATGTTTACATACAAAGGGTTGAATCCTAAAGAAAAAATCCAACAAAACAAGTTACTTTCAGTTTAATGTTTGTTTTTTTTTTTTTTTTCCTTTTCTCGTACAGGACAAACCACCTTTAAATGCTAGCAGCAAGGAGAAAGGGTGTTTCTCCTAACTCTGCTCTCTAACATAGATACAGAGTACTGCTGGGGAAGCAGAGGGTTGAACAGATTTCTCATCAAAACCAGTAAGCCTGAAAAGAACTATCAGGCAACAGCAGCTATTGGTGACTTCTGGAGCAAACTCACCTTGAGACCAAAGCAAAAAGCCCAGTCTCTTGAGCCTTACAAATAATGAGAGAAAGGATGCCCATATATTTAAGTTAATTCATTCAGAGTCTAGGTGCACACCACCTTACCTTCAGCCATACAGAGCATAAATATTCACCAGGGAATGGAGCAGGGCAAGGGAGACCAGAAGAAACACTGCACATCTTGTGAGTCACAGCAAGCCATAACAGAGGATTCATTAACTGGATTCAGGTGATCCTATTAGCTTTGCAATTGCTGCACATCAGGCTGCAGAGTAATTAGGGCTGCAATTCAGAAAGATTTATCAGAACATTTTTTATTAAAACACAGTGGTTGTTAATCAGCCTGACTAAAGCCTCCAGAGCTATTAGCCTGCTGCACAGAAGTCGTAATTACTTCATCCACTGGGGAAGAAGGCATCAAAGAAATTGCCTGGGATCATCTGCAGGTTTAAAGGACCAAAGGAAGACAGGAATTTAATGGGACATCTCCCTTTGGCATCACCACAGGTTTTTGATCAAGTTTCCAAGTGGAGCATTTGAGAAGCCATCAGAGAATGTAAGAACATCAAGGCTACACAGGAAGGATTTGCCATTGGAAGTATGCCACGGCAACACCCAGATGTATTAGTTGACTCAGAGTTACTGTTTAAGTCCTAATTGCTGCCTAAAAGTTCAGTGGTCCACCTGAATTACATGATCTCTATCTGCTGAGGATGTTTGGCCACTCTGTAGCATCTCAGAGAAGCAGGGCCCACATTTCCTCTCCGGAAGCAGAGCATTTTTCAGTGCAGACAGACTCCACCACTCCAGAGAGGGGTAAAGGGCATCTCTTACCAAAGTGGTGAAGCATCATCACGTCCTGGGTTTCACAGTGTAGAGCTAGCCATGGAATATCGGGATACATTCCAGCTCCAGTCCCTGACCTCACTTCCACCAGGTTAAGGCAGGTTTGATTCAGGTGACAGACAACTGGCCTCAACTCTGGCCAAAGGACTGAGAAAGAGCAAAGCATTTGGGCACCTGCTGCCTTGCCCTGCTCTGCTTCCCAGACGCTACACACAGAGCCCTGCATGAGAGCAGGGGGGCAGAGGCACCAACACAGGCCAGAGAAGAAATTATTTCCCTCTCCACTCTTTCAGATCAGACTTGGTGAGTGTAGCACGGGGCTCTGTGAGTCAGGCTGATCCTCCTCAGCCACCAGCACTGCCCATCCCCTTTCCTAGCCCACTTTGCTCAGAGATTTACTACCAGTGCACAGAACATCCTTTCCCAGTTTCATCCCCACCATAGCAGCTGGAAGGCACACTCCTGCTGGGAGGGACCCAGTAAGCTCTACTGCCCAGCTGATAGACCATGAGACCACACTGTGAGAGCTCCTCTGCAGGGAACCCTGCCAGACTCTCCAAAACCAACACCCTCACCCATATTAAGCAATACAGTTTATCAACAGTCTAAAGGGAAGCTCAGAAAGGAGAACACAATAAAAAAGCAAGTGGAAATGCATGTGCACACACAGGCTGTGAGGACGTGGAAATAACACTGGGGCAATGACAAGCAGCCAGCCCTGACCACAGGCTCTGGGAGGGCAAGATCTGCTTGATTACGAGGCACCTTCAGAAGAAATACTTTGACTTATATGCTCTGCAGAGCCAAGCGTTTGATGGATTCTGCTTTGCCCAAGGTTTCTGAATAATTGCCCCAGTGCCCAGCCTAGGCTTGTACCAGTGGGAATAGCCCAGTGGACTTCTGACAGCATGTCCCTCAGAAATGCCCTGCTCAGACATAGAGCACAGAAAGTATAAAGGAGTTTCTAACCTATGCAGGCTTTACTTCTGCAGATGACTATTCCATTTTAATGAGTAAGCTAAATTAACATGTTAAATATCTTACTATTCCAAGGGGAGAAGGCAGGGGAGGTTCTGCCAGCTTCACCTCCTTTAGCACTTCAAACACTTCTGCACAACCACCCTACAAGGAAGACTACAGTGTCCAAACTTGGGGTAGGCTTTGCATCATTAGCCATGTACAACACCTACCGCAGGACTAATGATGTAATGCAAATAATTAAACATAAAATCATGGTTGGCAGTTGATAGAAGAAGGGAGTTGGTTGGAACAGCTCATAGTGGCAGTTTGTTCTTCCTTTGCTCTAATTCAAGGTGCAGAGAGGAAAAGTGCTGTCCTGCCTGGCTGGGTCCCAGTACAGCAGAGACAAGGACTCCTTCAAACTTCCAGACCAAAGAAATTCCTTGATGACTGTCTGACCAACTGCAGGGGATAATTGCCTGGTTCTGATCTGTTGATATCCTGCTGGAAAGGGTTAAAAAAATAAAAACAAAAAAAGATGTTCCAAGGACTTCTCAAGTCTTTTCCAAGTGAAGCAATAAAAACAAATCTGATCTTCATAAACCATCAATATTGAGCTTAATTGAGCATTTTCCTCCCTTGTAGCTGGACACTAGAGCTAGGTGTACAACTTGGAGCCAAATGTTCATCTAATGATTGAGCTCCTTTGTCAGTTAACAAATAAGGCACAAACATACTTCAGTTCTGATGACTCTACTCATTGTGTTCAATTACTCAGTTTAAATATATTTCAGCTAATGGATAATTCACCAACTTTTGGTTGCCCAAATCACACGGTGACTTCCCAACATAAGATCATATAAATCACATATTAAATTTAGATTCCAAGCGGAGACAGCCTTAAGGAACTTGCTTTTCTAGCCACTGTTTATGGGCTACCTAACCACAGGTTTGAGGGACCCTTCCACAGTCACTTTTTTAAATTTAGGCCAGAATTCTCTTTTAAAATTGAAAGTTGTGCAAAGGTTTCCAAATTCCAGACTCATTCCAGTGACACTGCTGAGAATAAACTGTTAACATTCCCAAGAAGCTCTTAAAGTGGTGCATACATGTCCGGCAGCCCTTTGAGCTGTTTTCCTTTGAATCCTCCTGAGTTGTTTTCTATTTTTTCCCTGAAGGCTTCATTGAGATTTACTGGACACAAATAAAAAAGTTAAACATTTCTTTTTGTAGTATATCACATCAATTGATACTTGACTCACAGACCTTCCAGGCCTAGAAGGTTTTACATTTTTAAGGGACTATGTCTCCAAAATGAACCTTTTTTGGTATGTTTTCTTGTTTATGCTTTCATTGTGTTGCAGTTGTAGTTTGCTTTTTTTTTTTGTTTCCATGCACAGCAAGAAGCAATTTCAATTAATATATTACAGATTCCTGTAAATTTTCTCTGCTTGGGAAGGTAAACAGGAAGTTTATGGGGGAGAGGAAGAATAAAGAAAAAAACAACAGAATAAGGGTTATAAAGATGAAAAATAAACAGGCTAACCAGCTTCTTAAAAATCTTTGCACAGAAGACACCTCTCTTCCAGCAGGCACAGGAGAAGCAGTGAAAAAGCAAAAGGGGATATGCTGATACCCAACAACAACTCAGGAGCTGGTGAAAAGCCATTGGCTTTTATCAGAAAGGCACGCCAACAGCAGAACCACCCGTTCCTCTCCATCCATGTCTGCAGGAAGCATGATAAAAAACCTTCAACAAATATAAATAAGGAGTCAGGACTTGCCAGCTTGTTCTTTTTTCTGCCAGTTGTGCCACAGGGGTGCTGCCTGAGCTCACATCCCTGCTGACTGGGGCACTAGAAATAGTGGAGGGAAAAGATGGTGCCCACCCTAAACTGGCTCTCACTGCTTATTCTGGAGCTAAGCACCTGAAGTCTTGTTTAGAGCCAGGAAGGAGGAAGACAGACAGATAGACTGGAGGCAGGCTGTGCTCTCCATTCAAAGCTTTGCTCTGCTCACCAGGAGCATCTGAATGCAGGCAATTGAAAGTGGTTCTCTGCTTTTTGGTGTTGTTTATTGAACTGTATTCTTGTCCACAGTTTCTGATAATGGAGCACACAGCAAAACTCCACACTTTTCCCACTCTGCTCTTCCAAATGGCAGTTCACCCAAGCCTCAACACTGAGTGCTCACCCAGGAAAGGCCTCCACTTTCAGGAAACTGTTTACTTCCACCAAAGTTGCCTTAGCAGCAAGTTGAGTGAATGAAAAATGCCCTAAGGAAAAAGGAGACAAGTGAGAGTTTGGCACAGAGCATCCACCCCGCCCTGCTCACTGAACACCTGTCCCTCCCAGTGCTGTGCAGAGCATTTACCAGGGCTGCCCCAGAGCTGGACCTGGAAGTCAGCCTGCCCTCAAACCCCACCCCAAGATCCTCCTGTGTGCTCCCCACCTCCCCCTGGCCAAGCCCTCCCTTCTTCAGGACTTCCCACAGGGCAGGATGCTGCTGTCTGCATTTCTCCAGGGAATATCTTCCCAGGTGAGGGTCAGGATTCCAGCAGTTGGGTGCTCTGGCCTGACACCTCACTCCTATGCTCAGAGGAGGCCCTGGAGAAGAAGGCTGGACCACGAGGTCATGGCTTGTTAAAAGCTCAGAGCTCAATCTTTCTGCTGGTGGCTTGGTCCAGAGTCTGCTCACAGCCAGTGCAGGGCATCCCTTTCCATCTGTCCTCTGCTTGGCTGACCACCCTGTAGCTGGTATGTTCCTTCCACAGCCAGGAGCACAGGGACTCCCCTTCCTGCAGCAGACCAGATCCCAATAGCACACACAAAACAAGAATTCTTGAATCTTCTTCCTCCAGCAAGCTTCAACTCTCGCTCCAGTTCTACCTTCCTGAAACCCAGTGCCACGACAGGTGACTCAGGGCTCTGCAGGAATGTTGATCCCTTCAGCCTCACAGCTCTTCACTGCAGGCTATCTATCACCTGTAAGGGGAGAAATACCACACAGCAGCACCTGGTCAGCAAAGCATCAGTATTCCAACAACCATGTTGCAGAAAGACTGAGGGAGAAAACCAACAACAAGGGCAGGCTTCGAGTTGTGAGGGGGAGTGGAGCCCCTGACAAGGACTGACAGCAAGAAGCAGTGAACTCAGTGACCAGGCACAGCATTTCAGCAGTGACCATGGAGAGCCACAGTCGATGTTTCCAGACTTGACTGGCAACCAGGCAGTATTAAAGTACCACTTATGTAATTACATGGTTAAAAATGTTACAAGCACGTTACCAGGTGTCATGACTTGTTGGAAGCACATCCCAGAAGATAGCAGAAGAAATTATACTCTGCTCATTATCCAGCTATATCAACCACCTGTAGGCACTACTTAGCAATCCTTTATGAAAGGAAACTTAGCACAAAGATGATCAGCAGAGCCCACATCACTGTGTATGTTCTCTGAGCCAGCCCTACTCCCTGACAAAGTTTATCTTACACAAAGCCCAAAAAAGAAAACCAAACCAGCCATCAGAGTCTAACTGTGTACTGTCTGTAATGAAGTAGAACCCTTGGATGACATAACCTGCCATGGTGGAGAGAAAACAACAGAGCCAGCCACCTGGGGAAGGATTGGGAATTCAGTGGCACAACATGGTTGTTCTACTGACTTTCAGACAAAAATCAATTATCCTTGGAGGGCCAGAAACAATAGGAAGTGGGAAATTAAGATACAGGTGGCATATAAATAGCTAAAAAGCCTTGTCCTTATACATAGAGGAAGCATAGGACAGGAAACTACTGTATCACTTGTCTTAGGCCAAGCTTTACAAGATCTCCTGTACCAGCTGGACTACACAAAAGGGACTGGAAGTTTCTAGGAAGCAGCAGTGGTTTGTCCATCACTGTAGCTTCACAAACCAGTCCAAGGCAAGGCCTGTAGAGCCTCTGAGGGAAGAAGTATTGATCAGCCCAGAGCTGGGCAGCAAATAACACAGCATCACCACACACCTGTGAGCAGGACACAGAGAGTGAAAAGCCAAACGAGCCCAAACCAGCAAGGGCATGACGGCATTTTTCAGGAACTTGCAACACCACCTTCAGGGTGGGGATGAGCAACCAGTGTCCACACCTTGTTGCATTGTAGTCATTCACATGGGATCATGCTGGAACACCTGATGCACAGTAATATGCAGTTAGGGACCCTCACATCCCCCACAAAGGCAATTCACATCTCACAAACAGGCACCAGCTCTCACCAGATGGAAAACAAAACACACAGAGGCATCACAGGTTCTGTGCGTTGCTGGGATGTGGACAGAACAGGCAGGAGGCAGCTCTTCAGTTTAACAGGCTTTATAAACCTAAAAAGGTTTATAAAAACAACTGTCTGTAGAGAACTCCCCACCACAAATAGCTCCAGCACGCTCCACCCAGCCCACATGAAAGTTGAGCATGGGGGACAGGTCAAGCCTCTGACTGGTCCAGGCTCCAGCTATGGGTCTAGGTAGGGGAAAGGAACACCCCACCCCAATAACCCACTTAGACTAGAGGAAAAGATCTGTGGGTTTCTGCATTTTCAGCAATGCCACGCAACTTTAAATGCCCAATGGGTATATTAGCATGTCTGCCTTGGGAAGAAAATCACACAGCCCTTTTCTTCTCCTTATTTAGTGTCTTATTCAAATAAAACCTGGGAAATTAAACACTCTATCCATGCACTGCAGCTTGAATCAGTACACAAATGACAAGAAATTGCTTTTAAAAACACCTTTCCCTGTCTTTTTCCTCCTCTGGTAACACAAAGCAGAATCTGTCTCTTCCCCTCTGCTGAAGCTGACATCAAACAGCAACTTCACCACATCATAAGTTACAATTCAGGCTACTTCTGGAAAAAGATGTTCCTTTCCTAACTAAATGCTAAAGCTCTCCTGGCATTTTTTCTTCCTATTATCTGTATCCAACCCTGTATTTATAAGATTAACCTCAAATTAGGACAGTTTCCTCATTCTTTCTTCACTCTTACTACAGCCTGGCTCCTGGGAATCTGATCCTATCTTCCACAGAGGTTCCTCCCTGTTGATAGGAAATATCTAGTGTATGTGGGCAGGAAGCACCAAGAGAGGATAATGAGGATTAAGAGAGAGTCCTTGTTAGGATTTATCATCACAGCAGATCAGGAGACTCAGTGGGCCATTTGATCAACAGGAACATTAGGAACTGTCTCCCACTCCCACACAGTGTCTCACCCTGCTGTGGTGTGTGTTAAAGTAGCACAGCAGGGCTTTGAGGGCAGGATGAGTCGGCCTCACCCATCCAGCCACTTCCACATCATCCAGTTCTCCTTTACCAGCAGCACAGTACTTAAGGAGTGATGGAGAGGACAGGCTAAAGAAAGGAAATCCTTTTGCAGTTGGTTTCCTGCCCAAATGTTTCTCAGAGGATACAAGAGGCAGGTCTGTTGGCCCAGGCAATGGCTTTCCATCACCTAAGGACTCTGTCCATTTCAGAGGGACTGGTGCTGGTGAAGAACAAGATGCTTCTGTTGGTACAAAGACCTTCTCGTTGCTTGGGCTGTTTGTCTGCAATGTCCATTTGCTATCAGATGTACAAAAGCCTCAGGAGTCTTCTCCAGCCACACACTTCAGCAGCTCTCTTTACTGAGAAAGCACAGTATCTGCAAGCTCCACAAAAGCTCTTCACACACACACACAAAGTCAGAGACTGCCACACAGCTTATTCCAGAACAGCATTTTTTTTTTTTGAAAAGCAGAGGAATCATAGCCAGTAACTATTGTTGGATCAAGCTTCATCCTGCCCTGCTGTCCTGTTTTCCATGGTACTTAACAGCAGAACCAAGGGAAGAGTGTAAGAGCAGCCCATGTAGCTATGTAGCATGTAACTACATTACATTACTAATGCTTGCTCAGGCTCCAGCTCTTTGCATATATGGGATTTTCTCAACAAGATACTGTGTATTGATATTTAAAAGTACTCGATGGATTTTCCTTGCATTAGTTATTCTAATGCCCTCCAAACCCCTAAACACTTTTGTTCACCACAGATTCATGCAATGCACTTATCCAGTTTGTTCTTAGCTCTTTTTAAAGAGGCTGACTGTTTGGGGTTTTTTGACCATACTCAGAATCAGGCCTTGCTCCCACAGCACAATTCATTACACTTCTGAAATCTCTCTCCCTTGTGACATTTTCCCATTTTGAGATGGATTGCTTTGCTTTTCTCAGCATCATATGCTACAACCCCACCACTCTATATTGCAAGGACTTCCTACAGTTATTCAGGGCAGCTTTTGGATTTTGCTACTCTGAATAGTCAGAAAACTTCATTGGCCACTTATTCCTCTTTTTCATGAATCAACATATTCAACAGTTTTGGCTCTTCACAGGCCCTCGTTGCATCTGACTGATGCCAATCCTCTACTGGGAAAGCTGGCCCCTCACCTCTCTGCCTTTATTTCTCATCTTTTGGCTTATTATTTACTCAATGAGATGTCCCAAAACCCCGAGAGCACAACAGGACCTCTGGCCATGGTCCAACCATCTAAGGAGTATCTTGAAAAAAAAAATATTTTCCCATCTGGTGTCTCAGACCCAACTCCTCATCTTCTAGGTTTCCATAATGTTCTCCAGGAAGGCTCCCAGTTGTGTCAGTGAGGAAAGAACAGCTGCAGCCCAGGCACAGCACAGTCCTTAACACCAGGACCCACACAAGACAATGGAGCAGCCAGGCAAGGAAGCTGAGCTTCTCTGGCTCAGTATCATCTCCTCTGCTGAGCTCAGCCTAAGCCAGACCCCTGCAAGAAATTTCTGGAGTTCTTTTTCCTGGGGGAGCTTCCCCACAGAAACACTACCAGGACTTCCTCCTGCAACACCCTAGGGCAGCCACAAAGAGAAGGGTCATTAGTCAGCAACCCAACTTGTTCCCAAAGCCTGGAAAACATCTGGAGAGAGAAAAAAAATGTGGTTCTTCCTATTACCCCTTTCATTAGAGACCATTCCATGATACAAGGAGATGAACAAAGCACAGATGCTGCTACCCACCCCCAGCTCCTCCCCATATTGCCCCTGTGGATTTCAGTCTTCAATTCCCAGCCACAACATGCTTTTGCAAAGGGCACCTTCAACTTCCTCCACCCCAGAGATCCCTGTGTTCCAGCATCCAGAGAACAAGCCTCAGGAAAAGCACCTTCCTCTTCTTTCACAGGGAGAGGCTGATTGCTTCAGATAATGGCATTAAGTGAACTAGTTGGACACTGAGCAGCAAGATTAGTTCCCACAAAGACTGGGTAGTAATGAGAGTGGTTAAAGACAGGTAATGAGTGGGTGGCACCTGTCAGCTTCATAATGTAGATTATAATTTGTTTATTACTCTTGCTGCTGCTTTCGCTGCTGTTGGAATGCAATTAATTAATTGCACCAATGAGCCCTGCTGAGTATCTGTCATCCCTAACCTACAAATATCCCACAGGGAGTGGCACTGGACATTTGATGGCATCACACAGACAGTAGGAAGGATCCCACTGGGGAGAAATGTTGAGAACTTGATAAACAAATCCAAATGCTTCCCCACAAGGAACAGGTTTACAGAATTTCTGGAAGTTCAAGGACCATAATCCAGAGTTTTGTTGACTGGAAACTGTATCTCAAGGAAAGCATTGATACTGATACTGTGTCAGGAGTGCACCCTGACAAACTGCAGGTTCAAACATGACTGACTTTTTTTTACTAAAAATACCAACATTTTTAAGCCTTGCTTCATGCACCTCTCTCCACTTTTACCAAATTTTAAACTAGACTGGAAATTTCTCTAAGTTGCCAGAGCAGCTGGCAACACAGGAAAGTAGCAAGCTGACTATACTGGGCTTTTTCAGATGCAGGATTTTTGCAGATCAGGCCTTTATTTGAACCTCAGTCAGTGTGGAACCCCTCAACACCAGTGCCTTCACCATGTCCTGCTGGAGGATGGAGGCAGCCAGGGTGAACTGAGAGCCTCAGCCTCACTAACTTAAAATAACAACTCTCCTCCCCTCCCCAAACCACTTAAATCCTTCCCCTTGCAAAGAAAAAAACACACTGCAGGGACATAAATAAAAAACAGTGGTGAACTTCAGCACTGATCTGCACTATCAGTGCATGTTTGGGCACAGGCCCACTGAAATGCCCACTGAAGTCAGCAGAAGTTTGGAAAGACAAAACACCTCCCACACAAAGAAGAGACAGAGGAAGCAGTCAGAGCTGCCAGGCAGATAAGCTGCCTGTCAGAGCAGGCTTGGACTCTCCTAGCAGGAAGATGTCCAATGAGAGGGAAAGCTATTTGAATGAATAGTGAAGCTTCTTGTTTAAAAAAAAAAAAAAAGAAAATAAAAAAAAGAGAGAGAGGGAAAAAAAAACAAAAAACAATAAACCCTCCCAAACAAACAAACAAAAAATCCACAAGACACTCCCAAACATTTCTCACTCTCAGCTTTCTGCCAAGAGGATGCAAGGCCAAGACATGCAGGAGCCTGCTGAACCTCCAGCACAGGATCACTGAAAGACAACAGCTGGAATGAGGGCAGAGGGAAGGTGAAGAACAGCAGAGAGGACACAGAGGTGGAGCTGACAGCAGAGCTGATCCTTGTTCTGTCAGAGGAGAAGGCAGCTTTCTGCAGGCTCAGCACCCTGAATCCCATCAAACTCTCCTCTAGCACCTCGCTTTGCAGAGCTCTCAGAGGATCCTGCCTGGACCACTGCCTGCTCCAAGCAGCAGGGAATGAACCACCCAGGGAGAGGAAATGGCAAATTTAGAGTAAGACCCAAACAAGTTGCATCACTGGAGCAGGGCTATAAATCTTTCACCAAGTACTGAGCACTTCACTGCTGGGATAAATGCATGGGAAAATGATGGGTTCAGTTCAGAGCCACATTGGCAAAAGGAAGGAGAGTGCTAATACCTTTAACTTCACCCCCTTATACATAATTCAATTTAAAATCTCCCATACAGTAAGATGTTATGCTTTTAGGATGCAATCAAACTTCAGATCTCAGTTTCCCCTGGCACAGGGATTTCACTAATGCCATATCAGTGACTACAGTCTCACCAATGCATGGGATTGCTCCCTCCCATTTTTTCAGGGCTTATCACAACAATTCACCTCCTGGAAGAAAGCAAGTCAAAACCACAAGTCAAACTGGAGCAGTTCTTTACAAGAAAATGAAATAAAAGAGAAGAAAAAGACAACACAGACCAGAAACAAAGAGAAAATTTTATGAAACCAAAAACCCAAATCATTAAGAATCTGTCCCTGAGGCAGTGATGGGAGATGAGAAGAGCAGAATGCCCGATTGCAGAGACTTTCAAAATAAAGCAGTGAAAAACCCAGCAAATGGCTTTACATAAGCCAGATGTTTCTCTAGGGAAAGAAAGTAGGAAAATAAATCTGTCTGGATTCCCCTTTTTTCCCAGACTTGGGTCCCTCACCAGATATTTCTTAGAGCCCTACATGCTCTTAGATCACTCATACCACTGAACAGCACAGAAGTAATACACATATCCCCCCAAACCTCCCTATAGCACAGCGGGTTCCATTTCCACAGGTCCCAGTGTCTCTCAGAGGAATCCAGGGCTTCTTTCTCCTACAGAAGGACCACAGCTTTGCAGGAGCCACTGCCATGTGAGATCACCTCAACTCTCAACCATTTGAAGAAACAGAAGGCAGTGGAGAAACCAGGGAAAGGAAATAAGGACAACGCAGAACAAGAGCAATGTCAGCAATGAGAACAATCGGTGGGGGAGAAAGAAAGGCCAGCAAAGCACTGGTGGTGTCACCTTGCACCAGGCAAAGGAGGGGCATCTGTACTGCCCCCACACCAAGGGGGCCACACAGCCCATGGACGCTGGGTGCCAGCAGGGCAGGGCCAGCCAGCCAGCCCAGGCAGCTGCTCCTGCTGTAGGATTCACTCCCAACCCATAACGAAACCCCAGCCCTTGACAGATCCACCAAAGCTGAACTGCAGCTTCTGCCCTGACCCAGCTCCCACCCCAAACCCAGGATGGCAGCACCAGGGAGGTGTCAGGAAGGAGCCCAGAGACTCCACAAACTTGCAGTTCCTCCATGAGCAGCTCCAGTCTCTGACAGTGGGTGTCACCTCCATCTCAGGCTGAGGGGGTCGGGCTGGTTCAGAGCCTTCCTCCCTGGCCTCTTCATCCTCCACAGGACCCAGCCACTGTGATGGCCACGAGTTTTTCAGGCCTTCCCAGGCCACCAGCGTCTCCCTGGGTGGCACCTGACGTGTCAAGGCAGCTGGTGGGGAGGCAGAACCCCAGGAGTCTGCCACTGCCCACACTGGGGACATCTGTCCTGAGGCTGGACACCGATCACATTTTCCAACCTCACCGTCTCCCCCCCCTCACACTTTCCCGCCTCATGGCTTCCCATGTCATGGCTTCCCCTCTCACAGTTTCCTGCCTCATGGCTTCCCATGTCATGGCTTCATCCCCTCACATTTTCCCACCTCATGGCTTCCCCCTCACATCTTCCCCCCTCACATTTTCCCCCCAGAGGCTGCACAAGCAGCTGCTGGAGCTGGAGCACGGCCTCCAGAGAGCAGCCACGTGTGGCAGCCAGGAGCCCAGACCTGCTGGTGACACAGCAAGAGGCCAGAGGACAAAGCCAGCAGGGAGGGGAACTGAACTGTGCCGTTTGAATAAAGGAACTTGCAGGAACAGGATGTGGAGGTTGGATGGGACTCCCCGGAGCTGCTGTCCCTGGTGAACAATCCCTCATGCACCCTCTCACCACACTTAGCCAGCCCAACACTCCATGATGAAGAGACAGATTTGAGGAAGCATGGGAGCAAATGGCACAAAATCCAGAAGAAAGCCCATTTCCACACACATTCCAAGCAGCCCAGAGCACAACTATCACAGCCTGTGCCAGTAAACACAGGGATGTGTTTATCAGCTGAACTATTTGCGTGCCTTTACAATACTCCAAATAGCTTGATTTCCTCACATAAAGGATAAAACAAGAATGTAACAGCCCACAAATAACCTGGTTACCTTGGCAATGTGAGCACCCAAACTCAGATGGTAGCGGGAAGCGTCTGCTTTTCCACACGTGTCTCCGGGTGTCGCAATAGAAGGCAAGTGCAGAGCTGCAAAGGTTGACTCGCATCATGCTCAGGATATGTTTGACACCACACCAAGGGAAGGGTGGACACAAGCAAGGGGGAAAAAGCTACAAGTAACCACAAAGATCCTTCCCTGAGCTTCTGTTCTGCTCGCAAGGATGCTGATGCTGGGCTTCCAGTGGGGAATTGCAGAAGCTTAGCTTTGTGCTTTTGACATGACTTGAAATGGAGGGAGAAACTACTTGAAAGCACCTCTTGTGGTCCCTCTTACTGTTCAAGTGAGTTAAGCCAATGTCATCCATTGGGGGGAAAAAAAAAAAAAGACAAATTCTCAGTCATACTGTCTAATTCCCACTCATATTGTCTGAGGGCTTGCAGCATCACATGTGAAAACCCAAGGACAGCAGATCTCTCTGCCGAGGCAGATTATCTGGTTTTGTAGAGTAGAACACCACAGAGCATCTTACAAACAGCTCATCTGGAATCAATGGGTTAACAGAGGAGCTTCTCCCGGCTGCGTGTGGGAAGCTCTATCTCCTTGCCAAATTCCACTGCTCTGAACATAACCAGCTTTCTCACTCAGCCTGTGCTCCTACGCTCAGCTAGTGCTTGTGCCTGCCTCTGCAAGGGAGTGTAGACAGACCCCACGCTCTTTTCCCTCTGTAACTATTTCACCAGCACTGCTCCTTGCCTGATACCAGTTCTCTTCTCTTCACTGAATTACAGGACATCAGGTTTTCAAGGAAACCCCTCCAAGATTTGTAAAAAACTGATGGCTGAAGACCAGCCAGGCTGGCTGCTCCTTGCTGCTGAACCGAGGAAGCTTGGAAAAAGCTCTTGTGTGTCCTGCTTGCAGGTGGCAGGGTGATTTTCAGACAAGTAATCTCCTTCCTTTGGCAAGAGGGCTTTTTGAGTGCCACAGTGCCAGGACACTCACAGCAGGACCCAAAATCAGGGATCAAGTCCCCAGGAGCTGCCTGGTGGCTCCCTGCACACCAGCTCTTCCTCCAAGGCCACAGCAAACAGTGGCTGTGCTGCTGCAGACAGCCACTACTCAGCTACCACACAAATGCATACCTTACAATGCTAACTGCCAATATCCTGCTCCACACCTCAGCAGAAAAACCTGAGAGGAAATTAGATGGAAGCAAATACAGCCATACACCTGCCAAGCTGTTCTGCACTCCTTCAGTGCACAGCCAGCATCCAGCAGTTTCCCCATCTCCCTCAAGAGGTACTCTACCATGTAATGAATGACAGGGAAAAACCTAAAGGTCTTCTTTCCCTTGCATACCAGGTAGACTTTTGTTTGTTTAGCCACAAACAGGCTCTAAATCAATATATAGATTCCCATCATGGAGTCCAGAAGTAAACAATCTCATGCACACACTCCCTTGGCTCCTGCTTCAGCCTCTACCTCCCTCCTGCACCCACTAGCCTGAGCTGCTCCTGGAATAAAAGTACCTATCACTGGTGCTCAGACCCTAGGATTAGAACAAGATGACACATAGACTTACTCTGAGGAACTGAACAATTGAATAGTCATTTCATTTCTTGCCATTTCTGTTAAAATAAGGAACGCTGGGGGGAACCCACTCCTGCCTAGCTACAGGCAGAGGCACAGGGAGCCACAGCTCCCTTAGCTGGGCTGCACTCAGAGCCACGTTTCAACCTAAAGCATCCTCATCAGCCCTTCCACACTTCCCACAAACCATCCAGGGAGCACAGGGGGACACAGCACAGCCCAAGTGTAACACACAGAGCACCCCCTTCCCCAGGGATGCAGGAGGGGACTCCAGCTCTCCGAGAGCCCCAGGATAACCCATCAGCTGGCTGCCCACAAGCCCCTGACTTCTTGCTTTCCTACCAAAAGTCTGCTAACACAACAGTTGTGGGCAAGGCCTTGCCATGCCTTTGTAGGCCACGTTTAAACAGCGAACAAAAGTGTCTTTAGTTTATCCATTTATTTTTGGCACCGAGGAATGGCTGGGGTCAAAGCCAGTCCCATTCTCAAGCTGTTCTTTGTTCTCCAGTTTATCCAATACCCCCTATCCCTCTCCTCGCCCGCCCACCTCCCCCTCTCCATTTTACCAGAGGTCTTAAAAATTAAGCTGTGCATGAAACCAAACACCACACTTGAACACGGCCCAGCAAATGTTCTCCATGGTCACAGAAGGATCCTAATCAACCATAAAAAGATGGATAAGAGCAGCATGCCCTTATATAGGCAGAGGCTAGACAAGCATCTGACACAAACATCATTTTTAAAGAAAAAATAATATTTATTTGCAATATAAACAAAGTCCCAATATTGGATCAGTATATATAGGGTCACTAATTTTCCTTCATAACTCAGAAAGCAGAACCATTCCTCACTAACAAGCTCTCATTTGTACTAATCAGAAGATGCATCTTATTTTTTTCCTTTAAAGAATAAAGACCACTAACAGCACAGGAAGCCTTTACAAACCAGCTTAGCTGTAATGCAATACAGATGCACTGTCAAAAAATCCCTGAAAAAATAAATTCCTCCATGAGGTAAGATGCAGTTAGGATATTCTCAATTTTCTCACTCACAATCGTACACCCATTCTCCCTTCCAATGACCCACGATCCCAACATTGTGGCAAACAAAACCCAACAAACAAACAAAAAACAACCAGAAAACAAGAAACAAAAGCTCATTCCAACATTCTGATAACATCTTTTAACGAAAAAGAACAGTTTCAGGATATGACAGCATCAAACATTCCTCCAGATGGAGTTTTTTTTTATTATTATTTTTCTTTTTCTTGAAAAAAGTACAAAAAACTGGATATTTAGAAAAAAATCCGTGGCTTTTTTTTTTTTCATTTACATGAGAGTTAAAGTGGACAGGGAGGGGGGAGAAAGGAGGGACTACATTGCAGCCAATAAAGGAATCTCCAAATCCGTTCTGCCCTCCTCCCAGAAATTATTACCACTTCCTCCCCCCCGAGCTTGGTAAAAGGAGTTTGCCAAACACTAGCCAGAAATACATACAAGTCTTCTCAGAATAGAAGGCACGGCATAAAGTTATTCAAAAGAGGAAGAAAAAAAAATCAGAACCTCTGTTGAAAGCTCCAATCATCTCAGAATTTGCCATTTAATATATTCATATATATATATATATATATATATATATATATAATTCTCTGTTACAATGCTCTCCTCATTTCCACACCTCTTCACTCCCCCCTCACACACTCTATGCACAACGATTTGAGTCCTGTCCCACCACACAATCCTCACTCTGCTCCAGGTGCCCGCTGCGTTCCCCCTCCACCCCGCACACGGGGGAAAGAATTCCGTGTGCACAAGAAACACCAGCACAGCAACTACCTTCTGCACTGGGGAAGCTGCAATGGTTTTGGGCCAGCTGGATGACATTAAGTCAGTCAAGAGGCAGCAGAGAATGAAGCCGGGCTCAGACATGCTTCTACCAGCTCTGGAGGCTATGAGAGTTTTACCTCTGGCAATAGCAAACAGCGCTTTTGGCAGGGGTGGCATTAAAAAAAAAAAGCTTGCGGCTTAGTCACCTTGGCTGAATCAGTGCAGAGTTTGTGATTGTGAGTGCAGGAGTGGTGAAGGGGTTGCATTTAAGCCCAACTGGCCTTCACACATAACAAAGCTTCCTACCAGATGCTAACAACAACAGCAGCAGCATGTATCTCTCTCTGGAGTACCCAGTAATATGCCAGGACATACCAAGGCTTCACAAAGTGTGCAAAATGCATTTGGTCAATATAAACATTTGATTAAAAAAAATAATAAATGAACAAACAAGAAACAGAATAAAATACTGGTTTTGCAACCTGGTCTGTACAAACAGTCAAGAACTTACATATCTAAAAAGAGTTTGAACCCAAAGCTCGAGTAAGATCTACCTTTTTTTTTTTAAATCAAAAAAAGTGAACTTGGGTTTTAAAACAGTCTTGGCCCAACACCTTTTGTTCAAGGCTTTCAAGTGCATAAATCTCCTCATTTTCCACAGCAAGCTAACCCCTGGTAGCTTGTTCTGCACACGTGTGCATGTTCTGACAGTCTCAATGCACCCAGGAAAGCGGTTATTGCCTGTGACAGCTGCATCCGAAATGCTGTAACATCGCCCGTGTTAAATAACCCCCTGTAAAAACTCTACCTCTTTAAACCACTTGGATCAGGATACTTAGTGAGCGGCATTAGCCTTCGTAAAGCAGCGATCAGGCACCTCTGCCCAGAGAAGCTACTCATCTCAGAGCTGCCTGGCAAGACAGATATTTTCGTAAGAGTTGAAATACTCAAGAGAAGCGATTCGATGCTCGAGTTCCCGACCAGGCAGCGTCCTCTTCATGTGGACTCCAGAGTGTTCAGCTGGAACAGGTTGTGGTTGGTGGGGGTGGTGAAGTAGAGCTGTTCACTGGGCGAGCGGTTGTCACAAGGGCTGTTGAGTCCCAGAGTCCTCTCAAAGTCCAGGAGCTGGCCCATGAAGTTAAAGTTCGGTGAAATGTTGGATTTTTTCCTTTTCACAAAGTCATAGGCATCGTTCAGGGACAAGTTGAGTTTTTGCATCAAGTAGGCGACAGTGACTGTTACGGACCGGCTGATGCCAGCGAGGCAGTGAACAAGGATCCCACACTTCTTGGAACGGGCCTCATCTGAAACAAGACAAGGGGAAGGGGGAGTCTATTATTCTGCACCAAAAAACACGTGGCATTGGAGCAGGGCCAGGTGGCAGCTGCAAGCTCCCAGCACCACGACGACTGCCAGAACTGAATACCCTGCCCCTAGTGACACCATCCCATGTCCCCTGGACACTCACATCTCTCCCCACAGGGCTCCTGAGATATTCCTGCTGCATTGCAAATCCCCGGCAAGGCTAAGCATCTCATGTGGTTGAGAAGTATCAATAAAGTCTAGCAACACATCCCTTGCCTAGGGAGCATCAGTACCCTCTACTCAAGAGCGCTGGAGTAACCCACAGGAGGCAGATGGAACTGGAGACAATAGCTCCAGAGAAATGCTGATGGTTGGGCACAGCACACCCACCTCAACCCCAACTAAACCAGGATAGGCTGTGCACTCAGGGCAAGGCTTCAGCCCAGCATCACATGAGCTACTCTCTTCTGCTGTTCCTGTCCTCCTTCCACTAGAAAGTTGTATGAATGCAGCCAATGCCAATTTCAGCAGTTTGAAGTGCAGGAACTTCCCTTTTTGTGGAATTGTTCTTCAGGATCGACAGAAATGCACTTCACTACAAACAAACGCTTGTGTTGGAGGAGACTCTCAGGATGAATGGTAGCGGGAAGCAGGAATGCAGGCTGGACCAAAAAACAGCGAGAGAACAGCGGCGAAATTTCCCCTCCCTTGCCACCGAGTGAAAAGCACACACACACTCATTGTCTCTCGCACAGCCGGAACAGCGTGATCCCTTTATGAATTGACATCTCAGTGCTGAAAGAGAGACACACCACTGAGAGCACTGAATGCACGCAAGTACCCAGCACTGCTTTTACTTCTGGGCAGCCCTATTTGAAGTCAGTCATTTGACTGAGAGCTTGGCAGGGAGAAAAAAGGTGGCAGGAGAAAGAGGACCCTTGGGCAAAGCTGGAGGTAAGAGACACTCTGGCACCGTAAGTGCAGGGAAGGCTAAAAAAGATGCAGGCAAAACAAAAATCCAGATCCAAGCTGCAACAGGTTTTCTGCTCAGCCTCCAAAATCAGGCAAGAATTTCCAGTAGGGTGGGTAATCACCGCCCAGTGTACTCGGCCCTCCCCCCAGGCTCTCCCATTCAACATTTTTCCTGACATTTTTGCCTTTCATCTGACCTGCACGGCATTTCTTGGTGTTTGGCTTTAGAGCAACGTAATCCTCCATTTCCTGTTATTAACTGGAAAGCACAAGCTCCACAAGCTCGGTGTTCACAGATACACGGGCTGACTGGAGCAGATCCCAAATGCCACATGTCAGCAGGGACACTGTACCTCACCCCTGACATTTAACACCCTGCTCAGGCAGGAAGTGCAGACGGGACATCAGACAGGTCCCTGTTGCCACACTGAAGCAGAGGCTTCTGACCACAGTCATGTTACTGGAGGGCAGAAGCTGTGGGCAAAGGAGAGCGTGTGAGAACCAGGGATTCTGACAGCTGAGGAGCAGCCAAGGATACACCACTGCTCTGCCCCATTTCACGCCTTACAGCACAGCAAGCGCAAGCTATGGCATCTGAAATGGGCAACGCTGAAAGAGGCTGCACAGGATTCAGTCTGCAGGTAAAGGTCCCCCTCTCCTTCACCTCTACAAGTGTTTCTAATCACACACGTAGCCATGGGGCTTTTAATAGTTAACGATGATATTACTGCCTGTGCCATTCACCCCCATAAAACAGAGCTGATTAGGCTAATGACTATCGTGAACAAACAGCACAGGTCAGGCTGGAAGTGTACATTCCTCTTCAGCCCAACATATACTTCCCACAGATTAAGAAACAATTCTCAAAGTCAAGGCTGGCCTGAGAAAAGAGATTTTCCTTCCTGAACCCCACCAGCCAAAAACTTTCACAGGGGCTGTCTACAGAGCAGTTTTTCCATCCAAACTCTGCAGTATAATTATAATCACTAAGTCATTGTGTTGACACTTACCTTAGGAGAAGTATCCATACAAGGAGTTAGTTATGATAGGGTGACTTACAGGAAGATCCCAACCAGACTAGCAAATCCCCTTGGGAAAGGAAAACACACACACACACACACACACACACTCTCCCTGATTCTAACCACATTTGGGGCTAAGGAATTGCTGGCACCAGTCATACTAATGCAGCTCCCATCCCCAAGCAGAGCAGGCAAAGGAACTCCCGACTGCCTGGGTTCAGCCATTTCACACCAGGGCAAATCCCCAGACATGGACAAGAGGCAGCAGGGCCAGTCCAACCACTTGCAGGTAGCTCAGCTGAGGTGCTGCAAGAGGGCTGGATTTTGGAAGGGGAGGCCTCCCTGAACTCATCCAGGATGACAGGCACCAGATGTGCCACCTCACAGGGTGACACTCCTGCTAAGCTGATGCTGTGCCCCAGAGAGATGAGGCTGGAGACAGCAGCAGCCCTGGGAAGCGGCACACCACATTCCCAAGCGGTGAGTATGAAAAGCCACGTTCTGCCAACTACCTACCAATGAAAGCAATGGCCTCGGGAAAGAACTGCGAGAGGTTCTGGCTCCAGTGATCTGAGATGGGGATCTGCTTGTACTTGAACTCTCCGTCATGCTCAAACATGTTTGGCAGGTTTGGAGTCACATTCAGGATGTATTTTATGCCGTATTTGCCCAGGACATCCAAATTGGTGGAATCTTTGGCACAGCCCAGGTACAGGTAAGGTAGGATCTGGACTGGAAAGGCAGGCTGATTGTTGGGGATGGGACTCCCGTCCGACTCCGTGGCACTGCTGGGTTCCCTGTCGGATTCTCCATCCGAGCAGTCAGAACTTATCCGCAGCCCTCCCAGGCCAAGGACTGATGCTGGGGGAGAGTTGCTGGGTGAGGAGCTGTCAAGGTTTGTCTCGCAGTGCTCAGAATATTCAGTCTGAAACTTGTTAAAGCCACCTGCGAAGGGGGAAAGGAGAGAGGCAGAGAGGGGGGAAAAAAAAAAACAAAAGATATTTTAGTCTTCAGAATGGGAAATCTTTCTACCTGTGAACACATGTTACTCAGAAAGTCTTTACCAGCAAAGAGCTGGTATCCCTTCAGCTTCACACCAAGAAAAGCATTTCCCTGCTCCCTCATCTTCCCTGGTCAAACTGATACTGAGCAAGCAGGTCCCAGGAGACCAAAGAGTGGTTCTTACAAAGTTCAATATTGCTTGTGAAAAACAGGGCAAAATCTCAATTACAAAAGAAAGAAACATCAACAAATAAAATCCATGTCAAGACTCAATCATGCCCTGTTAGCTTCTCAAAAATAAGGGTCTGGCAAAAGTTTAGGCAAGAGCTATTATGCTATTATGAGAAAAGGATCCATATCTGAAAAGACAGATTAGGAACAACTACCACATACTCACCCAGGCACTAAAACCCAATTAAATTATTAATCTCCAAGCTGGAAAAAAGACCCTAAGTTTTGCCACAGAGTGATCCCCAGAACAACTTTATCACTACAAATAGGTTTTGCTACAGTGCAGCATCACAGGTTTGTTCTTCACACAAACCACAGCAGGAGTGCAGAGGGATGAGATCCTTCACATCTGCCCCTAAGTCTTTTTCTCCAGCTCTTCAGCTTGGGAAGGAAGGCAGAGGCAGGGAAGCACAAACCCCACCGATCTACCTCCTTTCCAGGCAGTATTAAAGCGGAGCTCAGCCATCGCGATCTGACACTGACAAATGGTTTAATTAGAAAGGGCTCCTGGAAACTTCGTTAGTGAGTTCGGCGGCTGTGGCAGGGCCACTGAGCAGGATAGACAGCTCCTGCCACATCCATTCATGAAAAAGGCTCGTCCTCGCCCTCCTCCTCCCCCCGCGCCGCCAGACAGCGCCGAGGAGCCATTTTGGAATTTTAATTGGAAACATTTCCCACCGAAGCTCCCGGAAAAAGGCAGAGGAAGGGGCTCAGCTCCTCCCCTGCCCATCGGGGAGAGCTTAGGAACTTCAAAACCGCTCCTTCCTGCTCGGGATGAGGACGACGGGGAGAGAAGCAGGAATGCAAAGCGAGGGAGGCAACAGAGCCCGTGGGGAAACCCCAAAGCGGGATGGAATGATGGGACGGGCAGGGATCGGAGGGTCGAGGGGGAATGCGATCACCCCCTGTGCTGGCCCCCCACCATGTTTTGGAAGGAGGCGTGTGCGGCCCCGAGGGCTGGTCCCCAAATAGCTGACTGTCCCCCTGGCACCCCACCCCGCCACCAGGCTCCCCTAAAAGGGTCTGTGTCAAGGAACATCCGCTTTTTAAAGAGCCGCAAGTGGCAACTTTCTTGACCACTCTCCCCCCCACACACACACACGGTCCCCCGCTCTCCTGTTATTCCTGCCTCAAACCCGCCACCCAGCGACCGGACTGGGAGCACTGGGAAGATGGGAAGGGTCCCAGCAGCCCAGCTGTGGGCTCCGCTCAGCCCGCTGCGATCTTACAAAATGGCCAAAACACCGAAGCTGCCGAAGCACCCGCAGCCCGCACGGAGGGAGGTGTGCGGGGTTCGGCTCCCCGCTCCCCATCGCCCTGCCCCGGGCAAGCAGCCGGGCTGCCCTCTCCCAGACCGGCAGCATTCCCTGGCAAAGGGGGAGGAAAACCCCAGAGCTCACTTTTTGGTTATGTTGAGAGGTAAAATACAAATAGGGAAGGGTTGTCCTGCCCCCCCAAAATCCGGCCATTCCTTCCGGAGGGCTGTAGAGGAGTCTGGCGCTCCCCCGAAAGTCTCCCTCCGAGGAGCGGAGCCGAGGGGCGCCCGGCGCTGCCCAGCCGGGATCGGCTCGGGACGGGGCAGCGCTGGAGGGGCCGCGCCCGCCCCGGGGCTCCTCCCGCCGCTACCGGGGAGGCGACGTAGGAAGAAGCGGGGCGCTCCCGGCCGCTTCCAGCCTGCAACCATTTTGTGCGGGGAATTAAAGCGGGATGCAGAGGAGGAGGAGGAAAAAACAAAAACAAAACAAAACAAAAAAAAAAAAACACATGGGAAAAAAAATCAGGCAGAAGGGATAAGGGAAGGAAGAAAAACAAGGCAGCCACCTCCGTCCGACCTGGGGATGGGCACTCTGGGGATGCAGCGGCCGTCCAGGGGGACACGGCCAGGGGCTGCGGGAGCGGGACGGGGCTGGAAGGAGGGCGAGGGGCACCTCACCTTTCAGGTAATAAGCTTTGCAGCCGTCATCGCGCAGCTTCTGGAGCAGGAGCCCCAGCACGGAGGTGGCCGCACCGCTGTCCTGCCAGTCGGCGGTGGCCTCGTCGTAGAGCAGCACGGTGTCGGCCTTGCAGCGCTTCACGAAGCGCTCCTTGTCCTCGTGGTTGGGGATGATGGAGCGGATGGGCAAGTTGCCCTTCTTGAGGCGGCGCAGCATGAGCCCGGGGATGGCCAGGTTGATCGCCGTCTCGATGTGCGAGCTCTCGAAGAGCTCGTGGGGGCGGCAGTCGAGCAGCAGCAGCGAGCGGCCGCCGCCCGACTCCAGCTCCTCCTGCAGCCACTCCGCGCTCTTGCACGGCATCGCCGCAGCCATGGGCGCCCGCGGGGAGCTCCCCCAGACCTGCGTTTTCATGGGGCTCGGCAGCGGCGGCCGCCAGCGCCCGGCCCGCCGGCCACCCACGCGGCGTCCGGACGCGGCCCCGCTCCGCCGGGTCGGTCTCGCGCTGCGCTGGACGCGGCTTCGCTCGGCACGGCCGCGGGTGCGCGCTGTCTGCGGCCCGGAGCGCGGCGGCCCCCGCTCTGCCCTACGCGCTGCGCCCCATGCCGGCGGCCTCAATTAAAGCGGGGCTTTGCCGGCGGCTCGCGTGTCATGCCTCGGGAGGCGGGGCGGCGGCTCGGCCCCGCGGCTCAGCCCCGCCCGGCGCGGCCCGAGCGGCACCGCGCACACGCCGGCCCCGCCCCCCGCCGGACCCCGCCCCCCCCGGCCCCACAGCCAATGAGGCGCGGCGGAGGGAGCGGGGCAGCCCGATATGGGCAGGGGCGGGGCCGCGGCGGGGGCCGAGCGCGGGAAGGGGAACGGGCACGGCGGGGAACGGGGAACGGGGAACGGGGAATAGGGAATGGGGAACGGGGAAGAGGGAATGGGGAACGGGGAATGGGGAATGGGGAATGGGGAATGGGGAAGGGGCACGGGGAACGGGCACGGGGAACGGGGAACAGGGAAGAGGGAATGGGGAACGGGCACGGGGAACGGGGAATGGGGAACGGGGAACGGGGAACGGGCACGGGGAACGGACACGGCGGGGCACCGGGAACGGGGAATGGGGAACGGGCACGGCGGGGAATGGGGAACGGGGAATGGGGAACGGGCACGGGGAACGGGCACGGCGGGGAACGGGGAATGGGGAACGGGGAACGGGCACGGGGAACGGGGAATGGGGCACGGGGAACGGGGAATGGGGAACGGGGAATGGGCACGGGGAACGAGGAATGGGGAACGGGCACGGGGAACGGGCACGGCGGGGCACCGGGAACGGGGAACGGGAAGGGCGGGGCACCGCGAACGGGGAATGGGGAACGGGCACGGGGAATGGGCACGGCGGGGCACCGGCGGGGTACCACAGGGCATTGCCAGGCACCGGGCAAGGCCCGATCCGCCCCCCCTGGGCTGCCCCGAGCTCTCCACCGCACCGCTTCATAAAAGGGCAAAGTGACCCGGCTCACGTGTGGGTTTGGAGTGGGTCGTGCCCAGCCCTGTTTGGTCTTTGACAGGAACTCACAGTTCCCAAATAAAATCCACTGCGACCCGTTAAGCCTCCGCATTCCCTTTCGTTCTCAGAATGAGCTACAGCATAGATTTTTTTTATCCGTGCATCCTTCTTTATTTTTAGAGTATCTTCCCTGTTGGTATCGACTACTATAAAAACAAACCTTTTGTGCTGCAACACTAACATTTCAAGACAGGAATGTAATTGGAGGCACCCTTTGGTCTCCTTCCATCTTTTACATTCCTTCTTATGTGAATCAGTCCTCTGGTACCAGAAGTTTTCCGTGCCTCACACAAACTGTTCCTGTTACAAAATAGATTTGATCTTTCTCTTTTTTAATGAGCAGGATGACATTAAAAATGTGGTTCTGTATGAGCCACTTCTACTGCAGTCTATTTTCACCATCCAGGCAATCTAACATTGGTGGATTGCTCAGAGAGGTTGTGCAATCCTCGCTGGTTTTCGAGATCCAACTCAATGCATCCCCAGGTAACCTGGCCCGACCCCAGAGCTGACCCAGCCTTCAGCCAGAAGTTTGACTGGAGCTATTCTGTGATCTCTTCTCACCCGGCTTATCCTACGAATTCTTTGCTCTCCAAATTCCTCTGAACATGAGTGGGAACCATTCCTTCTCCCCAGCCTGGGACAGATGAGCCATTCCTTCCCCCCCCCCCCCAAACTTCTCATCTCATTAGCCTCTTAAAGTAAACTGTCAGCACACACTCTTTGGAGGGAAGGGGCAGGGTCTGTTTCACCAGAACATTCCCAGACTCAGCGACCTGACTAGGTCTCCTCAGGTTTTTTTTCCCAGCTGGCTGAATTTCAAGAACTGGGCTGAACCTTGTGCAACAGGAAAGATATTGCTCTTAAAACACTCCCCCACACACAAACAAACATGTGCACACACAGAGTCTTAGTTGTAATGTTGACAGCTGTGCTGCTCAAATTGCATTGTCTTTAGGCAAAACTTTAAATTTATTTGTATTTGAAGACACTTTTCTTCTGGCCAAAATCTGCTTTTCTCAAAACCCAGATCTACTACTGAAACCATTTCAGAGCCACAGTTTCCCAGTGGTCATTTATATACCCTTAACACATGAAATATCCCAAGAGGGCTGTATTCCTGTGCCTCTAGTACAAAAGCAGCACTCTGATGTGCAGGGGTCCTTGCCTCCTTTTAGTCTAATTCCTAAGGTTGGATCCTAATGAAAATACCGACTTAAGACAGCATTTGAGCACATGTTTAACATAGAGCACAGCGAGCATCTCATTGCAAAACACTCCATGATTTCAGCGTGACCGTGCTCTGAACCATTCATGGATTTCATTGGCATCAGCAAAATAAATGTCTTGTTCTACATCGCTTTTTTTTGTGACTCAAGTGTGCCCAAGAAAGCGGAACAGCAGAAGCTGTCCACTTCCCCTTGCCCCGTTTATTTTTACCACTGGTTGCTGTGGGAAGCTATTGTGATTCAGTGTGGCAGTAGGAAGTTCCTAACACTGCTCTTTGCAGCAGAGGATGTTGAGGTTCTTATGCAAGCCACAGGCACAGAGAAAATAGCTGACCTTTCATAATGTTTATCAAAGCACCTTCAGTTCTCAAGGGGGAACAGCAGCATCTTGTGCAAAGAATCAAAATCTGGCTCTAAAGTCCCTGTTCTGCTGAAAACATCCCAGAAATCTTACGGGGATCATTTTTGGTGGTGCGAGGGAGGCAGGTGTAGCCGCCAGCGTGCGGTCCCGTGAAACCAGAAGAGAAATGTTTCACCTCCATTCTGCGGTCGCATCAGCAACCACATAAGTTTTGGGACAGGCTCCAGACGCGTCACCTGCGGAGACAGAACCAGATTTCACCCTGAGAAGGGCCAAAGCAAAATAATGTCACTTAAGAGAACGGTGACATCCTCTGCCCGCCCAGGCAGGACCCGAGGGACATTGGGAGAGCTCGCCCTCGCTCCTGGCTGCTCTGGGCTCGCCGGGTCGGGGTCGCGCTGCCGGGGGCCCGTGCCGGGTCCCAGCCCAGCCCGTAGCCCTGCTGCCCTCTGCAGTCAGACTCTCCAAAGTGCGCCGCAGCCGGAGAAACCATCCTGGCCGGCTCCGGGGACTGACACCCAGCGGGGTTTCTCCTCTCAGAGAGAAAATCCCTGCTCTGCAGGCAGCTGTGGGCATCCCCCCAAATCCCCTCCCACGGAGAAGGCACCTCGACCCCGCAAGGTTTCCAGAGACGTGGCTTGCAGGCTTGGAGCTGGGACATCGTGTGCCAGCACCTCCTACAGCCCAGGGCGGCTGGCAGGGGCTCAGGGATGTTGGTGGTGTTTGTCTCCCCGTGTACAAGGCTTTGCTGACAGGCAGAAGATCAACACGTGTCCAGAAATGGGCAACAACCAGCTCAGGTCCCAAAAGCCCCGAGTCCTTGTGACAAGGACTGCACGAAGTGATAATTGCTCTACATGTGGATTCATAAAATCATAGAATATCCTGAGTTGGAGGGGACCCGCAAGGATAATAGAGCCCAGCTTCTAGTTCTGCACAAGACCATCCCAAGAGTCCCACCACGTACCTGAGAGCATTGTCCACACCCTTCTTGAACTGCAGCAGGTTTGGCGCTGTGACTGCTGCCCTGGGGATTGCCATCATCCCCGTACCACAGTACCAGACCTGACCCCAGGTCTCTAATACAGGTTGTGTGCATCTTTCTGGCTGTTCATCTGCTGTGGAAAGGCTCTCTCCTCCAACAGTCCTTCTGCTTGATGCCCAGTTCAGTGATTAGGTAACTTCCCCTTGCCCACAGCCCCATCTTGCTGGCTTGACTTCAAAGTGCTTTTGTCTTCATCTGTTCCCATCTCCCATGAAGCTGGTGCAGCTGCCAGCTCAGGTTCTTCATTTCCATCACCACCACCATTTTCCCAGATTCTCTGACTGCAGAGCCCACAGGTTGTTTTGATGTTTTAGAAACAAAGACCATGAGTCATGGCAGAACACAAGGTAAATTAATTGTTAGCAGATGTCTGCCCAAAGCCCACTCCAAACCCTGGCAGCCCCTGCAGAGGCATCGCTCCCAAGGATGTGACAGACCCTACTTTGAGCCAAGGGGAGAGGCAAGATGTGAGTGAAGGGCAGAAGGTGTCACACACCAAGGGGATGCATGGTACTACCCACAGCTTAGGTGAGGCAGGAGCTCCTAAGGATTCACAAAGTAAAGTAAATTAGAAGCTAGTCAGAAGTTAATACGTATTTTCTTCTTAAAAATGAACCTCTGAAAACCTTTTTTCTTTCTAACATGCACTTTCTCCACAGCACTTCACCCCCAAAGGATTTTCCTTCCAGCCTCTCTCCCAATAAATCTGGGCTGTAGCAGTTAAACCTTCATAGGACTCACCTTCTCACCACTCATCCACTGTTTGCTACATCTAGTAAGAGGTATTAGGTATGATTGGTGGCCCAGATACCAATCCATAAAGTTATTAAACTCCTTCTAGAAGGAGTCTTCACCCGTCTCAGGTGCCTGTGGTCAAATATCCATCAGTACCAAGACAGGAAGCATCTTCCTGGCAGCTTAATGCTGGACTGGAAGCTCAAAGCAGTGTTTTGTGAGCAAGATTTCAGATGGGAATTTGCTCAGGTAACCTGGACTCCCAGGCCAGCTTCTGGTTTGCTCTGTGCCGTTGAGTGAATTCACAGTTCTGTGTACTTCCCATATGTAGAATGGGGCTGATACCTCCCATCACCTTTGCAAGAGTTTGGGTGCTAAGGAACCAGGCAGGTGGGCTGGTGTGATGTTAACATCCTCTTGCAGTGCTGAATTTCTAGGACTGAATCACTTTTTCCTATTTAAAAAAAAAAAAAATTAAAAAAGACTTTTTATTTAACTTCAGCTTTCCTTCCAATTATTTAATGTAGTAGGAGTTATTTTGTCAGGAGAGGGCACTTGTTGATGGTTTACCCCATGTTTCATTAATGCATGTAAGAAGTTAACTCCTGGCAGAGAAACAGATGCATGGTTTTAACAGGGGAAAAAAAAAAATCCCCAATTCTACTTTCTACTCCTGCACTAATTTGTGACTATTTTTATCAATGTTAACACTGAGCCAGGGTAAAAATACTCCCTAGAAAGTTTAGAATTTACATTTGTCTTCATATATATTCAGCAGAAAACCAGCTCCCCAGCCTCCGCACTGCTTAATCTGGACTCATTAACTTCACCCACCCCCGAGAAAAATGTCAGATGACTTTGGCCTGGTGAAGCCTTTCACCCACAAATGCTCAGCAGGAGGGTCCAAGTCTCCTGTCTGCAGCAAACAATCCCCAGAGCATCAGCTCTGGCACTGAAGGCATCCAACTCAGCCATGGGAACAGATTCACACTTCCTAACACAGCCCTGCCTCAGGGCAGAGTCTCTGATGTTGGGCTCCATCCTGCTAGGATGCTGAGCCCTGGAAGCATCTTCCACATGGCAAGGCAGATGGATGGAGGCTGGGGAGGAAGCACCACAAGGAGAAACCTTTGTGGAGCATCTCAAGAAGCACAAGGCAGCCACAAGCACGTGGAACTGGCGTTGCAAGTGAATAGTGCCATTTTTCAACTATTAAATGGATCCAACCTTTGACTTTCCGAGATGCCCTTTTGCTGCACAGCTGGAGACTTTCATGTCAATGTGTCAATGAACTCTGCTCCAAAGACAACAAAATTGTTCTCTGGCAGGTTCCTGCAGAAGAAGCAAACCATCCCCTCCTGTGCAAAACCCATAAGGCACGTGCAGTGTCTGGGCAGCCTGGGGCTGTCACCATCTCACAGTGGTCACAGCAGCCCAGAAGGGCTGAGGCTGGAGGTCTCTCTGAGGAGTGTCCAGTCCATCTCCTGTCTTACAGCAGCATCTCTAAGGGCAAGTATTGCACCTACTATTGGGTGTCCCAGTACCTCCAAGGATGGAGGCTCCACACCTTCTCTGGGCAAGCTGGTGCAGTACTTGACCATCCTCCCAGTGAGAAAGTGAACTGACATGTCCTGTGATTCAGTTTGTTCCTGTTGCCCTCACTGGACACCCCGGAAAAGTCTGGCTCCATGTTCAGGGTTTGAGGAGATGCCTGTATTTTTATGGAAATGGGTGTGTTTTCTATGAAACCCAGGAGAGAAAGGGGGCTCATGTTTAAGCAGGAGCCAAGAGCCCAGAGACTCCACCAGCAAGGGAGGACAGCTCCAATCTAATTATACTGAGAAGACGTCCTTAAGCAACACCATTTCCCTTCTTCCCTGCCTCACTTCCTGGGCTCCAGACTCCTTCCAGAGGAAGAACTGGAGAACATTTAAGATTATTTATCCTTTTAACAGTGAGTTTTAAATGAGAAGGTCTGGAAGCTATGTGTCATCACCCTTAGAAAATCCTCCCTTGCAGAGGACCAGAGGAGGGGAAAGCTCCAATGCTCCCTTTGGCATGAGACCCTCCAGAGTCTCTCACTGCAGTGAGGGAGGACAGGATATTTATGGGACTTAAGAAGCCAAAAACATCTACCCTTAAACCTGGCTCAGGCATGTGTTGGACACAGCCTGCACAACCTGGAGTTGAATACAGACCTCCATATCCCATTTATTCCTCTTTTTGCATGCCAGAAGAAACCTTCCCCCTTCGAAAAGAGTCAAGCAGGAGAGGGATGGCCCAAGGCATGGAGTGCAGGACCTGTTGGTGCTATCTGAGCCCTGGCCCCCAGCTCTGCTCTGCTCCCTTGCCTCCCTGGCTCTGCAGACCCGGCACCACGTCAGCTCCTCGGCAGCTTCTCCAGGCTGCCTGGCTGCTTTCAAGAAGCAATTTCCTACAGAGGAAGATTTTTTTTCCAAGGAGCCTAAGCAGGGAACTTCCTGGTGCAGGCTTTTCATCAGGAACCTTGTGAAAGCAGCTTTGCCACCCAGCAGGAAGGGCTGTCACTGAGCAGGCTGCACCAGCTCTGTGTCCCAGCCCAGCTTCCCAGTACGCACTCATCTCTCCCAGGTTCCTGCTGGGACGCTGACTTTTGGCAGGGGAAGTGGCTGGATGGTGAAGATCTGGACTGGGTGCAGGCAGAGCAGAGCCTGCCAGGGAAGGTTTTGCAGGGCCTGTCCCTCTGGTGGGAGAAGGTGTGGGAGAAGCTGAGAGGAGACAGAAGACTTCACCAGACTTTGGCTCACCAGCCTTTGCATGTCCCCTTTGCTCTGCTGAGGGTCTGATTTCAAGCAGGGCCACCAACTACTAGGACAAGCTTCTCCCCACATGGAGCTGGGTGGTCACTGCTCCTCAGCATGGTCCTGGGAGGCACCTGGGTTTCTGGGTGCTCCCCTGAAATGCAGACCCTGCCAGGGCTTCTCCCCACTGCCACAAGGGTGGGGCAGCCCAGCTCAGCTCTGCTGTGGTGGAGCCAGGGCAGCCCCAGTGGCTTTGGCAGTGCTGCCTGGGATTTACACCAGAGCACACCAGAGGCAGCCTCAGTACCGTGGCAGTGCCCCACAGCCCTGGCTATCAGTGAAACCCCAAAATGTACCAGTTAAACCCTCAGCTAACACAGACACTGGGACAGCAAGTTGTACTGCGCTGCTGCTTCTCACCGTGGGTGGCCTTCAAGTCAATTATAATATCCTTTTATTCCAATGAGCTGTGCAGGTCTCCCAGCCAGTGTACGTACCCTACAATGCTGCTTTTCATTCATGCAGTTGTTCTGTTTTGTGGCTGTGGATGGACAGGCAGCCCAGGCTCGTGCCCTGCTTTGAGCTCTCACCACCTGTGCTGTGGCAGCACTGTTCTCCCATGGAGAACTTCTGCTGGACATCTGTGAAGATGCTCTAGTTCCAGAGGTTTTTTCCTTGCATCACATTCTCTGGTTTTGCAATCCCTCACTGCAATTAAAATAAAACTGAACAACTCCCAAGAAGCCATTTCCGTGAAGCATTTCAGGAGCAAGGGGCTGGTTCCTCTTTCAGAGCATCCAAAAACAACTTCTATTTTCCTCACAGTGTTACCAATGTTCAGCTGAACCGTGCTCTTTTTTTCCCCCAAAAGAAGTTTAGTTTCCAGGAAATAGGACTTTATTTTGAACACAAAGCATCTCTTCAACCAGCCTGACACCCTTGGGTACACTCACAACTTCTGAATACACATGTATGACCTACAAGAACATGACCCAATATAGAGGGAACAGAACCAGGTCTCAGAGAGGAGTCCAGTCGCTTCCCAACCCACCACTGGCTTAATTGTGTGATGCTGGGCAGGTCCCTTCCCTCTGTCTGTGTCCAGCTTTTCAAGCCTTGAATTGGGGTTTAAGTTCCTTCATGCAGCACTTTGCTGGATCTCAGAGTTGGCAAGAAGTATCTGAAACACTCAGAGGGTGCCAATCCAGTTTCCACCAGTGGCAGCAGTGCTTGGTCAAAAAGCATGAATCAAAACCTCCTTCTCCTTTGGCCTGCTGGCAATGCTCTTCTTAATCCAGCCCTGACATTGCTGGCTGTGAGAAAGCACCACTGGCTCATGGCCAGCTTGTAATCCACCAGGACCTCCCAGGTCTTTACCTGCAAAGTTGTTTTCCAGTTGGCTGGTCCCCAGTTTGGACTGGTGAGTGGGATCATTCCTCCTTGGGGGCAGGAGTTCCTATTCCCTTTGTTGAACTTCATAAAGCTCCTCTTTGCACAGTGAGGTCCTTGTGTAGGGCACCCTGGATGCACAAAGCCAGGGGAGCAGGGAGATCTCACAGTATTTAATAGTTCAATTGGTGGATCTTGGAGAAAAGGATGGAACTGGAGACACACATTGCTTCCCTTCTGACCACTGCCCACAACAAAGGGGGGGCACCGGCCTGGGGACATCCAGGGCACAAGGAAAGGGGGAACCTGCCAGCAGCTGGTGCCATCTCAGCACACACTGACTGTGTTTCTTCATTCATCAACTGACAAGCAAGGAAGCAGCGCCCAGGGAAAGAGGTGACCAGGCGAATTGAAATAAAGACATCCCAAGGAATGAGTCAAGCCAGACTCCACTCTGGAGGGACAAGGGCAGCAGGAAAGGGGAACGTTCCCAGGAGATGGCTGCAGGGTGATTAAAAGGCTTTTACTGGCTCCTTGCATTGGAGACCCCCTTGGCGTGGCAGCAGAGGTGTGAGAGCAGAGCTCCGGGTGTGCCCACAGAGCAGCTGCTGCCCTCGGGGATGCAGCAGTGGGAGCTTAGCTCCTCAGGGAGACTGCTCCCAGGAGCAGGAGAAATCATCCACCTAACCCAGGCTTTTCTCAGGAAAGGCTCGGCTCTGGTGGTGACATTTCTCGTGGGAAATGTTATTTCCTTGAAAACCTTGGGTATTTAGGTCAACTAAAAGCTTTTAGCACACTGAGCACACACTGAGCTGGTTGAGTCAGAAGGTAATTTCCAATACATGAGGCAACTTCCGAGGACCGGAGTCCTTCATCACCATGTTTTCCTGGTGAGAGCTTCAGTTGTTTTGCTTCTAAGAATCAGCCTTTTGTTTACTGTTTTAGCCTATTTCCTCATGGAAAGCCTTTCATTTACTCCCCAACATTACCTGTAGTTTTTAATCCCAGCAGGTGAAGGAGGAGCAAGAGGAAGAGCTCTTGCTCTTCCCTTGCTCTGCCCTTCCCTTCACAGCAGCAGGGCCAGTGTGTCAGAAATGGTACTTTTTTTTAGGCTGTTCAAAAAGATAACAAGAGATGAAAAGGTTGTGTCGGGAGGAGGATCTTCTCTAGTTGGAAAACATGAAATACCAGAGTGCTGCTGTCTCTTCTGCTGGGGCCCTGGCATTTCTGATCTTATTGCTCCAAGGGTTTCCCTATGGAGCAGATCCCCAGAAGAGCAGCCAAGGTGGACAGGTGAATGGGAGAGAACCTACCAAAGGACCCACACCCATCCTAGAGGGGCTGCAATGCCTCAAAGAGAGAAGAAAATCTGGCTGGAGAAAAAAATCTCAGAGCCCAGACTTGTTGGGTGAAGGGTGTTGGAAATGCAAATCATTACTTTAAAGAACTGGGCCAGGAACCAGGGGTTCCAGGCTGAGCTGTTATCTGCTGCATCAGCTGCGAGCCTGGCTTGGGATTTCAAAATAAAATTAGACTTGCAGTATATGTCTTTAAATATTTAAATTACTTTCGGTAATTCATATGGTGACATTTAAACAAAGTACACCAAGCAAATGGCTCCCAGTGCTAAAAGAAAATGTTTGCAGGTAATAAAATTTAATTTAAAAGGGAACAGCTGATATCAAGGCAGAATCTTAATGCTGAATTCAACCTACATTTCTCTCTCAACCAAGCAGGCAAGAATAAATCCCCAGGCCAGTGAATGGTTAAAAATGCAGAGTGGTGTGATTGAAGTGCTGGTCCCAGACACCCCAAAGAGCTGTGAATTACGTGGGTGCCCAAATATTTGCAGGATCGGGGCTGCTGCGCAGAGTAACTCTGTGGGCTCCCAGAGGTGAGGACCAGCAGCAATTTTATGCTGGAAAGTGAGGAGGGCTTATGGGGGCTTGGTGATGCCAACCCCTCCTGCCACACTCGCCTGCCCTCCCACAGCCTTCCTGGGCCCTTTGGTGTGAGTCTGTTCCAGAGAAAGGGAAAATCCATCCTGCAAACCAGCAAAACTCAATGAAGTCAGCTCACACACAGGCAGCTTCTCCACAGTGCTGCCGGCCAGTTTGGAGAGCTTAGCTGGGTCTGTTACATCAGTCACACTGGATTTCATAACATCAGACATTTCAATGAGTGTGACTCATTCTCTCTTGAAGTGTATTGTATGTATGAGCAAAGATGATTAACTTTTGCTGAATGATGGTATGATTTCTGGGATGGGAACTGCTATTAATTAGGAGCGGATCTCAGATGCTCACAAACCCTGTTTTCATGGCCTACTTGGTATATTTTTCTCCATTCTACTTGTGTTTTTTTAGCTCAGGATAAATATTAAAGTGCTCTTCCCTGCTATCTGGCACTAAAGCAGCCAGATGTCCAGCAAAGGCATCTGATTTTCATAGTCAGGCATGGCCCAGGGCTCAGCTCTGGTGGCCAAGCTTCAGTTACTTGCCCTAAAAAGTTCAGTTTTCACATTAAAAGCAAGCAAACAAACAAACAAAAAATAAAAAAGGGAGCTTCCAGCCTGCACAAGTGCAGCAGATAAAGTAACCAAGGGAGGTAAAATAAGCACAGGTGGCTCAGAATGTAAAGTCCAAATAATTATTGTTTCTCATCCTCCTCCCAAATTTTCTTCATCCAAAGAAAGTTGGGGGCTTATGCTAATCTCATGCTTCTGGCTGTTGAGGGTTGAGGTTTGGGATCCCAAAGATTCTTGGGACAAAGAGTTTGTCAGATTCAGGATGAAAAACTCCCTTTCAGCTGCACTAGCTGCAAAGCTGAACCATTTACCAGGATAAGGGTCAGGGTGTTCAGTGTCTTCAAGCACATCTGCAGCACCCAGCACTGTGGTCCTGCAGGAAGTGTCTGGAGAAATTAAGACCAGCCAGCTTGGAAAAGCCAAAGGGGGGGGATGGGATGGGATGGGATGGGATGGGATGGGATGGGATGGGATGGGATGGGATGGGATGGGATGGGATGGGATGGGATGGGATGGGATGGGATGGGATGGAGCAGTCCTTCCCCACCCTAGGCAATGGTGGGGGGGATGCCAAGGAGCAACCAGGCTGAGGCTGGGGGCCCCACAGGTTAGTGTTTAACAGCCAGGCTGCTCAGTGGCATCTTGCCACCACCTCATGATTCCCAGCATCTCCACTGGGATGACAAGATCCCCTCCTAAATCCAGCCTATCAGCTCCCTCTTGCCCTATCCCATGGCACTGGCAGCAAGAAATACAACATCCCACAGAGCCAGACATCCCACCTTGCTCCAGTTCCATTGCTGTGGGCTGTAAAACAATCCTAGGAGCAGACAAACTGTGGTCAGTCCCTTGGCCTGGCCAGCAAGGAGATGGAGGAAGTGTCCTGTTCTTGGCTCCTGGTGAGACACCACCATGAAAATAAACTGTGACTTCCAGAGAGGGAAAGGAAGGGTCACAGCTCAGCCTGGTATTCTACCAGCAAGGATGAAGTTCATGTGCTTTGCCCCATCCCTATGCCCCCTCCGGCACTTAGAGCACTCCTCAAATGTCAGGCAGGGACTATGGGCAGCAGTGACGCAAACAAAGGTCACTGGATCTGTGCTTCTCCCCTTCCACCAGCTGAGGCTACTCAAAGCTCCTGGGCACAGGCTGGAGAGCTGGTCCTGCTCCACAGCAGGCAGTGATGAGGAGCATGAGCAAACTCAAGAGAAGCAATTGTTTGTAGTTAATCGAGACAAGAAGAGATTATTTTTTTTTTTTTTATTAAAACTCAGGGCTGGGCATTTGAGTGATAATGGGGGGTGGGCAGCCCTAACCTGTGGGAGTTTGGAAACTTTTGGGGCAGTGACTTGGTCTCCTCTACCCCTCCCACTTGTCACCAGGCAGTGGGCAGAGGCAGCCAGCTTGGGGTGACCTGCCCTGGCTCAGGCACTGCACCCAGGCTGGTGGCAGCAGATCTGGAAGCACCTGCTGCCCAAGCTTCCCTGTAACCACCGCAGCTCTCAGGCTTGCTCTCGAGAAGCTGGGAGGTGTGGGAGCATTAGAAGGCTTCTCCTTCCAGACTCAGCATTGAGGAATGTGTATTCGAAACAGAGATAGGGCTGGTTTCACTTCTGCACACCAAATCCAGCCATGAGGCTCTTGGAGATAAAATGGCATGTAGGGGTAGGAAAACCCCACGATTTGCCTAAATTTTTCACCCATAAAACGCCACTGGCAAATCAAAGTGTGGATGTATGATTCAGGCACAAGTCTGGGATGTGTGAGCCACTGCCCGGGCGTGCAGCAAAGGCTGAACCACGCAACACCGAGGGTTTCCTTGGAGACTGACGCACAAGGGGCTTCTCCTCCAGAAGCACTTTCTCGCTGCCTTACCAGGCGAAGAAACACCTTGAATCCCATCCCTACCAGGAGAGCCAGCAGGGCTCCACTGCACCGCTGGAGGAAGGGGCAGTGCTGAGAGCCTGGAGGGGCTTTCCTCACCTCCGAGGAGTTTTCCTGTTGCGCAACTCACTCGCGCTTCTAAAAATGTTTGCTGGAGCAACAGTCTCTAAGGCGATTTCCATAACAATGGGTGCAGAAGAACGATCCATTCTGCTGGGGTGATTTGCTCGCTCACACGCTTGCTGAGGACCGGGCACACGGCAATTCCAGCGGTGAGATGTTCGCGTGAATGAGAGAAGAGCATCTGAGTGAATTGGAAAACTCCCCAGAGGCGCTGCTGTCCATCGCCCGCCCGAGGGGCACGGGCAGGGCTCTCTGCCTTGTCCCTGGGCATTGCCAGAGTCCGCAGGCACAAAAACACCCCGAGCAAAGGTACCAAAGCACAGGAAATGCTTCCACACCTTTGGCACTGGTGTGTCAGCAGTGCCCAGCACATGCACCCCAGCTCAGGCAGCCGGCTGCGCTCTGCATCAGCCGCAGCTCCTGCTTCATCCGAGCCCTCCGTCCCTGCAAGGCTGTGAGTTACACAAAGCCCCCACGCGTTTCTCCTTTATCTCACAATTCTGGGTGCTCAGTCCCAGCCAAAACCAACCAGGTTTGCTCCTTCCCCATATCTTTTTCCAGCTGACCTATTAAAATCAACACTCAGCCACTGCCTGCAGTTTGAATCGCTCACATCCTGCCATTACAGCTTTGTTTAAATCTGTGCAGAGCTCAACCTGTTGTCAGACAGACACTAATTTGTGTGTTTCTAATTATTTGTTTCCATCTTAAAACCTGTTTTTCGGCAGATTGCAGACTTTTTTAATACATGCTTGGCTAGAGCTTGATATACTGGTTGCCAGTAACCTAGACACAAATGGGATTGCATTGCACAGGGGGAGCAAGGGGAGAAAAGAGACTGAGTTAAACTGAATTAAGAGCCTGTTCATAAAAATTAATTAAGCAAAATTGTGAAACAGCAATGTTGAATTGCAGAAGATTGTTTCTGTATTCCTGTTTCTACCTCTCCAAATAAAATGAACCTTTGCATTCACAAAAAAGCATTGAAACATCTCCTTACACAAACAATTGGACCATGTTTTTTCATGTGGTTAAAGCTCTGAAACTTAGGGTTAATCCTTTTTATACTCACATGGTTGGCGTTAAAAATTAGCTCATCACTGGGTGACCAAACCAGGATCAATCTCCAACTGCTTTCCCAGGATGTGAATGCAGACAGTCAGGCACTGTCCTCAGCTTCTTCATTCAAGCAACACCAGCAGACTTTTCCAGGAGCAGCCTGAGCCCTTTGTTTCTTGGTCATTTTCACACAAGTGTTCAGAGGGCAGAAGAAGTAGCTGAGGTACTGCTCTGAGGCACTGACACTGCTGGGACACACCAGGCAGCACAGCAAGTGCTCTGGGACCTGCCTTGCTTCATTCTCTCTCTGTAGCTCTTTCTCCTGTGCTGAGGATTTTGGAGTCTCTGATCTAAAATGCAGTTAAGGAGATTGAGGCAATTAAACAAAAAGAAAACTATATATTATTTGCTGGCAAATGCTGACTTTTTAGTGGAGGTCATGTTCTGCACAGCCCTGACTGAAGCTGCTTCCAACAGTCTCATTTTTGAATTCTCCTCTCCAGCTCCCTGCCTTTCCCTGCCTGTGGGAAAATGCAGCAAGAGCATCCCACAGACAAGAAATCTTCAGTGCCCCAGCCCAGGGGTTGTGAGTTGCCCACCAGGAAAGGCAGGAGCCACATGAGGAGTGGCAGTGTGCATCCAGCAGCACATTGTCTCCCCAGCATAGCCTGACCTCTGGTTGTCTCCACAGGCAGCCACAGAGGGAGAATGAAATCCTTGTGCAGCTCTTTACAGCAGTGAACACTCTAAGGACACAAGTTTCCTCTGCAGGCTTTTTGTCAGTGGACAAAGGGGCTCAAAAAGCTGATGCAACCAGAGGGGTGTGAGGATGTACTTCACAGCAGGAACTAACTGCTAGAGGGAATTGGGTTTTGTCTTGTCAACACAGTGGCCTGGGACTTTGGAGGAGACACCCAGGCTGAGGGCACAGCCCAGAGCACCTGGTGCATCTTGCTCCTGGTGGGCAGAGGCCCAGCTGAGAGGCTGAGAGTGTGTAGCATCTCCAGATGAACACCACTGACCTCCTTCCTCCCGCAGATCTTAGATTCTGTAGGATACATGGCACAAAGCAGTAGTTTCCTCAATGTCAAGCAGCATGGAAGTCACCCGGGAAAAGGCCTTTGGCAGGACAAATTTTCGGGGTGGCCTCCTTGTTTGGCCTTGCAGAGGAGCATCTCATCCAGACATATCTGCCTGAACCTGTAAACCAAGCCAGCAGGGATGGAGAGGGTCCATCACTTCCTCATAGCTCTTCCCTATTTCCACCCAAGGACATTTTTGGTGAGGTTCTACTCCTTTTTTATGCTAAAAAAGAAAAGAGGAAAATATGCACTTGATGTTACGGAAATCTAACAAAGCGTGCAGCAATCCAACTGCTCAGACACATATGTCTCCTTCCTTCTGCTTCGTACCAGCGAGGCTGTGCCATATTTAGATCTGGCTCCATCTCTCACAAACTTGACCAACTGTTCCTCCACAGTGTCATCTCTGCTTGTTTACCCCCAAACTGTTCACTGAAATCATCAATTTGGTGGGGGGAAATAATAATAATAATAATAATAATAATAATAATAATAATAATAATAATAATTTTAAAAATATTTCATTTCTAATGACAGGAAAAGCACTAAGTGCCAACAAAGGCAGATTGTAACAGTGGCAGGTAAAGAGGTCAAAAGATCCCTTGGTGAGTCATCATCTCTATCAGGGACCTCCCATGTGAGGAGGCAGATGTGTTTCCTAGAAATTGCTGTGCTATGGCAGGGCCAGGCCCTTTCTGGCTGCCAGGGCAGAGCCCAGCCGGCCGAGTCAGCCACCCTGGGACGCTCCCACAAGTGTGTGCTCTCACAGGAGTGGCCCTGGGATGCTCCCACAAGTGTGTGCTCTCACAGGAGTGGCCCTGGGATGCTCCCACAAGTGTGTGCTCTCACAGGAGTGGCCCTGGGATGCTCCCACAAGTGTGTGCTCTCACAGGAGTGGCCCTGGGATGCTCCCACAAGTGTGTGCTCTCACAGGAGTGGCCCTGGGATGCTCCCACAAGTGTGTGCTCTCACAGGAGTGGCCCTGGGATGCTTCCACAAGTGTGTGCTCTCACAGGAGTGGCAGGTTCAGGGACCACACATGAAGGCAGGCACAGAGCTGTGGCCACACCGGGGTTACCTGAGTGTGACTTGTCCAAAGAGTCTGCAAAGCAAAGGGGAAACAGCCTCCCTGGGGGAAAGGCTGAAAGTACAGCTTTGTTACAGGTAGGACACATAGGAAAGAGCAGAGAGCATTTCCCAACCTTCTTCATTGTGCCAAATCATGGCAAGTTCACTCCAGGGTTTGGGCCTCAGCATAGGGACAGGAGTCAGGCAGAGATGGTCTTGCTCCACACTTCCAGCCATGGTTGTGTCCCACATAGGCAGAGGTGAGCCCTTGTCCTCCTACACACAGTGAGGAGCCTTGGAGACTTCTCACTGAACATCCACACCTCTGCCTGGCTCCCCTTTGATGTCAAGGCACTGCTGTCTACTGGAGGGCCTGGTGACAGCCTGTCCTGCAGCCTTGCAGGATGTGCAGCACAGCCCACCCTCCCCCCCAGTGGCCATGTGGCTTGTATACAAAAACTTGATCACACTCGAGGCAGGTCTTAGGGAGTTAAGAGCATTTTTTTGGCTCGCTGTGCCGGTGGAAGAGCGACTTACAGCACAGCAGATGGATAAAATTCTAATTTGGGTTTCACATGATTTATATAAATAGGCTTAGACGAGGTTGCACAGAGATGGTGCAGTCATCTGCCAGCCTTGCTCTGTTTACCTCGAGACCCTCTCCTCCCCCTGTTAATGAGCACCTCAGCAGCGTTTTGTGTGCTGGCAGTAAGAAGTCACCTCAGCTGTGTCACCTCCTGCCAGTGCCACGGCTCTGGGCTGCACTCCCAGCCAGGCAAAGCAGCCTCCTGCCACCCCACCCACCTGGGCACAGCTCTTGTGCTGATCCCTCAGACCCAGAGACAAATTGTCAAGGAGCACACCAGAGTCACAGCTCCTATGGTTGGCTCCAGAGAGTGGGGGAGGGTATGGACCACCCTGCTTCCTACCCAGGTGAGTGGGAACAAGAACAGGGCTCTCCCAGCCCTCATTCACTCACAGGACACGAAGTTCTTCTGGGGCCTCTCCCCAAGGGTGGGTGGCTCAGAGTCAAGGGACACCAGTGGCCCCACTGCACCTCATGAAAATGACACAGCAACTCCCCCTCCTCCCCACAAGTGCGTCACCAAGGAGCCTTCACCACATCCTGACAAAAATCATCAAGCATGCCTTTGTCTGGTTTAGTCAGAAACCTCTTCATCATCTCCCCTGCTCCTCTATCCCTCAAAGGGTGACATGAGCTGGTGCTTCTCCTAAGAAAGGGCTTGTGACAAACAGATAAAGGTCTGGCTCCTGTAAGGCTCCAGCATGCTTCTGCTGAACATCTCCATCACACATGTGTTGTCTCCTAGAAATTAAATGTGACGTGATCCCAGCAGAACAAAAAAAAAAGTAAAAAACTAATCTGCTGTCTTCTTTATGTGGTCACCAGAAGCTGGATATATGACAGCTGCATTTTCTCAGTGTCAGGAGAAGCTCAAGGGTCACTGACACCTGGTGCAGAGGAAAGGGCTCTGCTTTTAGCACACACTGACCACCAGATATCCCAAGGTCTGAGGGGCAATCAAAGCAAAAATGCCAAGTCTGGGCTGAAATGGGAAGTGGGACACAAGTTTCTCCAGTCTGAAGGCCAAGAGCCAGACTGCCAAACAGAATGACACTCGTCCCTGTGGGCCCAAAACACCCCATGTCACACCATGTTACTTTGTCATATAAAACCTCTGCCTTTGAGTGCCTTTGGCCCTGGCAAAATGATCATCATCACAAAGTAGATGCATAGTTTGAGGTAGAAAATTATGGAAACATCATTAAACTAGCCCAGAGTTTGTCTGCCTGCATCCTCAGTTTTGCAACCTGATCTTCCTACAGAAACAAGGTTCTCACAGACACACCACACCTGCACCCCTCCTCTCCAACTCTCCTTCTTTTTGGACACTTTCAGCCACATGGTACAGGGGCTCCCAGTTATTATGGGAATGTAAGTTTTGTGAAGTTTGGTGGCTGATGAGGAGGTGATGGTGTGTGTTTAGCTTTTACTGGCCAGTGAAAGCTCAGGCAAGTCCTTTACTCCACAACATAAACCCACTGGAAACCAGGCTTTGCTGGTTTCCGCTGCTCATGGAACAAGTTGTATTATTTGTATAACTGTATCCTAGGAGCCCTAGTTTCTGTCCTGCATAATCTCTGGCACCAGCAGTATTTTCCACGGTCAGCCTAGAAGGAGGGAGCAGACTTTAACCCCCTCAGTGCAAAGAGCAGATTCCCACATCAGGTTATTTCCATGCTGCCCTCCCTATGAGCTTAAAAAAGCCCTCCCAGGACCAAGGCATCATGCAGAGAAATTTCAATGCCAGCAAAGGGTTGCCTATAGGAGAGATGCAGGTGGCCTGGGAACATCTGGGGACCCTCCTGGGGGACTGCTTGAGCCTTCACAGCTCCTGCAGCTGGTACCATCCTCAAACCCCACCTTCAGCCCAGCCACTGCCAAAACTCTCTGATTCAGCCTCTTTCCTGCCATGAATCATAAAACAGTTCTTCACCAGCTAGGATAAGGCACAGGTCACCAAACGAAGGAAGAAAATGAGATTTCTCAAAGTCCAAAGCAGAAAAGCTTCTATGATTTGACACAGCTTCCCTGCTTGCACATCTCTGTTGGAGGAGAAAAGTGATGTTATGCTGGCAGCTGGAAATAGCTCTGCCCAAGGAGATGCAAGCAGAGCCAGGTCCCTGCTCTGAGCCACTTGGGAAGGTAACAGGAGCCTCATCAGGCACCTCCAGCTTGAGATGAGCAGGCCAAGCCACACATGGCTTGGAGCTTCTTGGGATCTGAGTCTGGTACATACTGAAGAAACCCAGGTCCAGAAGGGGAAGTCTTCAGGGAGCTCACAGCCATCCCAGAGCACAGCCACTCTAGTCCTTGTCTGAGTTCATCACTGAGGTCTTCCTTAGCCACATCAACATTCCCACCTCTACTTGTTCCTGTTGTCTGAGATCTGCCCCTAATTATGGAAAGCAGAGAGAAGAAGGGAAGCACAGAAGAGATTCAGGTCAAAAAATGGTGGGATGCTGGGACACCAGCAATTTCTAAGAGAGCTGCAAACGTCCTGCAGATGAGGGCTAGGAGAGATGCAAGGTGCAGGACCAGGTGGTGCATGGAGCCCCCCACTATCAGCACTTCCAAGGGCTCAGAGCCAAGCTGGGCTCTTTGCAGTGGGGGTTATGGCACGTGTGGGCCTAGAAAGCTGGACCATGAAACTTCTGTTGAGTTTGGAGGGTCAGTTTGTGCTGCCCTGGGAAAGAAGAGCAAGTGGCAGGTTCAGGGCACTGCCAGCAGCTGGGCAGAGTGTTCCTGCATTTCCCAGTGCCCACAACAGTGGCAGACAAGAAACACGTCAGGCAGAAAATATTTAGGGTTTTCTTCTAAGAGTTGCTGCCTCTGTGCTGAGGACATGCAAAAAAAAAAAAAAAAAAAAAAAAAGGGCTGGATCTTCTGTCAAAACCATTTCCCACTACTGCAATGTTTTTAAGCAAAACCCAAAGTGTTCCAGGAGAGACTGGGGAAGACACCCATAAACCAGAGAAAATAACTTATGGTTAAAAAGGTTTCAGAACTGGATGATTTAATTGCTTCTGGATTTAATTTCAGTGTTCATTTTTAAAAACAAAGCTTTTAAAAAGCACCTACTTAGTAGTAATGGCAAACATATTTTCTTGGAGAAGTGTAAGTAGCTTGTAGAGGCAATGTTTGAAAAATAATAAAAAATAATAAAACCTTGCTAACTCCCCAGAGCACAAAAATCACATTTGTCTAGGAATATAATTTCAACAGCAGAATTTCACTAGCATGTGAACTAACAGTTGGTATCAATCTCTGAGGCTTTCCCTGTGTCTTAACAATTAAATGACATTATTTCAGTCCCAAGCAGCAGAATTTTTTGTATCTTCCAAGAAATACCCCATCATCAAGCTGGAAGCTTTGACAAACAGGACAGCTGATTCCTGCCACAGATCACAAACCTCTGCTTCCTCCTGTGAGTCAACACTAAGCACAGATTTCAGTGTGAACACTGAAATCACAAATCTAGCCTCGATCCATGCCAGCAGAAAAGCTTGGATGAAGCATCTACTGAAAGCTCTTCCTTGAGCAAGGGACTTTCCTGAGCTGGGTGCTCAGGGTCACTGCCTCTCCCTTGGGACACAAAGGCATGAAGCCTGGGTTATTTTGGTTTCATGTGAAGTCACCATCACTTCAGTGCCACTGGTCCCCATTCACAACTCCCCCTTCATTCACTCCAGAGCATTCCCATGGCCAGATGTTTATCACTCTTGTGTCACTCTCCAACTATTTTGCAGGGGTGGTAGGAGTTGCTTTTGGAAAACATTTGAGTATACACACAAATACAGGCTTGGGCTGCTGTGTCTTTGGACAAATAATTAAGTGCAACTAATCAGTAGAAATGTTTTTATGCTAGCTATGACTGGGAAGAGAGGATCTCAGCCCTGCCAGATAAAAAATCCCCACGGGGATTTCTAAGTGCAAAAAAAACCAAAACCAGCTGGACTAAGACCTTGCTTGTTCATCCCATGCATTTGTGTGGATGAGGAGTTTTAAAAATATAGGAAGTTTAAAAAAAAAATAAAACTAAGAAAACGAAATAACTCCTCTGCCTCTTACCCTCACACAGTCTGAACTGCTGGAAGAAGAACACGGCTGTGCACGTTGGGTAACACAGCCCTGAGCCAGGTCTCTCCAGCCCTGACCTGGAGATGCAGCACTGACGGAGGTGGCTGCTCCTGCAACTCCCAGCACCCAGAACCAACAATTTCTGTCCAAAATAACCACTCATATACATGTATTCAAAAATACCTGGGTTTTTACTCCATTTATAGCATACCTTGGAAGGTCAGCCTGTCTGGGAATGCTTTTCCTGGTCTCACTTGCTGCAGGCAAGCAGCAGTTCTAGTATAACACCAGTAGTAATGTTCTACTCCAGATAAAGCTGTCCCAGGCCCACTTGCCTTGATGTCCAAAACAGATGCTGGCAGGATCTGGTGCTCCTGCTAGTTACAGGCAGTGATGAACTGTTTCCATATCAGGAGATGGTTTTGAGAAGGCAAATGATAAATCAGCAGATGCTGCCTGGTGATGGCTCAAATGGGGCAAGGTGGGCTTGTTCTGGAGTCAGGACCTGTACAGGGAAGGCAAAGCACAGCTCAAGCACTCACTGTCACCCTAAGATCATTGCAGCACCCAGGAAGTCAGAACCCACCCGTGGACAGGGCAGGCCATCCTTTCTGAGGTCAGTAGGGCAGATGTGCTTAACACCTGGCACCAGGTCCTAGTCCTGATTCCTCTGCAACCAGCATCTAAAGCTCCCATTTAACTTCAACGGAAACAGGATTTGGCCTGGATCTCAACTAAACCCATGACCATAAATGGCTTTGCCTGGGGTTTAATTCCCTGGATTAAAGGGAATTTGCCCCGCAGTCACTGAGGGAGCCCCATTTCCCTGGGCAGAGCTCAGCACCCACAGCCCAACTACTGCTCTGCTGCACCCGAAGAGAGCAAACCAACCCAAGGGCCCTGGGTTTTAAACAAACAGCAAAAATAGAAAGAAAAAGAAAAAAATAAGAGCATTTATTTCCCTCGCAGCTGTGCTCTCCCGGACAGAGGATTTCTGTGGCCGGACAATGATGCTTTATGCAGACAAGGTTAAGTTTCAGTTACTTGAAACTATCAGCTCTTGTGTTCGAATCATCTTTTACCTCCACAATCAAACAAGGCTTCCTCATGGGCAAGGATTCGATCATGCTGTTAAACTGGACACAGAGGTCAAGCAGGGCTGGATTTAAAGTGATACAATGGGAGCTGCCCAAGGCTGCTTTGGGAAGGGGAATATAGCTGGTGTGTTGTTCATCCTGTTGGAAGAGGCAGGTCCCATGTGTTGAGCCCCATTTGTAAGAAAGAGGAACCTAAAACCAAGCTCTAGTTGGGGTTTTTGCTCCCAAAGGTCCCCTCTGATAGCAATTTACTACCATCTGGCATCAGTCTTGGTCCTCTCTAAAATACTTAATGCATCTTCAGATCCAGTGTGACATCTCCAGTAGAATTTCACTTTAGCTTTCTTCAAGCAAATTTCCAACCCAGTTCTCTCCTGGCAGTTGGCTCTCCCATCATCAGTTTGGGGAGGGCAGCACCTCTTCTAATTACCTATCCAAGTTCTCTTCAAGTGGAAAGCAAGTCCTAGATGCCATTGGTTGCAGTTAGACTCAGCTTGGGAAGTTACTCAGTTTTTGGGCACATCCCACAGTCAGCAGCACATAATGTAATGAAGCCAATGTGCATTTCAGGGCTGCAAAGCTAAAGAGAGCAGATGCTAAAGCCTGAGTGGTACTTGTGAGCTCAGGATGCAGGGAGGTCCATGCTGAATGTCACCTAGGGAGACCGTGGCTGACCAAGTGCTCGTATTTTTCCCCATGCAGGGGACAGGGATTTACAGACAAACATGGTGCCCTGTAAAGGCAGGGGAAAACAACCCTCACACTGCACATGTGTGGAAGGTAACATGCAGTGGGACAGGAGGAAAACAACTTAACTTGCCTGCATCTTCTTTGCTCATACCAGAACCGCTGCTCGTCTAGCCAAAACCTGGATCCCTGTCAGCCCCTGTGCCACTGCAGCTTGGTATGGAGCAGACAGCAAGCCTGGGAGCTGTGCTTGGAGCTGCTCCAGCTCTGCACAAGTCTCCAATGGAAAAATGTGGCTTCCATGCTCTGATCCACCCCCTTGCCCAGAGGTAAGGTACATCACTGAAGAGCTGTAGAATGAAGATGTGGTGTGGGATCTCCTCTGCAATCACCTTGCTACCCTGCAATCTTGACTATCAAAGGAAATGATGTGGCATTACTAGACCCCAGTGCACAGCCCTAGCTCCCAGGAATTAATGCCCTGGGAAGGGAAGGTGTGGGAGCAAGACAAAATTCCCTGAAGATGCACATAAGCAGGGAGCTGCGTGGAGCTGTCTGCTGGGGTGTGTGCAGCAAAGGACTAAGGAAGCTCCCAAACACACAAGGACTTTCAAACCAAAAGCCTTTTTCTCCCTCCCCACTTTCTTCCCAATTCCTTGGGATCTAAGTCCAGGAGAAGGAGGAGGCACAAATGCAGAGGAGTTAAACAGAACCTTTCTGAAAGTGGCATGAATCATTTCCCAAAGCAGGACCAGCTCTGCATCCCAGATCCACACATCTCTTCCTCACTCTCCTTTAAGGGTCTGTCCTTTCAGGCACCACCTGAGCTTGCTGACTGGCTCCTCATGCCAGGTGACATCCTGGCCTTGCCAGGCAAGCCCCAAACACTCAGCAACACGGAGCAGGTCAGCTGGGTTTTCTGCATGAGCCAGCTCTGCCTGTCCTGCAGGGGCACTGGCCAAGAGCCAGAGTCACTGGTCAGGAGCTCAGGGGATGGCCTAGACATGACCATCATTTCATATGCAGATTTCATACCTTCTATCTTCAGGTAACTCCTACATAGCTTGATTTCATGATCCCACACGTTTCCACCCAAGCCCCAGGCTATGGGAAAATTTGCACAGGTGTGGCAGTGTTTCATTACACAGCAAGAAGGAACAGCTCCTGGCCCTGTGCACTGGATCTTCCCAGAGCTTCCAGAGTGCTCTGGATGCTGCCTCTGCATCAGGCCCTGCTCCGAGATGCTCCACGTGCAGCCAACATGAGCCTGGGCACCTCTGAACTCACCAACATTGGGAGAGGGGCCGGCACAGAGTGCGGAAGCTGGGCATGGAGTCCACCTCCCCTCACTACTATCTGGTACTTGCCATCACATACTCACCCAGGGTGTGAAAAGGCACAGGGTAAGGGAGTTAAATCTCGTAGTTATTTAATATAATTAACCACAGGATTGAAATGGGCCCATTACCAAGGAGATAGGCTGCTAGAAATCTTCCCTGCTCTCCTTTGAGCACCAACCCAAACACAGGAAAGACTTTGCCATATCTTCCCAATGGGGGAGTGGAGAGAAGTAGGTCCTGCTTTTTGTTTTGCTTTTGTTTAATTAATATTATTTTCAGAGGTTGTTGATCCTGACTTCAAAGAAAAGCCATGTCTCATCTCAGGCTCTGGCACTGCAAGATGCCAGCATGACCCCACATTTCTGGACAGGTGCTCACACTGGTTTGGTTCAAAGCAAGGGAAGCAGCTGCCTTCCACATCCCCATCAACCACTTCCCAGGGCTGTGGCCAGCACCTTTCCAATGGGGATAGTGAAATTAATTCATTAATTTTTTCCATCCTTTGGTGTTTCAGGTGGGGCAGCTTACAAGAATCATCCAGTCTGCATTTCTACACCTTCGCAATGCAAAACAGACCGTTTTAAAGCATTTTGGGCACTCCAGTGGAGACCTTGTCAATGAAACTGCTTCTCACTCTTGCAAAAGCAAAAAGACTCCTTCCTGGACAATACACAGTGGATGGGCTCTGGCCACTTGCAGCCCTTGCACCAGGGCTGAAGTGCTTCTGCAATGCTCTTCTGAGGCAATGACAGGATGCAAGGATATCTCACAGCATACTGAGGCTTGAGTTTTTTCACCAGCAATTAATTCAGCCCATAAAAGTTGTGCTGCATTAGGCTATCCCCCCTTGTGCTTCAGGTACAGCTGGAGAACATAACCATGACACTAAATGGGGAAATCCTCACCTCACAGGACTGTGGGGTTCAGTAACATCCATCCTGGGTTCATAGCCAAATATCCAGTGCTCTCTTGTCACCTCCTCCAGGGCCATCCAAACCCACCACTGTGACCTACAAGCCAAAGCACACCTTAAGGCTCTTGGGGCTTTGAGCAGAGCCACCAAAAGCTACTCTAGCATCACCGGCTGGCCCCTCACAGAACAGCATCACCTCAGCATTTACAAACAGTGCCTATGTTGGGCTATGAGGAAAAAGAAATCATTGGCAGTGCTTCTCCTGGGCTCCCTTCCAGGAGCCCTCGCTGCGAGGAGGGGTGACCAATTCCCGGAGTGGCTCTGTGAAGGCATTCTCTCCCAACAGCCTTCTCCTCCCTGACATCATCAGCCAGGCAAAGCAGGCACAACAGTGGTCCCTGCTGCGGGATTTGCTTCCAGAGGCACCAGAAAGGAAGCCTGGCTGCTCACAGAGTGTGGCTGAATGAACTGCCATGGAGCAGCAGCCCCCCAGGACTCCTGTTCAGTGAGCTGGGTGACACTGGTGGGAAAAGGCTCGGGCAAAGCAGGAAGGAAAGAACTCACCCAGCTCATTCTGTCTTGAACCTGGCTTGGGAGCACTCTCGTGCTGCAGATAACCAGAAGTCCATGGTCTCAACAAAGCCTCTACCCCAAGGACAAGATCCTGGAGCAGAGACTTGTGGTCCAGAGCACAGGAATGCATGTGGATGCAGAAACCTTCATTTAAATGAGCAAAACAAGGCATTAGTGATGAACATCTTCCAGAGGGGTTACAATAGGAAAGGAGGCACTGCAGCAAGCATTTCTCCTCCATTCCCTTTGGTGTCCAGCACAACACCCAGGCAGAAAGGGCAAGGAGCTGTCCTGGGGGGGCGCCGAGGCTGCTGACCCTGGGAGTGGGGCATCCCTCAGAGCCAGAGAGAGCAGCTGGGAGTAGCTCCCAAATTAACAGGAGTGGGGGCTGAGCTCCTGCGTTGCAAGTATTTAAAGATTTTCTGGGCTGGCATCTTCACCTCCTTGTCCACCCCAGCAGCACCCGCCATGGTTTTACTCAAAGAGAGTCCCAGTATAGCTCACCCTGCAGTGCTGGGGCTGCATCCTGCCCTTCCAAAAGCTTTTCTCTGCTCAGGATGCCCCTGCCAACACACCCACAGACACTCACCTTCTGCCCCAGTTTCCAAATCAAATGTTTTAATTTAGGGCTGGATGAATTATTTCAAGTGGGGGGAAAATGACAGGCAGAAACTAGAATTTCTCTGCCTTTTTCCAAAAACTAGCATGAGCCATTTCTTTACTTTTTAAAAGTTCCTAAGAGATTAACCAGAAAATTAAAAACATTTGGTCTTTTCATTATTTTTTCCATTTTTCCTCTCATGTTTTGCTACAACAAAAAGCAAGAGAATATTGAAACCACTGAAAATCATTTACAAAAGGGAAGAAACTTTCACTTCTCAAATACAACAGAAGCAAATTTTTAGGTTTTTTTAGTATCTTCACTTTCTACCTTCTTACCCCTAGAATTCAGCAGAACAGAATCTTAAAAACATTCAAAAAAAAAAAAAAAGCTCAATTCCAGAAATTCTGGCTTCTCATACCCAAGAGAAGTTGCCAAAACTTACTGATACTTGAAGACAATATACTAGCACTGTGAACAGTAATGGTGGTGGCAATAGCCAGGAATTGATTTGAATTGATTTGAAATTGATTTGGTTTGATGGCGTTTTCACCATTTTGTGCTCCCTTTCATGCCATAGGGGTTCAATAAGAGGCTGCAATGCAAACCCTCAAAACTCTCAGCCAGAGACAGTAACACTTCTCCAGGCTGAGGAGAGCAGCAAAGCCACACACAGCTGCTGTGAAGCTGCATAGCTGAGGTTTGCTCATTTGACTTCCAAACACAGTGCAGTTTGAGAATAAACTTCCCCCGAGCAACTTCCATGACCAAGTCCGAGATAATCACAGATCTCTTGAAGGCTGGTCTGCCAGCAAGAGAGGATGCACTCAGGAATGACTGGATCTGTCCTGAATGCTGGCTGCCCACAGTTAGTTCAGATGGCCAGGGGACACCAGCTTGGGAATGAGACGTCCTTGCATGTCCCAGAGTGACAGAAAGAAAACATATCACATGAAGGTTGTGTGTAGTTCAACGTGATTTAGAGGTGCTCTTTAAAGGGCCTACAAGCTCTTGCAAATCAAATGCACCTAAATACCAAACGGATTTCAACCCAATTCCAGAGGTAACACCACCTACTCACATGCCAAAGCAGGGAGCAGACACTTGCTAATTAACGTGTCTCCTTCATGAATATTGCACTACCCGAGGAGGAATTTGGTGCTCAAGCAAAAGGCTGCTGAAAGCGAGCCAAGCTGGGCTGAACAGGGAGGATGCTTTGAAACTGCTGAGGTCCCTCTGGCAAGGCTGGTGCTAAAGCCAGTCCCTGGTTTTCACACCCACTGGGTGAGTCAGTGGGTGCTACCCGGGTGCCACCTCCAAAACACACACTCAGCGCACAGACACATATTCAGGGGACACAGCAGAGGTGGTGGCAGGGAGGCAAAGGGGAAACACAAAACCACAGGATGTTTGTGGTCCTGAGCCTCTGTGACATTTGACAGTACCTGAGGCCTGACTTTTTTAAGCCACAACCAAACCCTTCCCTAGAACCTTCTGGGAGCTTCCTCAGGCTGCAATACTCACCCCAGCACTGCCCAATTTTCTGTTGTAAGCAGCACCTGGGCAGTGTCCAACAGTCCCATCCACACACAGCTGTCACACAGTCCACAGAAGGACCAGCACAGCCCCACACACTGTGCTGGGAAGAGCCAGCTTTGCCAGCCCAGTTGGAGCCAATCAGGCAGAGGTTTCCCTCAGCCAGGGCTTTCAAGGCTCTCCCATGATGAGGTATTACCTTGGTCTCTGTTCCCCTGGCAGCCTCCTTTGATGTTACCCCATGAGACTGAGCAAGGAGACACCACAGAAACCTCACAGAGATACATCTGGCATTCTCAAAATGCAGCAAGGTTCCTTGGTGCTCTTCCCACACCAGCATCCCTGCTTCCACTTCAGGACATCTCAGGTGTCTGGTCCTCCAAAACCCATGTGGTACCTAAATCTTGTTGGTCTTGTGTATGGTTTGATACTGAAGTAGAAATTGCACTCCTAAGCCCACCCAGGAATCTCACTTTATTAGTTGTAGTTGAACTGGACAAGGAAAGCCAGGTCTGGGTTTAAAAAGGGCTCCTGCTTTTTAACCAAAGTGCTGGAACTGCAGTGTTGGGGTCAAAGGAGTCATCATTTCAGATCCCTGAAAACTCGGCCACGGTGCTGACAATGCTGGAGAACAACCAACCAACAATCCCAACAACATCAACCAACACCAGTGACCTACCAACAGTGCTATCATGGCCTCATTTGGAAGAGACTTCCAGAGGTACCAAATGACCCCATTGGACTGCACCACATCTCCAGAGGAGATCATCTTCATCACTGGCTTAGTAAAGTCCTGCCCAGCTCCTGCTCTTCAGAGATTGAATTCAAGGGCTGTGTGTGAGCTCTCCCCACAACCTGGCTGTTGGCATTTAGCCCACGACAAATAGCCATCCCAGCAGCAGGCTTCAAGCTGAGACTGGATCCCACAGCATTAAAGCCACTTGTGAGAAAATACACAGCCCATGTTATTACCCCGTGGGATGAGCAGGCTTCAGAGACCTGTTCTGTAGCCCGTTCTGGACAATCACCCTTTAAATTTAGCTCCTACTACACATGTGTATGAAATCTGCTTGGCAGAGCAAAAAAAAAAAAAATCCCAGAAAATTCACTCAATCTTCATTAGCATTTCCAGCATTGCACAAACAGCCTCCCTAGCCACTGGAAAGTCTGCCTTTACCCAGCCAAAATGCTCCTTTGCAAGTCATTTGAGATCTTACCTCAGAAAACTCCTTTCCTACCCACACACACTAGGAAGGAGCTTCAATCTGACTTTATTATGGTCATGCATGTGCTGTTGCTATGGAAATGGACATGATGCTACTGGATCTCACTGCAGCACAGCCAGGCACAGGCAGGAACCACAGCCAGGATCCTTGAGGCAGTGCTGTTGGAGATTCCCCCTTGGCCAGCTTGCTACAAAATCCCCCAACCAAAAGTAGTGAAACCCCCTCAGACCAGGAACCTCAGGGTAGCACCAATGGCAAGTACACCAGAGATCACTGGAGACCACTTGATACTTATGGTGGTAGCAATGCAGCTCTTGCTTTGTCATTAGCTCCACTGGAAAGTTATTAAGTCAAGGGAACAACATCCCCAAATGTTTCTGTGGTAACTGTGCTCAAGGACTTGGTCTCTTCAATCATTTGGCCAGTCAAGTCAGCCCTGTGCAGGTGTGACATGGGCCACCATAAGAAGACAAAGTCCTTGCAGTGAAAAGCAGGATATTCCCCAGCCTGATGGACCCTCCTTAAACTGGAACCTGCAAGGTGCAGCCCCTCAGGAAAGTAACAGGAGCCTTGGTGATGGGGGTATTTCCACAGAGCCTGGAGGACAAACTTAAGTTGTGATAATAACAGAGGCCATAAATTCCTGGAGAAGCCATCCTCTCTTAAGCGTGATGGAAACCATCTTTGCCAGGGGAAACAGAGTTTAAACCACAGCTTGCCAAGGGAAGAATGGTCTACACATGCCCCTGATTCTTCTTCTAAGCCCCTGGCATCCTCACAATTGCTGCTGGAAACCAGAGATCCTTCCAGTTGGACACACAAAGGCTGTACTTATCTCCTCCTTCAGGTGTGTGCTCAAGTCCTGTGCTGGGCAGGGCTGCAGACAAGTCCAAATCCAAAGCTCAGGCTGTGCCAAAAAGGACCATACTCAATCCTAGAGCAATCTGCCCCAGAGGGCAGGATGGAGTACAGCTGTCCTGGAGCTAAACAACAGCAAGGGCTTTGTAAGCATGGAATGATGAGAGGCAGACAAATCCTGTGAGTTTAGGAGTTACCAGCATGTCAGGCAGAAAGGGCTGCATGTTCAAGGCCAGATTGCACAGGGGCTTTGAACAAGCTCATCTCCATGGCAGGGAGGTAAAAACCATCTTTAAGGTCCCTTGCAACCCCAACCATTCCATGGCTCTATGATGATGCAGATTGTGAAGGAAATCAGAATAAAAACTTGAATTGCTGAAGACAGAGAGTGGACAAAGCTTCAGCTGTCACATGTGGGACTTGATGAAACAAAAATGCTCTTCTAAGGCCCAAGGAAGGAAGGAAGGGTGTCACAGCACCTGCCTGCCCACTGATGTCCAACCACTCCCTCACTCTGGGCTGTGTGGGGATTGTCAGTGCTCCAAACCCTTCAGCCTCGAGCAGCATGGAAATGCCAGGGGTGCACTCAGTGCCCATCACTGAGGTTCAGCTCTTTGTTTCAGCACCCTGCCATGCTGTAGCCAGCACGAGTTATTGCCCAGGCTGGTGCTGGAGCCGTGGCAAAGGGAGATCCCATATCAAGCACATGGCTCTGTGATGCACCCCAAGATGCCAGCTCACATGGCTAAGCTCCCCACTCACAATTACACATCTGCTCCTTCCCCTGGCCTTTTCATCATCCCAGATTTGCAATACCAACTAAACCTGGCAACAGCCTCTCACTTATTTTCCCAAGGGTTGAAAGAACCTGGCCAATATTTACAGCAGCAAATCAAGCCAGTAGTGCACTGGCTGCTTTAAGAAAAATAGCTGAGGCTTTTCTGAGCCCAGGACTATGTATTATTCATCAAAATGGATTCCAGCTTCCTCCTTTAATTTTATATGTTGTTTTTCCTAAAATATGCATTTCAGTTTATGAAGAGGTTTTACTTAAGGGTTAAAAGGGAGGACACAGAAAGGCAAAACAGGAGAAAGGAAAACAGGATGATAAAAAAAGTCATCCTGTAAAAACAACAAAATTTTCAGTGAACAAGACTTACCTTTGCAGAAACCAGCAAAGGCCAGGACATGAACAAAAGTGACAGTGCACATTTTTTTATTAATTACTTCATATGAATTGCTCAATGGATCAAGAACCCAGTTTACACCAACACCTCTACCAGAGCTAAAGTGTTACAGCTGACAGAAAGTGTCCCAAATTGGCTGTGGGACCAAGTATCCTGTCAACCAGAAGGATTCTTCTTGGAGGGCTGGAGCAGGCAGGAGAGGCAGGAAAAGACACTTGGCTGATGCAAGGCTCCTGCTCGGAGCACCTTGCTCTCCTGTCAGCCACCTGGAGCACATCTGACAAAGCCAGCTGACCACAGGGCCGTGAGAAAAAGATGGGATCTGCAATTGAATTACCACATCTATTTTCTCCAGAGCTTGCCCAGGACTGAGTCATGCCAAGAGAAGGCTTTGAGCAAGGTCTGAACCTGGGCAGATAAAACCAGTGTTATTTGTGTTTGCTTGAATCACCCAGAGAGAAAAGTGCACAACGCATCCACCGTGCAAAATAAATACAGCACCACAGAGGGTTACCCAGGAGAGATGTCCTGGGAAATGCTCTCCTTCATTCATCATCTGCCCAGGGAGGAGAAACCACAATGAAAGAACCAGCCATGGCCAGAGGAGAGATGGCAAGGCAGAGAACACCCTGTGCCCACCCAAACACTGTGGTGGTGGCTAAAGCAGAGAGTGCCCAGCACTACACAGGCCTGGGAGTGAAATGACAGGATCAGATCTTTCTGGGATTGTTCCTCCTGGATTTTCCCCTTTTCCCTTAGAGAAAGGCACCCCCACAGCAGAACAAAACTCCTGTCTCAGTGGTGGAAGAAAAGGGGATGATCCCTTCCTCAGCAACAAAAGTAAGGCAGAACTGACTACAGTTACATCCCACTTGACATGAGGCTGCAGTGGGCACATGGTCCCTTCCCCCTGCACCAGGGATCAAATGCTGTGAGGTCAGGGTAAGAATTACCCACAGATGCACAAGTACACTCTCCTACAGTGCTGCCAAGCCCTGAATAGGGAGGGGAAACAACCAGGGGAGCTTCTTCCCTGAGCAGTCTTTTGGGAGAGCCACCATAAGTGTTTGAACAGTCAGCCAGGCATTTCCCATTTCCCTGGTTACTCCACCAATGAATGCTCTGTCCCCTGTGTTACAGGTATTCTCCACAGCTGCAGGATCACGTCAGGACAAGCTCTTCAGTCCCCAGGGCTTGAGCAAGTGCAAGTCAGACAGGCAGAGCCTGAGTGTGTCTCTTCCATTTCAATGGGAGGGAGAGACAGCAAGAACCATTTAAATGAAGAAAAACAAGTTCACAAAAGGGGTGCCGCTTCATGGAATCAAATCTACCACAAAAATCCAAACCCAAGCCCAATACCAGCATGTTGGTGGGAAGAAGGCTACAGAGCAGGCTTAGGATGAAAGACCAGGAAGAGGAAGAGAGCAGCACCTGCAGTAAGGGACCATGATTGAAAAGAACCAGGCTGAGGAAGACACCAGGAAAGGCAAGAGACATCTCCACGGCAAGAAACAGATGGTTCAAAATGACAGGCAGGTCCTTGCACATCATGTCAGGCACCCTGGGTAAACATTCACTGCTGACATTTCACACCTACACAAGGCTGCATCATCACATCCCAACACCCAGAAGGGGAGACAACATCCTCACTGCACTTGTCCCCAGTGCCAGGTCCTCCAGCCCAGATCTCCAGAATTAGATTTCAGGTCTGCTCCCTGGAGAGTCTAAATGAAGGTGTGTGTGTGTGTGAGGGAAGGGAGTCCAGTTCAATTGTTTCATTGCTCTGCACAGCTGCTGTGCCTGAGACATTTCTGCTCTGGAGGGCTCCAATTTATTTGGTCACTTTTCCCTTGCTGTTCAGTCCAAGACAAAAATCTGCAAGGATTTTCCAGCGGCATAAAAGTTCCTGAATTCTTCTTGATTTCCTCTTCAACCCAACAGTCACAGCAGCCCTCCAAGGCTTGTGGTAAAGGGCCACATCACCTGGAAGGGGGCACCACAATGATCAACGAGTCATTTTGTCATCTAAAGCCAGAGGGGCAGAATGCAGGTGTCACTAGCCATGCAGGTAGCACCACAGCAACAGCTTGCCAAGCCAAGGTGTGTGATTTAGAGAGCCTTTTCCTTCTTGACATCTTGGAAATTAGCTCTGATGTCCTAATGCCTTGATCATTCGAGAGTTTATCTTTCTCCATCTTCACCAGCTTCAACACAGGACAAACTGAGCAGCTTCTTACTTGACTGGAAAAAAATGCTGAATAAAACAAGATTAGTAGGATTTAGGAAATGGGCAAAATAGATTCAGATCTTGCCAGAAGCAAGAGGAAGTCGCACCTGGATGCAATTCCAAGGGAAAAATCCCAGCACTGCCCTGACCAAAGTAAGGCTAAATCTGTGATGGACTCAGGATAAAGGAAGTGACAATTTTGCAAAATTGCTGTTCACCTGAATTTTTCACCCAACTTGACTCACAGCAGGAAGATGCTGGCTGGCAGCAAATGCCATCTTGCTGATGTTGCAGAATGACTCCCACCAAAGTGGTAAATTGACTCCAAAAATTTCCACCTTCACTAAAGAATATTTTCCCCAATGCTACCCAATGAGAAGGCTATTTTATTTCAATAACAGCATGGAAATCATAACCCTTTGTCCTTTGGAAGGGTAAGAACAGCAATAAGAAACAAGCTATTTCAAACAGGACAATAGATTTCCTCTTTGTCATTAAAAAAATGGGGTTTTTTTCCCTCAAACACCCTAGAGGTCTTTAAACATGAATGAAAAACAGAAAATAGCTGCTTGAGTCTTCTTCCACAACACTACTGAGTATATGGAAACCTCTATGGCATCTATACAACAGGGAAAAAAAAATTAGAATTACATCTGAAAGAACAATGAGGCTCCAAGTTTCTGATAACAGATGTGGCCATTACACCTTATACATGCATTGCAAAATGAGTTTGTGCTAATGGCAATTAATAACTCCCACTCCAAAACATTTCTATCAGATCTGGAGTCTGCCGGAAAACAAAGGCACTTTTTATGGTAAAAGATTCACAGTTGTTTTTCTATCCACACATGCCAAAATTGGAGCAGGAAATTAAGAAAGACAACTAATCAGAGAATGCAATAGTGTAACTATTTCCACCAAGGTACTTGTCCATTCTTGCCCAGTGACTGTGTACTCTGGCATGGCTCACAACTCACCTGGGTCCTGGGCAGAGGGAAAGTTTTGTGTGTAGCATGTACTTCAAACACTTCCTTAACACCTGCAAAAGGTATGACATTTCCAAGAGCTGTCAGCTCCACCTCAGCTCTCAAGCACCTCAAGAAAGGCAGTCAGCATTTCTCCTAGATCCACTTCAGCTCGTGATGGAAGGTACATAACCATGGCACACTCAGCACTGCTTCCAGTGACATCAGCTCTTTCAGCTTGGGAGCCAAGAAGGAGATGTATTGACCTGGGTTGTAAGATTTAATAACTGTTAGACCTCTGAAACAGCCCACACAACATGAGCTTGTGCAGAAACACTGGATAGGCTTTGAGAACAGCAGGCATCTGCCCTGGTCTAAGGACATTCTTGCTGCAGTAAAACCCAGCTCCTTCAAAAAGCGCTTACACCAGTTAAGAGTTTCCTAACAGTACAGATGTTCTGTTCCAGAAAACTGGGGTGAAGCTGGAGGGCCACACTCCCTAGCCTTTACTCACCATATTCTGAGTGCCATTTTCAGCTCCACAACATGAAACCTCACTTTCTAGGGCAGTACAGAGACTCCAAACATGGGGTCCAGGGGAAGCAAATAGTTGAAGTCAGCCAGCCCAGAGGCTTTCCACAAGCATCATGCACCAAAGACAAGTTATTGCAAGCTTCCCTTTCCAAGCATCACCCAGCTCACCCAGTCACACCACAACCACCACCTGGTAAACTCACTTCTACTCAAACCTGAAAGCTTTTGTTGCAGAAGGCACAATTGAGGGCATTTAGATAAGAGATGGCATTTAAGATAAGAGAAAGTATGATAATCTACTGATTATGCCTCCCATGCAGCCTAATCTGTCCCCACAATCTGCACAGAGACCACCAAAGCACTGTTCCCACACCACTGGATGATCCACGGACCCCCAGGCACGATCCAAGGAGCCTGGGTGATGAAGGGCAGATGAAGTGCACACAGCTTGGCCAACCTCATCTGCCTTTGATCTGCAATTTATTGTCTTGGCATGGTTTAGGGAGCTAATCCTCCCCTGTGGCTGGGGGAGGACACTGACCTCCCCAGCTTCCTTCAGCTGCACAGCCCCACACAGCATGGGGTGGGGGGAACTGAGCTGCCTGGGGGCAGGTCAAGCTCAAGAGGCTCAGGGGAAGTGCTGAGCATGTCCAAATTGTGTGGATTTTGTCTGAAATCCTTCTACTCCACAGTAGCCAGCCTAAGCAGCAGGAGCCTCACCTCCTGGCTCCTTCCCCTGCCTATTAGCCACCCTGGGCAATGGTGAAAGTGCAGGTGTCACCCCAAACACATTAGAGAAAGATATAAGACTTGCCTGAGCAACCCACTTTGTGCAATGCAGGTGTAACACAACCAACCAGGGCAGATTCCCATCCAGCACAGGCTTATCTCATCAGCACAAGTTCCATGGGTCAGGTTTGAGAGGTGACTTCACACTGCACGTTATCAGGAAGACATCATGTATGGCACTTGCTGGACAACAGCAGATGCTTTCTCTTGCACTGTACAAGCAAAGTCACCAAGCCACACAGCACTGATGGCAGAAGACCTTGCTGCCTGCCCCCATCCCAGCATCTTGCTTAGAATGGCAGATTCCCACCAGCTTTGGCTGACCAGAGCAATAGGAGAGTGGTGAGAGGCTGGGAAGGAAAACTTAAATTTGGGATTTGCACCTGAAGCTCACCACCAGGGAAACCAGTCTCCAAGTGGTGGCAACAGTCTGTTCCACAGCTGATGCTCAAGGAAAGATGTCGTTGCCAGGAACTGCAAATCCTAGTAGCAAATTCTGAGCATATTCAGAGGGAGCCAAGAAAATGGACTTGAAGCAAGGACATACTCCTGGTCACTCAGCACAACACAACAGGGAGACAGGCCTTTTATCAAGAGATGCAATCTTCAGGGAAGATAAAGGAGAGAAGGATCCCTCCCTTCTCAGAGGTCTCCAGTGAACCTAACAGGCATGAAACGTTCAGGAGAAAAAAAAGAGGAAGAATTAAGGCACAAAATCCAAGTGCAGAAACCATCTCGTGAAGAGTCAACAAGGGAGGAGGTTTGGTGTGGGAGACAAGAAAGCCTCTTGAGAAAGCACTTGAGAGATGAGGCATAAGATGCACAGGAAATGAAACAGCACCCAGAGCTCTGCACCTGGGCTGTCACCCAACCAAACACATTTCAACACAGCCATGAGCTATTTCCTCAGCCAAGCACAGACACTGGTGAGGGATGCAGGCAACTGCAAGGACATGTCTTTAGGATGCTGTTCTGCAATCTCCAAAGAGACTGGCTCACCCTCAGCAGCCTCTGTTTTGACTGCCATTTCTATCTCCTGGACTGTAACAACAGAGAGGAGAACATTACCACAGAGGGGCTTCTTGTAGCTTTCCACACCACCAGGTCTTTCACAGTAACTCTGGTACCACTTAGCTTCGACTTCCACACCGCCCCTTTCATATAAATATTATCTCTGTCTATGGAGAAAAAGGCCTAGGTCTCCAGGGTCAAGTCACCAGCTCTAGCTCAGGACAGGGAGTCCAGAGCCAAACCAAACTTTTGCTGCAACACCACATCCCTACCCAGGGCCCAAATTCTGGGGCACCTTCCAGTAGGCACAGTCACAAGTGTCCCACAGGACGACCAAAAGAAACAGAAACACAGGTGCTGATCTTGGCTCAGCTAATGCAGCTGCAAAGCTGAGCTCCACACAGGCTGCAAAAGCCAGCTGTGGCAGTGGCAGAACAGCTGGATGCTCCAGCCATGCCACACTCCCACTGTTAGCAGCACCCAGCCAGCTTCAACCAAACCTGCCTCACCATGTCCCAGCTGGAGGTCACAGCACAACTACCTGCAGGCAAGTGCCACAGTCTGAAACAAGTCACTCCACCTTCCAGTGAGTCAGGATCCCTGTCCATGAAGAATGGTGGGACTGTGATCTCTCCTCTCTCACAAGTGCCCAGCAAAGATCCCAAGGATACCTGTACAATGCTGGGATTATGAGACATCCCATCTATGTGACAGCTTCCATCAGACAGGAGAGCAGAGAAACCTTCCAGCAGGGATATGGTGGAGGTCCAGGAAGGATTATCAACTGGAGGAAAGGACTGTTCACTGTCCCAGGCTCTTGGATGCAGTTTCACACACACACACCAGCACACACAAGTGGTACATGTTTTTCCCTCCAGCCCCGTGGTGTCACACAGGACTGGCTCTGAAATCCTTTTGAAAGGGGTTTTGCAAAACCCACCAACTGGGACCTCAGCTGTGGGGCCTGCAGAAGCCCATGACTTCCAGGGTGTGATGAGAAACACGGTGCACACAGCTCTCACTCAGTCAAGCCAGGCTTCTTGAAAGGCTACAGGAAAGCAGAGGCAAACAAAAACCAGAGTGGGCCCACAGCCACTGCTAAGCTTTTCAGGGGGCTGCAGCCATGTTTTACCTCTTAAATTTTCACATCTATTGCTTTCCTTAGCATTTCTGACATGTTTTCCTGGCTTTACCTGGCTGTCATGCTAAAGGGTGATGAGAGGTTTCCAAGGGCATGTCATCACTCCAGAGTCTATACTACTGGGCCAGAGTCTATACCACCTGATGGACTTCATCCCTGCATGAGAACAAAGATGACAAAATTAAACACAACCTCTAAAAACCTCTTGAAAAAACCATCTTCCTCACTTTGCACCACCAGCCCTTCTTTTTCAGATATGACAGGACCCATTTGACCACCAGCTGCAGGGACAACATGCAACATATCCTGCAAGAACACAAGGCAGCTTTATATCCAGCCAGGATGAAAATTCATGCAAAGAAAAGGCTTAGGAAAAAGGAAAAACTGTATTATGACTGAGAGGAAAGGAGGCATTAGAGCCTCTCCAGCACAACAGTCCTGTAAATTATTGCAAAGATGCTGTGTTGAGTCAAGAACAATTTCACTGCTGTGTCTCTGCACTCATGTGTTTTGCATTTGGACACCTCATCAGAGCTGATAACCTTGGAAGGGGCCTCCTGAACCATCTGGCCCCAACCCCAGCTCTGAACAGCCTTCATGTAGGTACCTGATCTCCCCCTCAGTGAGGAAATGCTTCCAGGCAGCCAGCTGGGACTTCACTACTCAATCTGTGCAGATGGGAAGGCAAAGGGTAAAATCCCTTCCAAAACCCCTGTTGTTTAGCCACAGGGCTCATTTTAACTAACCTCAGGGATTTCAGTGGAGTTACTAGTTAAAGCAGTGTAGATAGATGTGGATAGATTATAGCAGTGCTGCTAAGTTTGCCAAGGAACTGACTTGAGAAGAGCTAATGCAAATATTCTTAAGAACAATTTCCATGCAGCTTAAGAGTGAGCAACAGCAATAAAGGAAAAAACCTTAATTAAATAATTAAAAACCATAAAATTTCTCACTGGATGAAAACAAAGATTGCTCAGCAGGAAAAAGGTGAAGGGATTGTAAGGAGAGGAGTGACCAACACAGGGTAGCTCTGCACATTCCAAAAGCCACAGCTCATCAAAAGCCCTGGGGTGATTCGTGCCTTGGGGAAAGCAGAAATACCTGGCAAGGAGGGGGAGCGGATCCGCCATCTGCCTGCTGGGCAGGAAAGGAAAGTCTCACCGGTCTGTGCAGACTGGAGGATTTCAGGAGAATGGGAAGCAGGTTGCAGGTAGCCACAGGAAAGTATGTCACTCATCAGGACTAAAGCTGGTTCACTGCCAAATCCCGAACTCTGGCTGCAGAGGCTGGGGGAAGACGTTCAAAATGAGCAGCACTTGGTCCAGGGTGGTGGGAAGCTGATGAAGGATAAGAAGGGGTCCCAGGACATCAAATAAACTCTTGGATAAGAATCACAGTCATGCTTTTAAAGAGGTTTCTGCCAAGGCCACAGAATGCACTTGCCCCTGGGCTTGGTGGCTGCGCTGCCTTGCAACTCACTGCAGACTGACAGACAGACAGACAGACACACTTCTCAAACCATGGGAGTCAAAGTCCCTTTGTCACTCGCTCAGCCTTGAGCTCTCTGAACACCTTAGATACCACAGCCTCCGTTTCATGCCAATCTTGAAGACAAGGAAAACCTTTTCCAGTATCTGCTGGAGAGCTATTATTTGGCATTTTAGCACCTCTCCACCTCCAGCAACATCTCCCAGAGCCTGGGCTCCCAAGACAGGACCAGAGCAGTTTGTTGCGGGATGAGTGACAGCTGATTCCACAGCTCTTTGATCCAGACTGTGAACTGCTGGGGTGGACTAAAGAAAGAGGATTTCAGCTGACCTTCATTAGCTTTCTGCTGCTCCTTTCCCATCTTGTAAATTAGCAAGTATTTGCATCCAAAAGGTAGTCGAGCCAACCCAATAGGGCTAGGGCAGAGGCACTTGACAGAAGCGGGCAAAGGTGCTTTTCATTTAAATGAGGGGAGAAAAAGACTTTCCTGTCTACTGGGCCAGGGAGGAAAATCCAGGCAACACAGATGCAACCTGGCTTCCCCCTCCTCTCTGGTGCCATAGTGCAGCCCAGTACAGGGCTGGCCAAACGACCACGTGAGATTTTAAAGCTGCCTCCCAACTTCAATAGGTGGGAGAGCAGGAAGGAAAACAGCCCCTCAATTACCACAGTGATTTTCATTGCTATTAAATATAATAATTTCTGTTCTCTTTCATCTTCACTTCTGTGAGAGCTGGCAACGAAGACAGCACACAGTAAGGATAGGCAGAGCAGGGGAATTGCAACAAAGAATATAACCTCCAAAATGCACTGCCAACCCAGGGACAGGGAGCACAGGAAACAGGGAAACCAAAAGGCCCGCTGCTATCAAAGGGTGGGAAAAGGGACCAGACACAGAAACTTGCTCAGCTTTGTTTCTTGCCCTCACCACAGCTGCAGTGTCTCCAGAGCACTCTGAGCCTGCTCAACACCACCAACAGCCCCTCTCAATGGAATCCTAAGAATTTTCAGCATCCTCTGCAGCACAGAGCTGGACCACACCTCCCATCTCCCACCTGGGCTGCCAAATTTAGAACACCAATCTTATGGCCCACCCTTATTTCTGGCCCTGCTTCACTGTGCGACGTGCAATTACTCAGGCAAGAATTTCTGCTTCTGCCCCCATCACCTGGGCTGCTGTCAAGGTGTTTTCATGGACAATCCACCCCTCTGTGCTCAGGTGAGCTCTTCTGGCCAGCAAAGATGCTGGGCTGATGGGAAAGGCCATGCCAGCAGGCAGGTTTTCACCTTTTCTTCAGCACACCTTGCTCCAGACTCTTTGTGGTAAGTGTTCCTTTTTAAGATCTATTGATTTCATAAATAATAGAGTAAAAGAAACACATCACACAAATACACAGGTCGAATACTCTCTCCCTTATGAAACAAACAGCAGCTACAAAGAAAAAAACAGCCCAGCAGGCGAGCATTGATCTTTAAGCAGGAGATCAAGTGGCATTAGAGTTATTTGTTAATTAACTTAACAGCACATAGATAGGGCTAGATTCAAACAGGTCACCTTAGGGGTCTTGCTCCACAAACAGAAGTCTTGAAGCCTGCTTTTCTCATTCCAGGAGCACTCATCAGCTTCTGCAACACCACAGCTACCTCTGTCTTGGTTCTACTGACTGATTTCCACAGGGGACAAGTGCCAAAAGCCAAAATCTTCATCCCTAATTCCTGGAAAAAGCTCCCAACCTAGGGAACTCAACACGAATGAGAAAATTCTCCAGCCACAGGCCTGAATCAGAAGACTGACACAGAAATCAACACCTATTGCTGCCAGGATGAAAAGAACAGTGTCTTCTGAAGTAACCACAGCCTAGAAGAACAAAAGGAAAAGGATAATCCTAGGCTTTCACAGGACAAAAACCACCTCAGTTAACCTCGGTTAGCACAAGGTGCCTGTTTAACTACATGGACCAGGTGTAACAAGAGACAGGCAGAGCCTTTTGTGGCTGTTACAGCATCTACACGTGGCAGAGTGGATTCACACAAGGGGAACAGCAATGCCCCCCCTCATCCCCTGCCCAGACCATGCTGCCAGGAGGACCTTGTGGCACCCAGCACACTCCAAGGTGCTCATTTCAGCTGAAACAGGCAGGAGTCCTCCCTCCAGCTGGAAGATCTGCACACCAAAATTCAGCCCTGGCTGTGAAAATGTGAGGAGGGAATCACTGCCAAGAGCAGCCACCCCAGAGGGAAGCAAGGCCATGCAGGAGCTCCATCCAGGCAGCTGCTTAGCTTAACCCTTTCAGTCACCAGCTGCAAGAACAGCTACCACCAGTGGCACATGCTCTACACAGCTACAAGCTCTTGCAGTAGGCAGGATCAGCCTCAGCAGCATTCCCCACTGGAAATTTGCAGAAAAAGCCTTGTGCCACACAGAGCACCACTGTATCTTCAGCTTGCCTGGTCTCTGGAAGGCAGCAGTGAGTTATTAGCTGCATGGGAGGTGCCTGCAGGGAGCAGAAACAGTGAGGGAGAACAGGGGTGACAGGTTTTTGGCACTGGGTCATGGCACTGATTCAAGCCTAGCATTTTTGTGACAACAGAATGGTGTGTTTCCAGGGTTTATCCAGGCATTATCAGGGAGGAAGGGCTGAAGCGAGTACAAAGAAATCTAAAGGTGGTCACTGGGGAAAGACTTCCTTGCAGATGGCAAATTCCTAGCCTCAAGCAGTGGTCACCTGGCCTGTCTCAGCTGCAGCTAAGCAGAAAATGAGCCTCTGCCAGAACATGCCCAGGTGTTCACAATACTCATCCCCCAGAAACCACCCCACAGCACACTCTCCCAGCTTGCTGGTTTAACAATGTACCTTCACCTTTACTCAGAATTGATACCAGATAGCTTCAAAATCCACCTGAGTTGACAGCCACCCCTTGTGCAGTGCAGCACAAAGGCTCTTCAGCACACCTTTACCAGCAGCACTGGCTGCTGTACTACAAGGAGACAGGGAGAAAGTAAGGGATACCAGAGACCAGTGACCTGGAAGCACATCACACTCTTCACTGACACCCCACATTCAAATCGCTTGACGAGCTCTTCTTTCATGGAACCTGTACCTCAACAGAGGAAGTGATTTATAGATATCTCCCCTGACAAGGAGAACAGGGGGACTGAAGAGTGATATCTGCCTGCAGTGACAGCCCTGTAGCAGAGCTACAAATCCCAGCTTTCCCTGAGACACACGTAAAACTTCCTACAGCACATTAAATCCAGGTCAAATACATGGAGGAGTATCAATAACAGAATATTCTTTCCCAGCTTATTTCCTTTCCAAAACTACAGGTTATCAGGTCCTGCCACTTGAGAAGTACCTGCAGACCAACGGTTTCTAAAAGCAAGAGAAGAAACACAGCCCTGCTCTCACGTCAGAGTGACAAACCTTTGTAAAATGATTCGCTTCCCTCCCCTCCTACTCACTCCTGTTTTAAAAAAAATTAGTTCAAAAGCAGCTCTTTAAAGAGGTTATATAATAAGTGATTTGTACCACGAGGCTAGCCAGTTTTAGCCCAGCTACTTAGATCATAGTTGTATTTTATTTCCTGGTTAGCTGGCAGACTCATGTCCAGTGACAAGCCTGCAGGCAGAGCATGCTCCTGGCCATTGCATTTCCCAGCCAGGAGAGTCAGTACCACAGTGTTCTGCTGCTTCTGCCTTTTCAGTAATGAGCTCTGCTGTTGTATCTGTCCAATTCCAGCTCCCAGACAGGAAGGAAAGTGGGCAGTGCTTGAAGATTCCTACTTTTTCACAGATCACGGTTGTGTTTAACATGCTCCATACTCACAGCAGCCAAAAAGCCATTTGCAGCAGCACTGGGCTCCCCAGAGGCCCATCTCAGCACAAAGAACCCTTGCTGAAAGTTTAGTGAGGTCATATGTCTGGCAGATGTAATGGCAACAAATTAAACTACTTTTTTAAGAACTTGGCTTCCACCTTGCCTTGGAGATCCAAAACAAAATCCTTAACTCTTCATAGGCTCCCCTGCACAGAGTTCACTAAATGAGGTTTTCAAGGCAGGATTTGTCCTCAAGCAGTGCAGGGGCCATGTCAGCCCAAGGACAAGCCACAGGCTGCTCCTCACTTGGCTGCTCCACTGCTCCCTGAGTCAACAGCTTCACAAATGGGACAATGCAGATGTGCCCACATTAAAAACAAAAGATCACAACTGTAAAAATAAAAGTGGGTTTCACTCATTCCAGAGGCTACTCTCCTCAGCACTCAAAAACTGTGGTGCTTAGTGGATAAAGCACAGAACCTCAGGACAAGACAGGCAACAGGATTTAGGATCCTCAAGGTCAGGGGTTTTTTTAAGTTTTTTTTTTGAGGTTGTTGCTCAATCTTTAAGGACAAGGATTAAAATGTAAATCTTGTATTCTCCAAGCCTTGCCTGCCTCTCAAGCAATAGCCAGCCTTCAGAAGTGCTGGTATGTTTTAAGTCCTGTTCCAGGTAAGAGGGTTGTAAAGGGGAAAATGAAGTTGCTGAGATTTAGGACAAAGAAGGTAGATAATGCAGTCAGAATCTTTTCAGATTACCATTCTTGCCACTTAAATCATATAGAGGTTGTAAGATTGCCTCTCCTCCTGACTCTCCACACCCATCCACCTGGCTTACCTCTACAATAAACATGGAACAAGAAGCTAAGTCCAGAAAAGCAATTTTCCCAATCTGCTGCTTGTAGTTAGAGCTATTTTTTTTCCCAGTAGCTCTTATGGGGCCGTTTCAGATTTGTGCTGGTAACAGAGCTGATAATTCAGGGATGCTTTAGTGCTGCTGAGCAGTAACAGAGCCAAGGCCTTTTCTGCTTCTCGCTCTAACCCAAGAGACGACGCTGGGGGGACAAAGAGTTGGGACAACAAAGACAGCTGAGCCCAACTGACCTAAGGGATATTCCAGACCATGTGGCATCATGCTCAGCATATAAAGCTGGGGAAAGAGGGAGAAAGGGAGGGCATTCAGAGTGATGGCGTTTGTCCTCCCAAGTCACTGTTACATGTGATGGAGCCCTGTTGTCCTGGGGATGGCTGAACAGCTGCCTGTCCACAGGAAGTGGTGAATAAATTCCACATTTTGCTTTACCTGATTGACTGTCTTTATCTCAACCCACAAGTTTTCTTGCTTTGAGTCTTCTGATTCTCTTCCCCATCACACTTGGAGTCAGTGAGGGGCTGTGTGGGGATTAGTTGCCAACTGGGGTTAAAGCAGAACATCCTACATTCCTCTAGTCCTCAGCATTTGAGCACTTAACCTATTTTAGAAGCACAATTATATCTCTCATATGGATTCACTCAGAACATCTGAAAAGGAAAAGCATCTGTATCAAAAGTGCCTAAATGTGAGCACCTCTGGACACACATGAAATGTCAATTGTATTGTCACCCCCTCTAAAATACTATATTTAAGTTGCTTCTTTGTCTCTAAGACATTAGAAACTACACATTAAAAGGATGCAAAGGCTATTTTTAAAGTAAATCACAGAATATTCTGAGTTGGAAGGAACCCACAAAGATTATTGAACCCAATTCTTAAGTGAATGGCCCATACAGGGATCAAATCCACAACTGTGGCATTATTAGCACCACGCGCTGACCAACTGAGCTTAAAAACTGATGTAAGAATATTTAAATTTTCCTCTCCACACCCCAATCTCAAAGGCCAGCCCACAACACTGAGGATCAAGTTGAAAGTTTAGGCTCTTGCAACTGATTTTTGTCATAATTTCAGTGGCAGCAGATCAGGGCAGGAAGAGCTTTTTTTCCTAGCAGCAAATTGGCTACAGCATTTTTGAGTCCCCTCCTCCCCACCCATCTGCATCACCACACAAGCTCATTTCAATGAAAATTATGTCAGTCTCTCAGAAAAAAGACATTGAAAGCTTAGAGCAAGAGCACAGAATATCACCACCACATTGATTCCATTAAGGAAAGTAATGATTTATCAGACTCAGAGCCTGGAAACAGAAAACAAAGTCTGTGGCAGAGCAGAGAGAAACTCATCATCAACCAAGCATGGAAATGAGAAAGCTCTCAGCCTCCCACAAATGAAGGAATGAAATATTGTGATCATGCCAGCAAGGGGTTCTTAGAGATGCACAAAGGACCAGGGGGGAAGGAGACCAGAAGCTTCCTAGTGCTGGCAAGAAAACACAACCAGCTCCCCCCACGTGGGATGAGGAGCATTAGCACCACCAAGGTGCTGTCCCAGCCAACACAGCCTGCAACAGAAGCAGGTGCAACACCAAAAACTCTCCCAAAACCAAAACCACATTGCCTGGCCTTAAAACCAGCTAAACCCCATGCAAAGTAAGGATGCCAGCCTGTCCTCAGGGAAGCATCCAGAGTGCCACAACACATGTGGAGATGGAGGCCCTGGAAGAAGTGCAAGGCTGGCAGGTGCTGGTGGCATGAGGTACGACCAAGGCCAGGGACTGAGGCAGCCTCCCTGTCTGCAGAGATCAGTGGTGAGGAGAGTAACCCTGAGGTGCTCAAGTTCCTGCAGCTCATTTCTCCAGGAATGAGGGTCAGAGTTTATTGCAAGGAAGGAGACCACCAGTATGTGTTAGCAGAAAAGGTGCTGCAGACAGGACTTCCCAGAAGTCCAAATTCTTGTGCAACTACATACTGAACATCTGCTCAAGCCTCAGAAAAGTCAGGAGGAGCAATGAGGGGAGGAGGGTGCCAATGATGAGCTACTCAACTGTGAAAACATCTGCAAAATGACCAAAAATTAAAGGCAGTCCAGTATGAGACAAGGGGAGTTCCATGATGGAGAAAACATTCCACTGTTTAGTTCCTTTCCTGTCCCTTTGCCCTGCCTTTAATTTAAGAAGCAAAGATGAAGCAAAATCTCCTTGGAAATCACTCTGCATCTGACATGCTGGGGCCTCTGTTCCAGCCTCAATCATTTTTCCTACACTGCACATGGGAGCAGGGGTAAATGTGTCAGATTTAATCACCTCTGCACAAATATCATTCAGGGCCTCAGTTGCTGTGTCAGATTTGCTGTGTGAGACTTGGCTGAGACAAACCCTGCCAGGTCCCAGTTGCAGAGGACCTCACCTGCTTGATATGGTCCTAGACCAGAGGTGAAATATCAGCGCTCCAAATATCCTGAGAGCACTTTCCTTCTTACCTTCAGCCAGCACACACCTCAGCAACAAGCCTAATATAACCTGGGCCAGGCATCTGGCAACTCCAAGTTGCTCACACACTTTAAAATTAACTTAGTAAGACCAGAGACAGGAGAGATGTGACCTTCCAGGTTAGTATTCAGTCCACATGCTGGCTGCTGTACTTCTGGAAAGCACAAGAGATCACAATTGTTACCCACACTTACAAATAAAATATTGTTTTTATTTTAGTAAAGTAACAAAGCTATTTACAGATACAATAACTATACATTCCAATTGAAAAACAGATTGTGCTCAAAATTGTTAAAGCTAGTCACACACAGTCTGTTAGGAACACAAACAACCTCAAACCTCCCAATGCCTTCACCTCCTGTCTGATCTTAGGAAATCAGTTTGTTTTGTTCTGAATGATTTTCTGCTGATTCTCAAGACATTCCTTCAGCTTGTCTTCAGTGAGTGTCAGCCTCTGCTCCAGGATGGAAACTGTCTGCAAAACAAAGTGAAAGCTGCTGTTGAGCTACTGACAAAGACACACTGCACACTTGTACTCCCAATAAGATGTGCCCAATAAAATGCTAAATTCACAGGAATATTTCAAGGTGTTTCTAGGCTGGAACTCCAGTGTCAGCATTCCAGCAGGGCAGAGCCCTGAATGATTTCAGAGAGGAGCAATAGAAGACAGTGGGTGCAAAGCTCTCTTGCAGACAACACCAAGCACCAATTCCAGCACTGGTGCTTTCAGACTGGGCTCTCATTTTTTCTCCTGGACAGGTTCATGAAGCATCAGACACACTTCTGCTAACGAGACACACAGATTTTAAACAATTTTGCTCAGTTATGGCTCTGATTTTCTCTCTTCGCTTCCAACCATTTCCTCCCTTCCCTGAACACCACAGGTCTGCTGCAATTAAAACACTCAAACCTTGCTGGACAAGCACCGTAAGAGGCAAGAAAACCTTCTCAGCCTAAGACAATGCAGCAGGAGATGGAGGGGAAAAACTCCAAGTGGCAGCATCTATCTCAACATAATGCCTACATTTTTTTGTGTAATCCAGTTACCCTGCAAAGGATTGTTCTCTTTCTCCTCGAGCTGAAGTCATCATGTACAGGATGCACAGGAAGAACATTTTAACCACGTGGCAATAAAACCTTCTGCTGAAAACCTTTTATTGATCACTCCAAGATAATCACAGGCCTCAGCTATGCACAACCACTTTCAGCTTCCAGAAACACCAGAATGGCTGATAATGGGTGGTGATGATTTAATGCTTTAATATCCATAAACTTATCAGCAACAATCAATAGCTTCACGTTTTGGGCATTTTTACTGCATAAATAACATCCTCTGCTAAAAACAAAGGATGCTCAGAACCTTGGACTTTAATAAAGTAATTCAAATAAACTTGGACAACCTCTGTTTGTATAGCAGTTATACATAGAAAGCCTTTTAATAGCACATTTCGTAAGCACATCTCTAAGTGCCTGACAAAGGCAAGCAGGTCTCATTATCCCCATTTTACAGCTGGGGAAATGAAAGCACAAAGAGAGGAAATAGCTTGGCTAAGGCCACTTGAGACTAAGAAAAGTCTCCTGTAAAATGATTTGGGGAATGAGACAAGTCATGGGGGAGAAGAGAAAACATAGTAAAAACAACAGCAGTCATAAGGCAAAGCCATCTTTGGCAAGTCTGCATCAAGGAAGTCAGGAAGGGCTTGAGGCTGTCCAGTGTATCATAATGCACCTTTTTTCCCCTCCCTAATCACAGTTCAAAGCTTATTTCTAATATATTTATTATTTCTGACCTGTGACAAGGCAGAAGAGCTCTTCTGCAGCTTCACCTGAAAGAACAAACCCTGCACTGCCCATATTTTCCATGGGCTATAGAACCAGCTGTATTTAAGTATTTTTTCCTCTTCTACTTCCATCCCTTTGAGGCACAGGAACTGAAGCACACAGAAAACCAGAAGAAACATTGTGGAGCAGGCAGGTAACATCCCAGGTGCCCCAGAGCCAGCTGGAGCCCTCCCATCTATTCAAAGGAAAGAGAATTTAATTTTTTCCACATCCAGCCTAGTGACTGTCTTGGAGACCAGGAACAAAGCCACCAAGGGCAGAACACAGCAGGCTGAATGTCTTCCAGGGGTTACAGCAAAGACCTTATCCTTCAAGCAACCAGAGAGAGAATGAAAACCAGTAGGGATCCTGGTTTTTCCATCTAAAAAATGAACTAGTAACTCAACACTCCAATAAAAAGAGGGAGAATGAAACATTGCATCAAATTTCCTTTAGAAAGATAATCAGCTGAATTAATGTCCCAGTCACACTGCCCTGCCAGAAGCAATGCCCTGATCACTCGTGGTTCCTCTGTTCCATGATTTACTGCCACCATGATCCTGTCAATAGGAGTTAAGAGCTGCTACACACAGCACCATGAGACACAAGTAAAGCAGATTTCACAGAATGTTGAATTTGTGAGAAAGCTGTAAGGAAAATGTTTATTGGAATGGAAATTGCATGTAAGTATAAGCAGAAACTTGCAGTAAGTATTTTTTGGAAACTAAGAGTGGAAAAGTAGCAGTCAGAAATGAAATTCAGGAAGTCCAAATTAGGAATCAATGACTATAGTCCATTTAGACTTGGATGTATGATGAATATAAATACATAGGGCATCTGACATCCTAGGAAGGTAAGGGAAAGCACAAATACTGCCCAGCTGCTGTAAGTGCTATATTGCAACTTGCACAGAAAAGCTCCTTTATTAGCAGCTGAAAGTTTTACAGTATTTCCATGCTGCCATTTATAAAGCAAGTCATTCTCAGGAGGCAAATGAAACTGCATCCATTCAACTCCTGCATGCTTTTGCTATAGCTTCTCAAAGATAACAAACCAGCAGTTCAGTTAAGGAGGAGAACACTGTTAGCCAGATCCAGTGAGGATTCACTAGAGCCAGGCTTGCCCTCTGTGACAGGATCTGGGTTTCCTGGTGTGTCAGGAATACAGAATGTCTCCATTACGCACCCAAGAGTAAATGCTGGATAATTTATTGAAGTCTTGGCTCAAATTGGCAGAATCATAACAGCTTAGGCCTAAACAAGAAAAAAAGAACAAGCTATTTATTTTTAAGGCATATTTCTGACATTACAGTAATATACTGAGCATTACTATGGGTACCTGAACAGAATACAGGAATTTTTCACAGATAACTTAAATCACTTCTACCAACACTTCCTGCAACATTTGTCTTCATTTATCTTCACAGGCTCAGCATTGAAAAAACCCATTCTTCTCTTTGGAAACACTAATGAGAAACCACGCAGAAATAAAAAGTTGCCTCCTATTAACTTAAAAATTTCGGGGAATATTCACTTCCATCCTCCCCCAGGACACCTAAACTGAGGCACCCAGTAGTCATGCTTGCTTACCTGATGATAAGCCCCTTATTCTATTCCTCCATGTTATTTTTACAACCCAAATAACAGTGATTTGGGATGCTGTTCCAAGGTGCTTCCATCGCTATCTTTTCCTTAATCCTTCTTAAACATGTTTGATTAAATAGCAGAGACAGTTGAAAAGCCACTGGCCTTAGGGCTGAAGCTTCTGCAGTAGCCCTGGAGGGGCTTTTGAAAAGGACAGATAAGGGGAACCAGATGCTAATTGAATGCCAAAAGAAACCAGTTCTGCCAGCATCCAAGGAAACCTGAACAGCAGAGTCCAGAGCAAGAGACCAGAGGCCACCAGCAAGCCTTTGGAGAAGCAGCGGAGTCCCTGCCAGGAGAGATCCAGCCAGCCAGAAGACTGCTATGAGCTAAAGTAGTACTTAACCTGGAATGGGGGCAAGGCAGGCAAGGGCACAGAAGGGTGGAATAACTAATGCTCAGCTCAGCCTGCTAAGGGACACTCTCTGCAAGGCCAAGGGTGCTGCACAGGGCCTTTCCAGTATGCAGTCACAGTGGCTCTGAGTTAGCCATGCAATAGCACAGGGGACAAAGGGGCCTGACTGATCACCAGTAATCATGGAAACCCCCCAAAAAGTATGGACACAGCAGTTCCTCAGATCAACTAACAACAGCTTGGCTGAACCTAACAAGGGATATGATCCTGCACAGTGACTGCACCACAGATGTGTTCTTGGCTCTGTGCAGGAAAAATAGGACAACTGCATTTCTATTCCAGTTTCTTCAAAGCAGAAAATCCCTCACTCCATGGATCTCAAAGGAAGCAGAAATCGTTCACTAGCTTTACTTAAAAAGATCCTAAAAAGTTTGCCCCACTCTTTTTTCTAAGCATATCCTAAAAGATTTTGCAGAGCACCAACATATCAAACAGCTCAATGAAAAAACATTACTTCTGCCTCTTCAGATTTTTCTTCCCTGACATGTTAATTTATGAAGACAGCATTTTCTTATCAATTTATTAAAAAAAACCACTCACAATGAACACACAACAAAGGCAGATGTTTGTAAGTTTCTGTACCACAGTTTCTCCACTCCACTGTGTGGGTAGAAGGAAGAACTTAGGGATTGATGGCTTTTAAGAGGTCTACTGAAGATTACAGATGCCCCATGGATTTACAGAATGAGACTTGTCACATTTGACCTGGACTTAAAAGGTTAAAGAGCTCTGTCCTCTGTAACAAGCATGGCCAGTGCAGGTGCGTTCTCAAAGACACCCTGCTGAAACTTCTTGTGATTTTACCTAAAATTAGCAATTTCAGAGCCCATTTTATTCCCAAACACGGCCAAGAAGCACAAGTGAACTGCATCATAAAAATGTTGCCTTGGCATCCAAGGGGCACCCAGGTAAATTAAGCTTGGGAGCCTTTTCTCTAAACTAATGCAATGAGTGAAACAAACTACCATAGGAAGGGTTTGCACTGGGGTAGCCCTACCTACCTTTCATAGGAGAAAAAAAACCTTAACTCCTGTCACTAACCACAGTTTACAACTCCAAACTGCAGCTGCAAGATTGAAAGGCTCATGGGAGAACTTATGCAGCAAGAGATCAAGCATGAACCTGTCTGGCAAGAAGAACAGCTTCTCCTACTCCCATACTGGGTTTTGCCCCAGCACACTGCCAGTGCCCCTGCACCTCAGCAGCTGCATTTGGACCCCCAGAACAGATAGATCCCCGCTATTACCAAGCACACTTAAAAAGAGCTGGGCTGCTCTCCTCATGTGCAAATGGTAATTTAACAGCTTTGAGATGGCACCCAAGCCAGCTACACACATCCTGCGTGCTCTCAACATTCTCAGCAAGAGCTGGCAGTTCAGAAGTGAGGAGGTAAGTCTCATCTCACAGTAGAACAAGGTATGAAGCTTCCACAGTAATTAACACCTTATGTAGCAAATCAATTCCTGCAAGGACTAGCCTTACTCCAGAGGTCAAAGCCTTAACTTCAGAGTAGGTTTTGGTTTAAAATAATATGTGGGGTGGTTTCTAACAGAAATTATAATTCCTCATAGACTCAGCCTAAAACAAGATGTGCTACCCAAAACATTTTAAATCAGGTCTGTAACTCCTCACCATCTGTGCTGGTTTTCCATTGAAGCTAATCACCAAAGTGATTTTTCTGAGAGAAGCTGCTAAGACCTTCCTCCTGTCTGACAAAAACCAATCAGGGATTAGTTCTGAGAACTGACAACCTGTTACACCACTGAGAAAGCTGAACATTCTACTATGAACACACATGTTGAAAATTAACAAGCCCGGGCAAAAGCTCTCTTGCTTTCTAGCCTTGGCAGATAGAAGTGGCTGGTGCTGGTAGCCGGGAAGGGGAGGCCGTGGGCCCTGGCCAAGGCTGCTAACATCTTACCAACACTGAGCTCTGTCCTGCTGCCAGGCTGAGCCATGGCTGCTAACATCTTACCAACACTGAGCTCTGCCCTGCTGCCAGGCTGGGCCATGGCTGCTAACATCTTACCAACACTGAGCTCTGCCCTGCTGCCAGGCTGGGCCATGGCTGCTAACATCTTACCAACACTGAGCCCTGCCCTGCTGCCAGGCTGGGCCATGGCTGCTAACATCTTACCAACACTGAGCTCTGCCCTGCTGCCAGGCTGGGCCATGGCTGCTAACATCTTACCAACACTGAGCTCTGCCCTGCTGCCAGGCTGGGCCATGGCTGCTAACATCTTACCAACACTGAGCTCTGCCCTGCTGCCAGGCTGGGCCATGGCTGCTAACATCTTACCAACACTGAGCCCTGTCCTGCTGCCAGGCTGGGCTGGCTGCTAACATCTTACCAACACTGAGCTCTGCCCTGCTGCCAGGCTGGGCCATGGCTGCTAACATCTTACCAACACTGAGCCCTGTCCTGCTGCCAGGCTGAGCCATGGCTGCTAACATCTTACCAACACTGAGCCCTGCCCTGCTGCCAGGCTGAGCCATGGCTGCTAACATCTTACCAACACTGAGCCCTGCTGTCAGGCTTAGCCAGGGTCACTCTGGGGTCACATGGATTAGGAATACATGAAAATACCCGCAGAAGGACAAATACCAGCACTAGCCTGGCCTCATCAGGATCCCTACGTAGAGATCTGCTCAAATTGTGCTGCTAACTAACCTCCTTGTCTAATCTCTAGTGCAGGGCATGAGAGTTCACAGCCTCACCAGATCTCTTCAGCCACCATTCTGACATCCTCTACTGAGGACACTTGTAATTTTTTTCTATTCAGCAGCCTGAATACGAGAAGCACTAAAAGAAGGAAATATTTCGAAAACTCAAAACCAGTACTGCTCAGCTACCCTCTCCTTGTTATTAAAATCAGGGTGGTAAGGCTGTGGCTGAGGTTATCCAGAGAAGCTGTGGCTGTCCCATCCCTGGCAGTGTTCAAGGCCAGGTTGGATGGGGCTGTGAGCAACCTGACCTGGCAGCAGGGTTGGAACTAGATGAACTTTAAGGTCCCTTCCAACCAAACCATTCCATCATTCTCAGCTGCCATCTCTCCTGCCACCTCCCAGCATACCTCACTTTCTGCTGAACTGCCTGAATTACAGTTTACTAATCCCTTCACTGAATTATAGAAGCAACTTTGGTGTAATGTACAAATCTCCTTCTGTGGTACTCAGCACAGCAACAAGTGATCACTTGCAGTGCTCGCTGTGCTTTTTACAGTAGGAAAACCACACAAGCATACCCAAAAATTCCAGTACCATACAGTATTTGCCAGCCAAGTAGCATGACCAGTACCAGCATCACAGTGACCAAAATGACCCTGGGGCACAGGAAAAGTGTCCTTTGTATTAAATCAATCCTAGCCACAAAGATGAGCCACAGGCTCTGCCAGTTTCATCCACACAGGGTAGAGACACAAGGCACACAAGTCCTTTTCAACTGAGTACATTTACAGACCTCAGACTAGAAATGTTTCATCACACATTGCTGTTGCTTTAGTCTTGACAGTTCATCAGCCAAAGCTGAACTGATAGCATTTACATCAGATGCTGCACTTTTCTAGAAAGGAATGGCTGATGGCTTCTGTGCAGCTTCCTTGGTGCAGAGCTCCCAGAGCTCTGGGACTGGGGCCAGCAGAGCAAATGGAGTCAGGAGACTCCCAGTTTTGCCAAAAACACACCCAGTCAGGATGAACTACAACAAAATGTCCAAACATGCACCATGACAGCAACTGCACAATGCAGAGGTTTAAACCCCAAATGACCAGAGGTCTTCCCCAACCACAAAAACTTCAAAGCCTCCCCATATCCATCCCTTGCCTCTGAGAGGATGCAGATCACTCACCTAAATGAACTCAGCTGCTGCTATACAACAGCTGAATAATCATTTGTATTAATCTTCAGTCTGTTTGTGAAAAGAAATCGTGGGAAGTGTTGAGTATTCCTTCATATTGAAGGAAGATGGAAGGTGAAGGTCCTGTGAACATCCAGGAAGAGGATCAGCACTTCTGAAAAGCCAGCCTTCAGACAGTGTCCTGCTAACACAGCAATATCCCTCAGACTGCATTTAATTTAAGCAATCTTAGAAAGAGGGAAAATGTATTTGCATCTAGATTTTAGAACAAGCATATTTTCAAAGTAAATTTCAGGGGGCAAAAAAAAGTAGCTCTGCTCAATGACAGAGGACTGGCAACAACCAGGGTACTTAATTTGTTTTGAGTGAGAGATCAAAGCTACTGAATCTCTAAGAGATAGGTCTGACTCACAAGAAATAGCCTCTACGAACTTAAAATTCAGATTTAAAAACCAAGCTCCTCTGCCACCCCATAGATTTTCAGATTAGAGCTTTATTAGTGTTTCAGATTTCAAACTATTTCTCTTGGAATAAAAATTACTTGCAGTTTTTCTCCTGCATATTGAGTCCATCAGTGTTCAGGTCTTGAGAGCAACACAGAAACCAAGATATTTGTGCACAGCAAAGGTAGATCACAGGACAGATGGGACACAATCCCCCTATCACTGCCAAATGCTTCTTGACTGGGAACTACTTGAAGTCATAAAAGCATGTATTTTACTAGACCACCTGCTTAACTTACATCCAGTGCCTCTCAAAAGAGAGGCCACATTCATCCCTCACTAACACAGGCTTGAGACTGCATCTCAAAAAAGGAGGAAAAATTTTATTTTACTCACTTTCATTACTAAGCCCTGGACACACAAACATTTACAGCTTTAATTAAAAAGCAACTCACTTGTGTCCAAGTCTTTTTTTTATGCTAAAAAAATAATTTAGAAAAATTCTTTCTCTGCCTGCAATCTTTTCTGGAATGAAATAATCCTTTAATCTCACATGATCTAGATTATCATTCAATTGAGGCTTTGGATTATTTTACAGATTTATCTATTCTTCTCCATTTCACTGTGTTGTTTTCTTCCAGCTTCAATGCAAGATTAGTTTGGGGAAGCATATAAAGCCATTTCCTGTGGGTGGATTATCGCAGCTATTTATGAATTTTTATGCTAACCTGATCCTGAACTCTTCATTTGGAGAAGACATATTCCTTCCCACATAAAACCAGCAGCTTTTGCCTCTGTGCCTGCTGCCCACAGATGAACAGAGTGAACACAGCAGCTGGAGGTGTTTAGTGTGAGGACAAGAGTACATTAAACTGCTTGAAGATGATCACTGAAAGTACCAGTTTTCCACTGCAACCAAGATAGTTACTCACAGATCTTTTCAGAAGGGCAGTTCAGCTATAAATGCACAAAATGCACCTGAACCAAGCAAATCTTTGATATCTGCTACATTTTTGTTTCAGCCAAAACATACCTTTCTGTGCCAGGTTATCCAAGAGAGAAAATCACCTTGTTTTTCCCTTAAACTTTAATATTCACCCAAACTTTTCATGTAGGCACTGAGATACTGAGATTCAGTCCTCAATAAAAAAAAATAAATTGATAAACAGTTTGCATTTTCATCCTTTTCACATCTCTGAAATGCCAGTAGAGGATTTTTAAATACTGAGACTCTGACAAGAGAATAAGCTGCAGGAAAGGGAGGAGCAAAGCATCAGTATCATACATTTATTATTCTCATCTTCCTCACTCCTTTGCCAGATGTGAATTGCCTGCTTTTCTACAAGGGGAACCAGGGTATCTAAGTAATCCAAAACTACTGGAAACAACTGGCTTATGTCCAGGTCTCTACTTCACCCTTTAAGCCAGCAGAATTTTTAAGCATCTGCTACTTTTCTGAAAAAGAGCCATGTAAGGCCAAACACCAACCACTTTTATGAAAAAATATGAAGACCCTGTCAGGTCACATTAGACCACTTTCTTACAAGTAAAATGAAAGATATCCTGACAGAGCTTTGGGGAGGAGTAGGGAAAAAAAAAAAAAAAGTTTCATTGAATCCAAGACCACTTGAAAGAAAGTTGCCAAAACTTGAAAGAATTGAATCATATCGACAACATAAGAAGGAAGCTCAGCAAAGATTCTATTCACTCTCATGGTTACTGCTAGTTGTGATATACAACAGCCCCTGGATTGTTTGGATCCATCTCTCTGATAAGAACTGTAGTGCCCAGCTGAAGGAGCAAGTCTGCTGCAGTGTATCCTCCTGTGTGGCACACACCTCCACAGCCTCAGCATTTGGTGACTGGCTAGAAGAGACCTCTGAATTGAATAAAAACAATCTCACTGCATCCAAGCACATGACACCTTCATCTGGAAATCTACTGCCAGCAGAGGGAAGGTACTGATAATTGGTGATGCAGCTTCAAGTGTGCAGCTCAGAACAAAGCTGTGTGCTGGCAAGAGATGACAGCCCACAGCTGATGTCTTACTATCACCTCTTTCAGCAGAAATTGGAAGTATTTTCTCTCCTTCCCACTTCTACATGATACCAGGTTTAAACCTTGAAATGACAGCTAGAGAAAAAATATTAGGAAAATAAATTTGGCTTAGTTCTGCATAATTTCCCAAAGCAGTTTATCACAACTTCAACCTTCCCCCACTGGTACTTTACATGATGTGTTGCATCTACAACAAGAACAATGAACACAGAAACTCAAGATACCACATCAGAAATGAATCCAAGCTCCCATGGAGCTAACAGATTAAATTCCTGAAAAGCCCATGGATGGCTATATCAATAGAGGGTTTCTGGAAATGTCACATGTTCTTTCCCTTCAATTGGACGGCCCTGCTTATGACCTTAGAGCTCTCTTTAAACACACAATACTCAGAAATTATGATTTTAATAGAGCACTAGGAGCATCTTCAGCCCTTCTCCAAGAAGAGAAAATAGTGACATCTGTTAAGTGTTATTTTTTCAAGCTTTCTATTGTTTTCAAGAAGCAGTGGTGTCCTCCTTTCACAAAGAGAAGTCAGCAGGCCCAAAGCTGACACACAGACATTGGTTTGAATCTGCTGCCTGAGGGGAGCAGCACCCATTTGTGCTTTGGCAGAAATGCCTTGGAAAGACAACCAACCCCACACCACCAGGCATTACTCCCAGTTCACTTGGATCTCTGCACACCACAGCTCCTACCAGAGCATATCCAATTGCATGAAAGAGGGGTAACAGTGGCTCTGCTGGAGCTGCATTCCAGAGCTGCACTCCTTTCTCCTACCAGCCAAAGGCTGGAAAAGCCAAAGTTCAGATATGCCAATCAATGCCTTCCACTTCTGCCTTGCTCCCTGCTCACATCCTTCCTCTCTGGAGGTGCCTTCTGCCTTAGTCCAAGAATGAGGAATTCTTCCAGGTTCATTTGCTAAAGTTTGTTTGGTGTCAGTTTGGGTCGCTGCTAAATATCAAAACCTTGGCATGAAAACAGCATGTCAGGGACATTTACCTGTACAAATGCATTAAAATGGAGTTAATACAACATACACAGAGTAGAACCAATGGGAAATTAAGTCCTTCAAAGACGGTAAAAATGCTACAAAAAAAGGTAAAAGGTTGAAGAACACAGTTACTCAAGGCAGCTTTTTGGTTTTTTGCTATTTCAAGGCTATTTCCAATTTTATCCTATAACTTACTAATTTATTCCTCCCCCACTGATCTCAATTTCTCTTTCTGCTAGGTTTAAAACAACATTTAGAATTTTCTGTGGTTACACAATATCTTCAACAGACATATTTGAATTGCTTATATTTAGGTCAAATCCCACACGTATTGTTTACTGCAATATTTGCCTCCTCTAAACACCTATGAAGTTGAAAAGGAGCCATTACACATCCACCATCAGAAATGTGAATGTGATTTTTGTGATGAAAGATAACAATTACATTCCTACATTACTAGGGAGACGTAAAAACCAGAATTTTTGTGTATACACTGGGCTGCTTTTTGCTCAAGTATGAAGGACCAGTGACACACAAGATTTCCCTCCCCACCTCCAGTGCTCAGTGTTCTAAGGATCACAGCAAAAGTGCTTTTTTGCATTTCTGCCAAGTGAACTTAAATACCTTTGGGTTTCATCCTACACTATTTTAGACTGCCTGTAGTTGTGGCGTGTTTTTTAATCCCTAAATCAGCCTTCAATCTCCTGATGGGCCCTCCAACCCATCATCTTACACTCTTAGACAAGTACTTTTGACAAGTTAAATCTCTCAAGAGCAAAGAGCTGAGACTACTGATCAGTATGTTCAACACCAAGCATTGAAGACCTACTTGTTCTTCCTCAGAAACAGTATTTGAACTCACAGAAAAACCCTCCCAGCAGATTTTTCCATCCTGCCACCATGGTCTCAGCTACAGGAGACCTCCAGTGTTTACCATTCCATGCTTTGTCCTGCTTCTCACATACCTTAAAAAAACACAATGAAATTCAGGTCCAGACAATCAAAAACAGTATCTCTCCACAATGAGCAAGGAACAGTTATTTAGTTAATCAAAAAACACTTCTATCCCCAAATTCTTATTAAATAAACACATTCTGTGATGATCACCATTCATGGCTGGTTCTGTACAAGCACTGCTTAGTGACTCCAAGGAAGAACTGTTCGTTAATGTTTTAGCAAGGGATTAGTTGTTTGTGGCCGTGGGTGAAAAGCATGTTCCAGCAACAAGGCACAGAAGGGCCCAGACTTGTTGATGGGAGGAGGTTTCTGCAGAAATTGGACTGTGTAGGTGAATGCTGGGTGGGGGAAAGGAGCAGGATCTGAACAGAGTTCACCTATAGACTGCAGTATAACAGAGGAGGAAAGAGAGACAGATTATTCACCAAAACAGAGTTGTTCTGCCAACCACTGCTTTAGGCATCACCTTAGATAAACCCTGGCTAACAGAACAGTCTTTCAGAGCTGGCTCCAGCAGCATCCACTATACTGCAGCATAAAGAAACTGGGGAAGAGCAGGGCCTAAGGTGGAAGTCAGTGTGAGGGAACTGACAGAAACAAGCTGAGAAGCAGATGATGAAAGACTTATCAAAATACTACCAAAAAGCAGAGGTTTTGAATTAGCCATATTATTATTCTATTCAATTACTGCAAAAAATTCTTCCAGTCACAGACACCTTTGTCAATAACAAATTAAAAAGCAAACCATACCTGAGTCAGAACATCCAGCTGTCCTATAATATGCTCCAGGGTATTTGCAAGACTGGTCTCCTCCTCTTGCTGCTCATGGGTCCTACTAGAATCCTGAGTTTTTGTTTTCTTATGATGAATGCCACAATCCATTTCTGACTGCTAGAAAAACAAACAGACATAATCTGCTATTGCGATGCAAACAACTGCACAGGGATTTCTGTTCCATGGAGAGTAAACAGTAAAGGACAGCTTATGCTGGGACATATGCTATTAAAAACAGGCAAAGGAGGAAAGGAATTGTTCTTTCCACAGCTGGAAAAGGAAAAGCTTCTGATGATTGTCTGCCTGCTCCAGGTGGAGAGAGGTTTTGTTGTTTTTCCAGCAGTTTTTTTTGTGTGTACTTTTGTTTGTTATTAAACCAACACCAGGAAAGGCAAAACTTAGATAAAAATCTTGAAGAAATCCAGTAAGGTTCAAGTTTTCTATGCACAAAGGACTTTGGTGTGCTCTTGTGACACACAAGCACAGACTACAGTCAAGTGAAGACTCACTGAAGCTGCTTAGGGAAGCACTAGATCCCAGTGACAGGAATTAAGTAAGCTACCAGACAGGAGTCCGATTATTTCACTCCAACAGTAAAGTTAAAGCCTCTATCAATGCTTGGTAGTTGAAAGAAGGCAAAAACATTGTACTATAGTTAAGTTCAGCAGAAGCAAGATGTCCCAATATGCACTGGAACTGTTTGTGATTTAGTAATTTTAATTTTGTTTATATCTTGAACTGGTTTTCCTCCTCAACGAGATTAACAAGTTTACTTTGAAGTTTCAATTGTTTTAGTTATGCAAGCTTGAACATTTCATTCAGAATAAATTAAGTTTGAAAAACACAAATACATCTCTACTAAAGAACCTATTATTTTCTTTCAAAATGGTATCTTTCTTGTAGAATAAACACCACTTGCATTGTTTATCTGCATTATTGCCAGTAGAAGCAATTCACAGAAGTTTAAGTAAAGGAGGTAGCCAACTGGTTAAGCAACTGTAGACTTCAGTTTCTCAATTTACACTAATAGACAAAATTTGAATTGAAAGCCAAGATCAGAGCTCTCAAAACATACTTCTCCATGGCCCAATGCCTCAAGCAGCTACATCCCATGCACTTAATACTCACACAAAGTTTACACATCAACAAAGCAGTGAGGAATTCTGACAGAATGAAAAACAAAACTTCTTCCACATGTACTTTTTCTAAGTAGAAATGAAGATTTGCCTGTCTCTTCTCTCCTATGCAACAGCAAGAATGCATTTCTCACCAGCACAGTAGTGCTGATTTACCTGTTCTGCTCTGTATTTGATGCCAGATGTCTGCAGATGTGCAAATAAACTGCAACAAGACCAGCTCATAACTTTAACCACCAAACTGTTCAGTGTATCATGAAGATGTATACATGCATACAAAAAAAAATATGTATTTTAAAAATATACATAAAAACCCTGTGCTTTTGGGAGTCACTGATTGAGACCACAGAAAGATTCCCAAGGCTGAGCTCCAGCTCAACACACAGGCAAAACATGCAGTAAGTAGTACAAGGAGCAGAAAAGTGAGCACCTAGGGAAGGTGGAGACTGGAGGGGGTGAGCAAGAGAAAAAGAAATAAGAGGCTGCAGCAGTAGCAGCTTTGATGGGAGAATGCCTTGCTGCTGGCCACCAACTGCTAGTAAGAGCTGACCATTCTTCCAGACCCTGCCCACCAAACCACCCTCCTACAGCCAAGCCTCACATGGCCAGATTTTGCATAAGGAGCAGGAAAGAAGGAGAAGGTTTAAATGACAGCTGCTTCACAGGGATCACTGTGTTCCACCACAGGCCCAGGATGCAGCCAGGTATCAGGTGGTACCAGCTAAGGCAGCCTCTGCCAATTTCCTTCCTCCCATCTGCTTGAATAATTTGGAATATCTACAGGCCCCTGGCCAACACCACCCACACTCCAGGCCACACAGCACTGCCTCAGCATGGGAGCCACACTCCAGCCACTCCTGTGCTGCAGGAAGCCCAAGAGCCACCCATTGCTCACTGATGCATTGATTTAATCAACTAAAATACTGTTCTTGCAGAGATGAGATCAATCCAGTCTTAAAAGCCTGCTATTTGCTGCTTAAATTTAAAAGTGAAAACAAACAAAACCCACAAACCACTGCTTTTCAATGGGTAACTAGCATCCAAATTTTTTTTCTTTCTATTTTAAGGCTGACTAGCTTATACTGGTTGTAACTTCAGGCCAGTCAATCATGGCACAGAAGAAATTTTAGTGAGCTAACGCTGCATACAACCTGCACTTAAAAACCCCAAATGATGATGAGCTATCCTCTTCAAAACCCATTAGAACAAGCTGACTCACAGAGCAGAAAAATGACTGTACCAACAGATTTTCTCAATCTATCTTTATAGCATATGTCAGACAGCTTTTCATAAAAAGCTTCGGGGTTGAACTCTGAGTCTATATTCTCTTTCCTACAGTTCACAAAGTTTAATAATCTGGCAAAGGCAATACTGCAGAGATGTTCCCACACTGGTGCTTTAGGGGTGAGCTGGTCCCTCATCGTGTCAAGTTGAAGCCAGAGCTGTCAGATGCCACATTCTGCTGCTCACCTCACAGGCTACATACCACCCCCACAAAAAGCCACCTCCTGTAAGGCCATGGGGGCTCCTGAAGGAAACAGCCCCAAGAACAGAAGTATATCTACATTTTAGAACAGAAACATGACAATATGGCATACTGTTGACATACACTACAGCTGCTTGAAAGGCTCCTTACTGCCCATCACCAAGATATCCCATAGCCTTCAGCAGTGAGCTTCTGAGTTAGTGCCTCTGTTTAAACCAAGGACACAGCTAGCCAGCAAATAAACACCGAGACAGTGGGTCACAGCACTCACTTCCAAAAAGGAAGCTTCCAACTGACCAAGGTCTTTGACTATTCAGTTCTAGGAAGCAGGCACCCAGCTGAGAAAGAACCAAACTGAAACATTTCAGAACCAGACTGAAACATTTTCAAATTTTGTACAAGCAGACTGAATCAGCTGCTGTTCTCAAGAATGAACAAGAAAACCGTTAGAAACCTACAGCCTTAGGGAGACTCCATGAACCCTTCTAATGACAATTTATATCATCTGAGCCAGCCACCAGGAATTTAAATTCTAACAAATTTAGAAAAACACTGCAAAAATACAAAATTGTGTCAGTCTCAGTACCCATGACCACCACTATTACAGGCAGAGACACCCATGCTCTTTTCTGACTCACCTGTGGGTAAAGTGCCAGCTGAATCCTGGGGACAGGCACCAGAAACAATGGCACTGCTGCAGAGGTTTAATTCATTTCAGTCAGAGTTCAAGTGTGCAATTTATTCGGCACAAACAAACAAATGTCTTTGCCATTAAATATATCATTACAACATCTGTGTATTAAACACTGGGAGTAGAGCAAGGAGCAGCTGAACATTAAAGGAAGAAGAGATGAGCAGTTTCAGAATACAATACAGCTCTCAGTGACAAAGGGAAAACAGAAGTGATTTATTTATAGCAACCACTTAAAGACAGCACAAGGCAACTACTTGGGGGAAGGGGAAAATTAATCAGCCTTCATTCCAGAGGTCTCTTACTGAGCCTCTTATGAGAAGTGTTCTGGCTAAACAGCATCCTGGCCAGCAATTACAGTGCTGATCAGGGGTTGGGGGGGGGCAGGTATGAACTAAAAAACACACGTGCATCCCTAGCAAACAGCACTAGACAACTAAAAAAATGCCATTTTGTTTCTTAAATGGTGATCCTTAGAAAACACATTGACATAATAACCACCTCCTTCAATTTTACACCTACTAATAAAATGTAGGATTCTTATAATTCAGTCCAGAGGAAATATTTCCTTTCCCTTTTCCTCACCTCTCTCCACTGGATGGAAAGAATTGAGTGGTGTGAAGGGGGTAGGTTCAGCTCTACCTTTAATACTCTTTGAATTAATTAATGCAGTGTATTCACTCTTTTCAGGGTTTTGTGTTTTGGGGTTTTTTTTTAAGATGGTACAATGTTGCCAAGAATTAATTTTCAAGTATTTAGAAAGACAGCACATGCCTTAAACAACACACACATCCAATGTGTTCAATTTAACACAGACCTCCAATGTATTGAAACAACCTACTGCAATCAAATTTGTTATCTTAGCTGAAAAAAATTCCCTTAAAAACAGAGCCATAGAAAACCCTCAAAGATGGTGTATACAGTTCATCTGGACCTCAATTCTACTAATCCAAAGAAAACAGAAATACCTTTAAAAGTCTATTTTTGTCAAGAGGAGTCATTTTCACCACAGGTGAAAATACTTTAAATGTGTTCCCAAAGAGCAACAGTGACATCCAGTGGAAGCACATCAGCTTCAAGGTAAGCTCCCCAGGAAGGTCAGAACGAGTACACCGTGGTAGATAGGAAGGCTTGCAAAAAGCTGAGAAGTAACCTCAGTTATCCCTACTCCACACAAAATATCATTGACTGAGCACAGGCACATTTCTCTGCCTGGAAAGACATTCCCTCTTCAAGGCAGCACTGAAATTTCTGGAGCAATCACATTCTTCAAGATTTGCATTACTCCACATCTACTGTCCAGCCCAGCATAGGGTAACAACTCGATTTAGGACACAAGTTAAATTCGCTTTGTGAAACCATTTATATGACCATTTATCCATGCTCAACTCTTATGTCAGAATTCAAGTTGCAATAATGCAGGGAATTTGGGAGGGAGAGAGAGAAAAGATAAAGGAGATAAAAAGAACATTACTTACCTTTTATTTTTGCTTCAGACAGATGGTACATTGGGTTTGATGCAATTATTTACACAGAACCCTCCTCCCTATTTAGTAACACCTATTGGTGTTACTAAAAAAACCCTAAAATTTGGCACCTTTACTGTAGCAACCATGTTTCACCATAAGCCAATAAATATTAAGCACCTGATAAACTCAGGAGAAATAAGAGTTAATAGGGATATCTCCAACCCATTTCAACTCCAAGGCACTCTTGTGCCAAGCCCTAAGCGAAGCACTGGCAGGAGGAGGCAGAAGAAGCAGGCTCATGTATTTTAAATGAAACAGCATCAGAGCATCCAGCTCTGCTGACCAAAATGACCAGAAGGACAGAAACAGGGAAAGAGCTAGTGGCCCCAGCTAAGGTACTCAAAAATGTACAAAACAGCCTGTCCATATAGAGAAAAGGCTGCACTTGGATTGAAAATTGTATTTGCTGGTAGAAATACCAGCATCCTATCTCTGCAAGTGACCTTTTCTGGCAATCTCCAGCCAAGAACAGGTCCTCATCAAAAGGGAAAAGCTGTTCCCATATTTCAGTGACCTTGCTCTGTGGTTGACTGTCTATTGGTCCAGTTTACTTATCTATAGTCTGTGTCACTTTTAAATCAGGAAAGACAGTAGTACCATCAGCTTCAAGGTAACATTGAAGACAAATGGGAGTTTGGCATATACTGCATTTCCAAAAGCATAAATGGCATTCATGTGAAGAGTGAATGAGAAATAGTAATGCCAAACATTGAAAGCTCAGTGGTAGATAAAACTTGATAGCTACCAATTGTTAAAAAAAATAAAGCAAGTCTGTATTTCTTGAGAAGGAAAAGCTAAGGGTGGACTGCAACATTTGAGATTTATGTTTCCTGCTTTGCTTAGCAATTTTATCTCCCTCAATCAATTTTCCCCTCTCATCAGTCCTAGAGTTTCCTTAGGAAAGAGAAAGAGGTCTTCCAGAATTCAGTATGGAATAATTAAGCTTTGTTGCATAGGTGATGCTCAACTGTCTAACACTGCTCCTGGAAAGTAACAATAAAAATTTCAAAGGGATGGTTTTGTGTGGAAATAAGCCACAATAGGAGCAAAAACATAAAAATGAAATCCACTTCTAAGGAAGGACACCAAGAATTGAACTACTACTTTCTGGTCCTGATTTTTGGAGAAAAACTCCCAAGAAAAGGAGCCAAACATGGAAAAAATTCTCAGCCTTGGGTTGTCCAGCTATAGGTTCATTTACACCAAAAGCATCAGGCTGCAAGACAGACAGTGATCGCCTGAAGTGGGAACAACAGCTTTCAGCTCACTCCCTTAATCAGAATAATTTGCCTTTTTCCACTGAATTAGGTATATACACACTGTGTAATATGCAAATCATGTGCATACCTCTTTTGTTACTTATGCACATGTATAAGAATGCATGCCATTTATATGTAAATGCAGATACAGACACACTACAACACATGCACTTGCTCTTACTCTTGCTTGAGGTTTCAATTTTAGCAGAAAAGTTTGAGATCTTCAAAACTTTTAAAGCTTAAGCTAACTTCATCCATCTCCAAGCTGGCAGAGAACTGCAACTTGAAAAAAAACTTTAAAATCTTGCCTCCATCTCATTTGTTTGAATTATGACTCAAGCTTTAAAACAAGCCACATACAGCAGCAACCTAAATGGGAGAATTTACATTAATTAGCCCGAGATGCTGAACTTAAAAGGCAATTTTTATTCTGACCAATAATGACTTGTCAGGACTTGCCTTAATGTTTCAGAGTCTAAGAACAAATCTATTCACTGTAAGATGACAGAAGTTAAAAGCTGATCCTCTTATTTCTGGAAGAAACCTTGTCAAACCAGAGCACAAGGGAAAACAGTTGTAGGATCACAGTAGCTCCATCCACTACCAGGCAAAGCTGTTGCACATTGCTGCAGTCATTCAGGCCCCTTGGAAAGCCAAGCTGAGGGTGCTGCCTTTTCCTCTCTCCCACATTCTTCCCCAACACACTTGTCCTGTCACTCCATGCCCTTGTCCAAAGACCCCCTCCAGCTCTTGTTGCAGTCCCCTTAGAAGGGTACCAGAAGGGGCTCTAAGGTTTCCCTAGAGTTTTCTCCAGGCTAAACAATCCCAACTCTCTTAGCCTGTCTCCACAGCAGAGGTCCTCCAGCCCTCTGATCCTCCTCATAGCCACCTCTGGGCACACCCCAACAGGTACACATTTTTCTCACACTGGGACCTCAGAGCTGAAGGCAGCACTGCAGGTGGGGTCTCACCTGAGCACAGCAGAGGGGCAGGATTAGCTCCCTCAGCCTGCTGCCCACAGGGCTTTGGGTGCAACCCAAGACACTTTTGGCTTTCTGGGCTGCAAGTGCAAGTTGCTGGGTCAAGTCAAGCTTCTTGTCAACCAGTATCTTTCAGGGCTGCTCTCTACCTCTTTTTCTCTGTTCCTGTTTAAGATCTGTTCCCTCACAAAACAATTAGAAGATCACATCTCCAAATAGGCTTAGATTGAGATTCCTTTAATAAAAGGAGAGGCAGCTATTGGTAACCATCTGCAACCACCCTGCTTGGGAAGGATGTAGGGAAGAGCTCCTGTGATCCATCACAGCAAGGCTCCTGCTCATCCCTACAAAGTTTCTGCTTGGACAGCCAAGTAGGATAGAGAACAGTGGAAACATCTTGAGTACTCATCACACTGTTGTTCTTTTAAAGCAAACAATCTACCTACCTTCTCCAGAAGGAAGGCAGTTGTACGCCAGACTAAAGCTTCCTGATTGGAATCCTCAGAAAAGTAAGGTGAGAAAAATTACTTTGCAGACCACATCTTTGCCATAGGCTGAAGGTCGGATCCCTGCTCTTGAATACAGGATTCCTCCCTTACAATGTGCTTAAAATTAAATAAACAGAAGGGGATGGAAAATGTGCAAACAAAAACCTACATTCACATCCCATCACAAAGAGCTGCAGCTCTATGCAATGAAACTGATTCCCAAGAAAGAATTTCACAGCAAGTAAAAAAAAAAAAAAAAAAAAAACAAAAAAAACCCAAAAAAAAAACAACAAAAAGAGGTACAACAGGATTCATAAGTATTAACAAATGCCAAAATTAGATACAGTTACCAATTTGGAAGCCAAAAGGTCAAAAAAGAGGCACATCTGGCCTGTGAGTAATTCAGAAGGAATCTGTTTACACAGGGACAAGCTGACAGGATGAACTGCTGCAGTCAGCACGAGACCATGGGCTGAGCACCAGAGGCACACGAGATCACCAAACCCAACAAGCAAAGCACAGAGGTGAAGTCAGCTCTGGACATTCAGTTATGGACTTCAGACAACTTCATGATCAGATCACTTTTGCTACAATTTGCCTCCAATCCTATCCAACAGGACCATTTGGGATAATTTACCATTGAAGAAATAAGCACAGTCCAAGGCCTGGAGAAAGTGCTAAACCCAGTAGCATCAAAAGAGCCTAAATGTTTGTCTTAACTGAAAGACATTTGAAGAGTCACAGGCTACTTGCTTCAAAGTCCTTTCTGCTGAAATGCTGCTCTTATCAAGGTTTCCTTTGTGAAGGTCAGTTATGCCTAGAAATTTGGTATCTCCACAACTGAGTGCCATTTAACTTCATAAGAGCTAAGGATATCTAAGACACTTGTGCTCCTGAATTTCAAAAGAGGAGAAAGCCTTTTTGGCAAGAGAATGTCAGAGGACAGTTCTCACTTCTGTCCATGTCTCCCAAATTGCCCTATCAAGGAATTACCTTTCTTTCTGAGGTACCTCAGGACGAGCAAGTTTTAAGGTAATTTTTGTTATAAAGTTATATATAAAGTTATATACAGAGGCTGAGGCTATAGTCTCCTCATAAGCCTCTTCCTTTGCAAAGTAACAATTTGCACAGAGTTACAATATGCCTCCAGAAGGTTTATGTTTAAACCCGAGCAAAAAAAAAAATCTCTGTATCAATGCATATTTCCTATTTTCCATAATATGCCATAGAAAAATTGTCTACCCACTTAGCTTATACTACAATGCTTTTATTCACCATTTTCAGTGTTTAGATAAACAAGCTTAGATAAACACCCAAGCACTTTCTAACTGTCCGTGTGACATCACCCATTCAGCATTTGCTGTGACACATGACCATACACAGCCTTCCTGGAATTAGTAACAACAGTAACAACAGCAGCAAATCCATCGCATAATGATAAAAGCGTTCTTGCACACTCATGGCAGCTGCAACCACACTTGCAAAGCTTTCCTTGTACTTGTAAAAAAAAAAAAAAAAAAAAAAGTCCATCACCAAACCCCCAAAATAAAACACATTATCTGTCCTCTCTGGAAAAAAAAAAGATACATTGAATGTTTTCATAACTTATCAGAAGAGTGAACATGTCCTCTGTTCTGATCATACACAACTCTTCACCCAGACAGATCCAAATGCTTACAGTTACTACCCCAGACAAGGAGAAGAGCATGTATTTTTGAAATCACCTGCAAAATCAATTCCTCTCATTCTGACTTTCCTTTAGGTCTTCGCCACTCAGTATTGTAGCATAGAGCATGAATTTATCCTTTAGATTCTAGATCAAAGCAAGCATACTCACAGGATCAAGGCACAGGACTGCAAGACTTCCTTTCTTCCCATCAGCTTCCCACTGCACACATCAGGAGTGCTTGCCCTTTACTTTGGGTTTCAAGGTGATTATGCAACACTTAAAACAACAATTCCAAGCCTATAATTTAAGGGCTAGCATTTATTGCAGAGGTACTACTTCTGATCTAACATTTACAGTCTCACATCTATGCTAACATACTTAGCATTCACTTCTGACAGCTTTAGTGGTTTATCACGCTTTCACATCTATGCTTTCACACCAGCCCTGACTGCAGTTCTGCCCATGGTGTCCTTCTCTTTCATTTGCATTAATCCCTGCACAGATCACTTCTACTTTCAAAGCAATCTGCATCTTCCAAGCCTCCTATATTTACAGTAAACACAAGCAGGTGGGCAGAGCAACTTTGAAGTTTATGTCCATTGTTATAAACACATCCAATACCCTGATTCATGCTGAACTTGAACCAACTGCCTGAGAAACCAGAATCTTCTAAAGGCTCCAGTCTCCCTCTGCCTAGGGAAGTGAAAAGTGGTTTGGAGCAAGTTTGTTTTCAAGCTCACCAACCTTAACAATATTTCATGACTCTTATCCCACAGCTTATTTAGGATTGTTTTTTCTTCCTATTCAACTTGATGACAAACTAGTTTTGATGTCTGTATTCAGTTATTCTTTCCTGTATGTTAGTCAGCCTCTCCCCATGAGAAACCAGATACTGCACTGAGTGGTTTTGCACAGCCACTGTTTTCATTAATATCTGTGCTTTCATTATGCTTAACAAAAATATTATACAGCTACACAGCAGTATAAGCACTCCTTGGAAAAAAATATTCATATGGACTTAAGGGTGACAACAGATTCAAGGTGTCTCAAAAATAGTGTTCACGAATTTTAGGGGTACCAAAACTAAATAACAACCCATATGCCTATTTTAAATGAAGTTACATCCTGAAATGTCTGCAAAACGTCAGAATTATTCAATAGCCAGAATCCTGGCACGCTAACACAGCAGTAGAGAAAGAAGAAGTAGGTTCACTTTTCATTGAAGGAAAAGATGACCTTGGCATGAAATCAAGATCTGCAGGTGGCGGCTTCAAGTCTGAATTTGACAGAAGACAACTACCTCACCTACCCAAAAACCACCAAAATAAGCAATTCACAATTAAAAAAACCCAAACAAACAAACAAGCATTTGGCTCAAAACAAGAAAGAAATTAAAGTGAAATTCAAGTCTTGCAGCGAGTTTTAGGAGTGGTAGTACTCTTATAGAGCCCAGCATGATTTATTTCTAAAAGATACAAGACATGACATTCACTTAGAGGAGACTGACATGAGTGTATTAGTTACTATGAAGCCAAGATCTTCATGCTCAAGTTATACTTAAAATAGCAAATGAAGCCATTTTCAGAGATATCAGTTTCTTTTTAACAGCAAAGAACATTTCAGATCAATTCTAAATTTAATCTTAATCTAGGGTATTCAAAACAAGTTCTCAGAAGACATTATTTATTCTTCCCCTCCTAACTTTAGCAATTTTAACCACCTTAATCCAAGGACATAGTAGTAGCTATATTTTGTAGCTCCCATGCTGTATGCCCAAGCCAAAGCTTGCATTTGGGTGGCACTTCAAGAAAACTCCTTTGATGCACTTTAGGACCCCAAACTAAAGTATGTTTCTGTTGAGCATGGATTCACTTCTCACTCTGCAAATACACAGCACCTGGTCCAAAACAACACATTACACCTCAGAATACCAAGTGGCCTGTTTCCTACAGGCTCAGAGCATCACTAGAGCAAACCCTTGCCAGTCACCAGCATATGACACAGATTTCCCTGTCAGTGGCACACAGACAGCTGGTCCCAGCAGCATCTGCTGGATGTTTGGCCAGGTAAGCCCCCTTCCACAGGGGCACGCTTGTGCTGGAGGGACAACAGATGTTCAGGGTGGTTAGTCATTCTTCAAGGGATTTGTTCAGCAAATGTGGACAGTGGTCCTCTTAAGAGGTTTTATAATAAAAAACTAAGTTTTAGAAGAGCTCAAGCATTTTCATCCTTTCTTTAAATTACTACTGGATAATATGCTCTGGCAATAACAGCAGCACAGGAGAGGGTAAATTTGCCATCATTTCCCATTAGCTGATACCTTGTCTACATTTTTAAGCCATTCATTGGCATGTTACAAGCCAAAAGTGTTTTTTTTTTCCTCCCAGAAAGGATGTGTCCATGCTGTATTTCAGCCCAGTACTACACTATGCCATATTTTAAGTAAAGCAGATAGAGTTCAAAGCTAGACCAGTTCAATAGGCTAATAAACAGAGAGGTCACTGTACTGATAAGTTTCATAGCCTGCATAACTTTAAAGTTAGAACACAGGAGGGGAGGAAAAGGAAGAAGTCAGATTTAGCCAAAACCAGCCAAGGATCAATAAACACTTTCACCCCTTTTCTTATGTGACTGCTTCCTCCCATGCTCTCCCACTAACCCTACACTAACCAACCTCGGGTTTTGTTTGCTTTCTTTACACAGCACTCCACATAGTAAGGCACCAGGCTTAGAGCTGCAAACTTAAATCTTATGTATCCCAAAATATCATGGCTATTCCAGTATCTCCAGCAATGGACTGAAGCCATATTAAATAAAAACACCACTGTGTTTGAGAGAGAACTTTAGGACCCCAGTAAAGATCTAAATTGATATGGTCAAAGAGACTGCCGTGGAGCAAGAGACGTTGACTAGAAGCCTGTCCTTCAGCTGGGGCAATACCACTTATGCACAGAACCCTGGTTCACAGAAAGCCTTTCAGCTTACAGCTCATGCTGAACAAGATTAACCAAAAACCAGCCATGGTAATAACATACAGCAGAATCCTTTAAGTATACCCAAACGTATCAAAAATATCCAAACAAAATAAAGATGTTTAAATGAATCATCACCATGTACAAAAATGACAATCTTGTATGGGCAGTATCTTTAAAGGGTCACTTTTGTAACAGCCAACATCTGATGCATTGATCTCAGCTCCACTTAGATCAGCACATCACTGAATTACTCAGTTGCTGGATTTATCCTCAGGTACAGTCAGAACTCAGAGGTCTCAACACAGAGTTCAGGGAACAGATATGAACTAATGTCTCCAGGTATTTAGGAAACAAGCTCCAGTACAATATGTCACCTACTTGTCATGTGTGACACCTACGCACAGCAATTTTTTTGTATCTTTGCTGACTGTCAGTGAAAAGATACTGTGAATTCTATTTTCAGGACTGACACCAGCCTGAAGAATTCATATCAGTTAGCAAAGCCAACTTCAGTTGTTGCTTACATCTGCTTTTTTTTGTGAACTATCATTCATGTCATTATGAGCCACACTTTCTTAAACAGGGGCTATTACTCAAAAACACATGCATATATGCACTAACTTTATCTTCCTTTTAAGATCATGATATATAATTGCCCTATGAAGTAAGTACAGTTAAACAGAAACAAACAACACAAGGTTGGTTAAAAACCAGGTGTCTTGCAGCTCAAATAAACAGCAAGGAAAGCTGATTCTACAGTGCAACCACCAGAATCACACAATCTAAGACTGCACAAAGTGTACTGAAAAGGAACTCTCCAAAATTACTGGTTGCTGACCTACCCCAGTGCCATGAGTCCCATCCACACTGCTGCCATATTTTTGGGGTTTCACTGCTTCACCATAATCAGCATCAAAGTTAGTCTTCCACACCATCACCTGCAGAAGAAAGTTAATTCCATTAATATTTTCCATCTAAGTTTGCTTATAGGTAATTTTTTTCAACCCTTCAGAGAAGAATCATCAAATCCATGAAAAGTTTCCCTAGAAGAGCTTTGCCATTGATTAAATTAAGGATGCTGTTTGTAAATGTGCTACTAAATACAGACAGTTTGACTGAGTTCTCAATGGGTAAGTGACCTCTTTCAACATTCTTTGGGTCAAGAACATCATTAAACTAGAACAACTGAAAGAACTTCAAAGCAACATGAAGAACACGCCATTAAACCCACAAATATTTTAAAATACAATGCTCAGCATTATGACATTTATCAGCCACACCCCAACCAACCAGTCACTCATCCTAAGACTCATTCAGAGGAAAAGGAAAGATAGTACTAAGACCAGCATTAGAGATCTTAAGCTAGTTTGTCAGCTGGACCCCAAACTTAAATCCAACTTACAGGCTTCTGCTTTCCATAACACAGTAGTGATTTCAGAAAAGAGGCCTCTAACACATAAATCACTTCAACATATCAAGAGGAAATTAAGTAAACCCCTCAGCAGTGACTCTACAAGCCTAAAAACTTAAAGAGCAATCAATCAATGATTACAGAGGTCTGAAAGACATCCAAGAAGCCAGACAGCTCATCTAGTTATCAGAAAGAGCATGTACTCTTCATTTAGAAATTTGCATCACTGCTTTGCATGAAATAAAAAGCATTTTTCTTTCACAAGGCCATTCCATCATGCAACAGAAAAAAAAAGTCATGTTGTTAGTGAAAAATCTGTCTCTTCACAGCTAGAAAAGGTGCTCTTAAAGATGTGCACTGCCACCTGCTCCAACCTGGGGATTAAGAACAATACAATACAGCTCCTTGAAGACTGATGATCCTTACTCAGACCACTACTTTGGGTTGAAGTCAGTCTGTGTCTTCAGCAGGGCAACTCATATTGTGATAAAACCAGGACATATTTGCAGCACAGGCTCGTGCAACAGGCCTGTTTGCAGTTTGGCAATTGAGTGTGGGTTTCTTGGAAGGCTACATGTCCTACATTACCAGCAAAAAAATTTGGTTTGACCTCCAAGGATTTGTTAATAGAACAGCAAGTCATTTCAGCATGGTCCAGACATACTGGATAAAGGGTACACTTTTGCTTTCCCCATTGACAATGGAGAAAAAAATGCAGCAGCTTTTAAAGAAATGTGAATCTATTATAAACGTGAATCTATTCTTATTATAACCCAGATTATAACTCAGAAGTGAATTGGGTACCTGTTCATCAGAACCTCCAGAAGCAAATAAGTCTCCATCTCTTGAAAATGCTACACAGGTAGCTGGTCCCTGCAAACACATTTAAAAGACAAGTTTAAAAAAAAGATAAAATTGTTACAACATTCCATTCATTACAGTTATTTATCATTTGACATCAGCAATCTAAAGGCAAAACTTGAAAAGCTCTTAACTGTCAGGTAAATGGGCCATAATTAAGATGCAAAGCTTGCTGGCACTTGCCATTTCCCACACTTTTGACCACACTTCAAGGCATCCACTTTTCAGTAGCCATGGCAGAGACAGGAACAAACCAATTTTTACAGCACCAGGCTTTTTCTTGTTCCCCTCAAACACTCCCTCTTCACTTTAGAATTAGAAATTTCTAAAACTCCTGTTCACCTATTAAAGGTGTTGAAACTATGAGGTTTGTGTATAGTAGGCTGACTTAAACTGCTTTTCTCTTAGTAGTCTGATAGGAGAGATGCCAGAGTTAATGCATCCAGGATCACTTCTGCGCAGCATTTGAATTTTGAAGAAGCCTCATGCTTAAAACAGTCAATTCTGAGAGACTTTAAATGTTTCTGAGTGCTACAGCACACCTTTCACACCTATTTCAAAGTGTTTTCCACTTTCCAGCAAGCACAGGGGAAGTCTGAGGCAGGAGCTCCGAGCTGCAGTTACACAGAGCTGAGGAACAGCTACGTGTGTTTGAGCCCAGGCACAACAGACAAATTGTTCTGCTCACAGTAAACAGCTGAGAACCCACATCGTGGAGCTTTATGTCAGCTGCTGAACACATTCCTGTGCAGACTGTTCACCAGCATGGGCACAGGACAGAATGACAACTTCCGGAGGTTGCCTATGGAGCTGATAGGCTGGGAAGGGTTGGGAGGAAACACCAAAAACAAAGACCAAAAACACAACCAGAAAAGCCGCAACAACCACAAGAAAACTCCACCACATGATCATACACCTCCTGACAGAAGCAGTTACCATCTTTCAAGTAAGATCATATATCTCAGAAAGCAATTAAGAACCTTCTCCTCACCATGCATCAAGTTGGAAGGAGACACAATTGTGAGTCCACATCTTTCCAATGGACATTGCATGGAAACCTCAGACCCAGTCTTTGTCTTCTTTGTAAATCTGAATTCAACATAATAAATCCTGAAGATAGACAAATACTCAAAGACTGCACATGAGATAAGCACCCAGCTCTCACTGCAACCACAGTCCTGTGGGCTTCCAAACAAGGTTTTGGCAGCAAAACCAGAGCCTTGCTGTGCTCAGTCCCAGTGAGAAGAGTTTTAGCTTCCTTAAAACACATTAAGGTGTTTCTATATTATCATTTAACACAAAGTGATTTTAAAATGTTTTGTGGCCTTCCCATAGCAGCACCTCACCAGACAGGACTTGCCAGGAATGATCCAGCAGCAGCAATTCCAAACCGCACGCGCAGTCGTTGGTGTGACTAAGCTCACTCACCTGACACAGCAATAACTAGGGTAGATATTTCAGACCAAAGACACTGCCATCAATCAGCTGAGACAAACTGTGCCTCTGCCTTTATTCCCACCCACCTAACCCAGTGTTCAGCTCTCTAATCACATGTCAGGAATGGAAGCTTTAAAAAAAAAACAAAACAAACACAACAAACTGAAAGTAAAAGCCAAGCAGTAAGAAAGGGCAGAAACAGCCCCACAGCAGAAAACTGCAGTGAATATATATATTGGTGAATATACTTCTGTATGGAGAGCATACAGAAGCTGGTCTTGGACTATAATAAACCAGTCAGAGTTCGGAGGGCAAAAAAATTTAAGACTAAGTGCTCAGGAACAAGCACAAGTGAGGAACATTGGAAAGAAGCAGTGTTTCCTTAAAATCTTTTTTATCAGTCTAAATATTTCAGTGTATTTAGACAAAATCTAGTACAACACAAATCACATCAAAACAGGCAGTGAACTGACTCCAAAGTCAAGGCATTCTGAAGGGAAAAAAGTTCAACGGAACATATTCTTCCCAAAATAGAAAATTACATCAAAGACTGAATAAGCCTTTATAAATTGAAAGAAAGGGAACAAACAAGTCTATAGACGCAACATCCTCTACAGATTGGCTGACATAAATTAAGTGAAAAGTATTCCTGCTACATACACTTCCAGAACTCTTCCAAGATACAACAGGTTTGCTATAGCAACATACAAATAGTTGGCCAAATACCCTTGCAATTTAATACTAACACACCAAGCAAACATAAAAAGCTACACTTGCCAGCTATTGGACACAGCTTAACTTCCCTTTGTCCCAGGTAAGCACAGCAGAAATCCAACAGATTTCTGATGAAGCCCTGGGTAACAGACATGAGACTGGAGAATGAAGAATTCAAACCTGCCCCCCCCCCCCGCTCTTTTAACTTACTGCTTGCATTAAAATTATCAAAAAGTAGCAGTTGCATATTCTTCTACAGAAGTTGTAGAGAGAATTTTAAGCTTGTTTCCCATATAAGCAGAATTTGTGGGATGCAGCAACTTTCTTCTACAGGATCACTCAGCTCCTCTTTCTGTAGCAGGATCAAATGGCCCTCTATTAGTGTACCCTGGAGGTTCAGAATTTCCAGTCTGCATCCCCACTGCTCCACACAAGCTGCTAGCACCAATCCCCAAAGCCCTGCAGCTTCTCGCCTCAGAATAAAAACACCAAGCTGCAGGAAGAAGGGCCTGGGCAACAACATATGTCAAATCAGTGGCAACAAACATTCCTATTTAATGCTCAGTGGGTCAACATCAGGACTGTCAAGCTTTTGTGCACGTCCAGTAGAGTTTGAAATTTTAACAGCAGCTATGGTGATACTGGGAGAACTGCAGAAATTTTGAAGAAAAGTACAGAACGCAACAAGCCATCCACTGAAATTGTTGAGTGAGAAGAGCATGGGCACTAACCAACATTCACCTCATCTCCTCTAGTGAAGGAGTGCCAGGGAAGGTAGAGGCAAGTCCCAGAGAGTATTGAAAAGGAAAAATAGCTCAAGCACTGGATGGAAAAAACAACCATAAAGAAAAAGAAAGCCATAGAGAAGGAACGGTAACAGCATCAAACCTCACTGTTTGCCACAGGATTCCCAGTGAACAAGATTCAGGAAAGGTCAGATAGGAATGAAACACCAGGACAGCCCATTTCTAGCTGCATTCATGGGTGAGAAAGGTGAGGCCCAGCATGTTACATAATTTATGTGCAGAGATAGAGATTACACCTTCTCCCTATTTTCCCACTTTCTACAAAGGTTAGTGACCTCAAAGGCCTTTATTGCCCTAGCATTTCACAGGTTGATCAGCTTACATAAAACATTACGTTTGGCCTTCAAAATAGATGGTCAGACTATTCTGAATTACTTGAATGCATTAATCACCAAGAGATGGGATCTGAAGCCAGGCCACAGATTATACCACCAAGTGACTGGCAGGATGCTAATAGCATCAGTAACAACTGACACAGGGGTGACATAAGACAACAGGAATAGCATCCCAGAACACAAAGCTTTCAAGGGTAGAGCTAAAAATAGATGTCTCTGGAAGAAATACTTAAGAGAAAGGCCAAGTGTTTAGTTTTGAGAAATATGACTGGAGCCCAGAGTCACACCTGCACACAGGCAGCAGACGAATGTGTACCATCCATAAATAATTAGTGGACAATCACAACGAAATTCATCTTGAACACCCTTTTCTTCTCCCAGAGCTGCTGGGTACAGAAGGCTGTTACTTCAACAGCAACAGGGCCAACACCAACAGGCAAGTCAAGAGAGGCCAGACTTCCAGGCTTCAGCTAGGAACAGAGCTAACATTTTGGCTTCAGCATAACAGAAGAAACAAGAGCCAGGTTGGAGAGGGTCCAGGAATAAACCAGAGAAGAGTAGTTTAATGATGCACTGTCTGCACTATGAAAGGAGAGGCGGTGTGGAAGGAAGCTGGAGAGACAAGTGGGGTCAAGGATGCCAGAAGATTTTTACTTTTTTTTGTTTTAGTCCTGCAAAAAACTAATGCATAGTAGAGAAAAGCCAGGTAAGAGAACAAGGAAAGTGCTAAGAGCTGGAATAAGGAATATCTAGAGGATGCCAATAGTTGAATTAAAGGAAAGCTTCCTCTTCCACTGCCACAAAAGGAGGTGTAGAAGTGGGAGCCAGTACATTCAGCCAAACTCTCCAGGAACAGACTAACTAGTGCAGAGAGAAACTGGAGACATGAGACAAGGCCTGGGAAGCAAACCCAGCAGCAACCAGCACACTGGGATCCCAGCCCTGGCAGCATCAGTTCTAGGCACAAAAGAACTAAGAACAAACAGAGCAGTCATTGCCACTGTTGACAGTGCTTTCAGCTGCTTCATGCATGGGAGAAGAGGGCAAGTCACATAGGAAAGGGAGAGAGATGGAAGAGAACCAAGGAGAAAAGCACAGGGAACAGAGGTGGCAATGACAACAGGAACATTTTCAGGTGGAATACCTCTGACAAGAAGTCCCAAGGATTCTCGGTACCTCTGAGTGGCCTTTGAAAAATTCCTCAGCAAGACTGCCATATTTGCACCCTCTTTCACCAGGGAGCAAGGGCTACAACTAACACAGGGAAAATTTACACAGGCATCTTACAGCTGAAGCTTCAGCAGCTTTAACTCCTGAAACCTTCAGTCTATAAAAATACAAGACAAGGACAGAGAACTCGTATTTCTTTTCAAGACTCAGAAATTCTAGCCTAAAGTCAATTGCTTGCTGTTTGCAAGACACATTTCTTTATTCTTTGTTCGACTTCTGTGTAGTCCTGAGATATCCTCACACTCTTCAAAAAGGACCAGGCCCACACAGATGTTTAATGCCACTTAGGCAGAGGTGGCAGCTGACAGTAAAGGAGCACATTTGTTTCCTGTGCACCTGCTCAGGAGACCTTACTCATTACTCAGTGAGCAAAGGAGGGAGCACTGGTGTTGCCCAGGTAGGTAGAATGCAGCTACTTCATAGCTCAAGTCAAGGTTGCTTGAAGAATTTTAACTTTGCATTTTCTGTCTTCCTATTTATGAACATAACCCTGAGATGTTTTCTAAATATTTACTGAGAACTTCCATTCCACTGAGGAAGTCAGTCTGGAAATGCTCTAATTAAACCACTCCAAAGGGCAGACAAGTACCACGTACATACCTGTTCTCCTCTAGCAAGTCTCTGGAGGTGGCTTAGGGGCCTCAAAACATTCTGTTCTTCAACAATGATTCAGTACTAGAGGTGGATTTACATACCAAGCCAATGTCTCATCTGTATGGAATTAGATAAGAGCACTTCACAGCTTGAAGCACTCCAGAACCAAAATATGCAGCACAATACAGAATGATATTTTGCAGCTGCAAGATGTCAGCTCCAAGCTGCAAACTTCTGTCTCTAATGATCCTTCTGCTACAAGGAGCCAGCTACATTTCAATTAAAGACAGCAATGTAAACTTGGCCAACCTCCCCATGTAAACTACAGCTAATCAGCTGCTAACAAATTCCTGGCACTCCAGCAGTTGCGTCAAAGTACATCCAAAGGACCTTAAGGTTTTTTTTCCTTCAAGTGTCCACTAGCATGCAGCCTTTCCAGAACAATGTAACAGCAGCCAGCTGTCCAAGTAGGAACAAAGTGTCAACCAGAACGTTCAGCCTCAAAAAGTTACAACTCAAGAACATCTTCAGAACAGGCTGTTCATCTGGTGACTAACTTCCAGCACACACTTAAGACGGCAAACCAACTTAATGACCAAAATAGTCCACACCACTTTGTTTTTAGCCACTTGGGGATACCGGTACAAATCACAGTGATAACAGAGGAGACAAAGTTCCTCATTATTAAGCAGCCTGCATTTATCTATGAGCAGAACTAGCTGGAGAAGCATCCAGTGCAGGAATCCACCCCTGGTGACAAGAACAGCCTGCAGCCACTGACAGTGGCTTACTGGGAACAAAGCACAGGTTGCCATATGCTTTTAGTGGAAAAGCAAGGTATCTGTTTAATCAGGCAGTAAAAGAACCAACCCACAAGAACACAGCACATGCCAGACAGGGGATGCCAAGCAGGATTATGCCAGAACTGGTTCCAGAGATATCTCAGCACAATATCCTTAAGGACAACCACAAAGTGACGCCAGCCACTTCAATACTTGCACTTTTCTCCAAACTAAGGAGCTGTAAATGCCACAACAGTAGCTACTCTTCATCTGTGCCAAAGGCAAAGCTTTTCCAATGCCAGCTAGATGCCCAGGAGGAAGAGGCAGACACTTTTTTACTGATCTGAAGCAGCAGGGAAGAAGAGCAGGGAGCTTTAATTCTACTTTTGAATAGATGATCCACAAACTATTCTGTTAAAGCCTCAAGTACAACATTAGCCTAAAGGGACTTTCTACTGCTCACTCTGAAGACTTCCATCACCATAATCAGTTTTGGACTCTCATTCAATGATAAACTCTTTTCTTGTGCTACTGCAGTCAGTGAGGCATAGCTAGCAGCTTAAATGAGAGAAAAATGGAAACCATAACCAGGCACATCCCTTCCTGAGGGATGAGGGATTCTTACCCTTTTCCAGGAAGCTGCTTCCCAAGAACTTACTTGGCAGATTAACACAACAGACTAATGTGAAAACAAGATTAAGGCAACAGAAGCTCTGCAGCCCCTATCTGATAGGAGTATCCACTTAGCCAAGTCTTCCAAGAACAGTTTTATACAGCCAAGGCTGACATGTTAGGATAACCAGCATTTGTTATCTCCTTCCCATTCTTTCAATAGTTGAACCCTTTGATCAGTTTCAATCAAAGCTCTACTTCATGAACAATTTAAGCATAAGGTTTTCCTATTCTTTTCCGTTAACACTACCAAAAAAATAAGTAAATTTTATTAACATATAGCAATAGAGAAGTTACAGAGGAAACTTGACCTTCTTAGACATCAAACAAGGCAGTCACTAACAAAGCCACAAGAAGGCAGAATTATCAGTTTTACAGCTTACACAGATACCATTATTGCCCACAACGATCCCCATCATCTCCAAAAAGCTTCAGGCTGACAGTTTTCATGCTTTAAAACTCAGTGCCCACTTTAAAAGAAACACTAGTCGGTTAAGATTTTCTGTTCTCTCTATCCCTTTAGAAAGGGAACCATTAAGGCAGTCCTGCTTTTTCACACCCCACTCTGCAAGGACAATGAAATTAGTCTATTTATTTTCATTTAAGAGAGCTCCAAGCATTCATAAAATTAACCTTACAAGCAACATATCCAGCAGCATAATACTAATAGGACAATCAGTTAAACTTAACCAACCATTTATCACCTTTAATTGTATGATTCAGTCCATTAACAAGATGTTCCCAAATCAAATCCCAAAATAGATTTCCTCTATATTACTGCTACTGTTCTTGAGTCTCCTGTCAGGTGAACAGCATTTATCATCAAAACACCTTTGTGAGGGGGCCAAGTTTTATTTGCAGCTCTCTAGAGAGGGAGGGAGACAGAGCTGCATTAAGAGTGTGGCTGAGAGGGTCAGTCAGAGTCTAGGGTGCTGCTCTGAGTTCTTTCTGCTTTAGACTTGAATCCTCCATATTGGAGCTCACTTTTAGTCTTGCTTTCTCATTCTCTCCATTCCTGCCTTACCTCCTTCCCTTCAAAACAGTGATGATCTCAAAGATTATTAGCATGATTTTACACAGGGAAGCTTTCAAACAATTTTTGGTCATGAAGAATCAAAGTCTCAAGCATGGATTTGCTCAGTTTACTATGAGTCTATACATAACTGTAAGAAAGCCTTTGCCTCACCTGGTGACCATGAAGAGTATAGAGAAGTCTTCCTTCTAATAAGTCCAGAATCTTAAGAGTTGAATCACTGGAAGCAGTAACCAGATAGTTTCCAGAGGGATGAAAGGACAGACTGTTGACCACAGAGCTGTGCACTAAGGATGGAGGAAAAAAAGAAAAAAAAAAGTAGAATAGTCACCAAGACCAGCTTACATAAGCCCAAGGCAAAAGAATAAAATAAAGCACAAGCACATTCCAATTTTCTGTTATAAAATTTAACAAGAAAATTATCATGAGGAAAACATTCCACATAAGCTCTTCAAAGCACTGGAGAACAGTAACAGTAACTCAATTCTTGTAAAAATATGCACTACTTTACTGAAAGGAAGCTTTGCCAATTATTCTGAGATATTTAATGCCACAGAAGCTTCCAGTATAGCCCCAAAATGTACTGTTATGTGCAAGTGAACTACAGGATCCTGTGAGAGTGCTGGACACTGCTCTACTTTACAACTGGGGAGCTGCTGGTCTCACTCTCAAGTCACTCTAGATTAAAATCTCTATGTTAGGACACTGAGAAGATTGAAATTACAATGAAGACACTCAGAGTTGACACTGCACAGCTTCTTTTGGTTTACTATCTGACTCCAGCCAAGGCTGGGATTAAAAGAAACAAGGAAATAAGAGCAACTTGAAAATGGTCCAGTACAAGCATTATTTCCTCAGACATCCTATTTGTCTCACCAAATACAATATTTAAAACAAATACCAATAGACAAACTATCAAGAGTGTGAACTTGCAATAAAGCTATTTTCCCTGCATGAAGATGAAGCCCAAGATTTATTTTGAAAAAAGCTAAAGAAAACATTATAGGAAAAAAATGTCAAACTTCACTGAAGTTCAGTGTAACATTAAACATTTAATATATGACTTTTTTCCCTCCCCAAACTTCTATAAAACAGGCTATTGAACATATTTATTTATGAGAACATGCAGTACACTTCACATATGCCCAGTTTCCTGAGCGTATGTGACATTACAGAATATTAATATGCCTGAAGAGGGATTTAACCATCCAATTATTCTTAATTATACTATATGCCCTCCAAATGTTCTGGTATCTCAAGTCTTCTACTTCTGATACATCACACCAAACTAAATTTATGTTGAGAGTCTACTGCGCATTTTGAATCCACACTGCATGTTAAGAAACCCCTTAAAGTACTATTTTAAATACATTAGAACCCAATATTATTTTTGCATATGCAGACTTGAAACAGATAGCTAAATTAACCTTGCCCAATTGCAAAACAAAATGCCTCTACTTTTGAAATTCTCAGGAACACAAAATAGCTCTGAGAAATTCTGAAAACAACTCCTCTTGACCCAGACTGTTACAAAACACAGAAGAAAACCTTAACACAGGTAACTTCTAAACTGTTATTCTTGTTGTTGAATACTGTCTCCATCACACAGCTAGATATTCCTCTACCCCAACCCTGTATCATGCTATGTATTAAAGGACAAACTGTGTGGAGGTTTTTTCTTATGAAAGAGTGATAAGTATCTTTCCCCCTTGAAAATCTTATTCTGAGCTATTTGTAATATTTCTCACCCCCCTAGTGTGTATAGTCAGATAAACATAAATGTATCTTGCCAACTAAGGAAAGTCCTGAAAGGAATCCCATCAAAAATAGACAAGGTTAGCAATGCATCACATCTTCCAAGTTCCATACAGTAAATAAAGTACTTCCAGCATCACAAAAAAACCTTCTCCATAATGGAAAAGAGTCACACTGACTGCGGCTGCATAAGCAGTTGCAGCTTCTGGGCTCATGTAAACTCAGAGAAAAGTTCATCTCTGCTGTCAAACTAGCTCATACCTCTCAATAAATCATTCATAACACCTCTCCAAAAAAAAGTGCCAACACATCCTGCCACCTCACTTGATTTCATGCTGTAAACAAGAAATCCAGTGCAGCACAAGGTGCTATCTCCCAGTGACTTGTTGCTACAAGTCCAACCTTCTGCCAGCCAAGCCCTAGCAAGGTAAGAGCCTCTTAGGGGGCTTATACTGGGGGTTAACAGCTAATATTGAGTCCTTCCAGCCTGCTCAAAACTGTCCCAAGCCCCACAAGACTTCTTTAATGCAATGCAACCCTTAATAATCACCAAGGAGAAGATAAATCAGGATGAACTTGACACAGCCAGTCTCTACTGAACAGATAACCACCATCAGCCCCATCCAAAATGGATAAAAGTACCAATTATTTTTAAACAGGAATAAAATTAGGTTAGATCTGCTTCCATAGAACTGCTACAGAGGTGTCCCATAGACAGCTTTGGACAGGGAAAAAGTGTCAGGCAATAAAAACTGTCCATTTCTGTAGGGGCTGTACAAAATCTGCTGCACAAAAGAATTAGTGCCAAGCAGAGAACCAAATAAAGCATCTGTGTGTTCTCCTGTACAGTAAACGTGACCAGAGCATACTTTGCTTGGCTAAAAGAAAAACACACCATACAAAAGGTTTTGCAGCTTGCTCTCTACTTCGAACTTTCATTTACAAATGTCACAGTTGGAACAAGTGCTGGCAACAAGAGTAACACTGCTAAAAGACTAATCAGTGCTGGAAAACAGCCCAACCTTCAGACGCAAGAGCCCGAGGCAGGGCTACTCCTCTATTAACTCCTCCATGCAACTCCATGTTTAAAATGGATTCCCTGGAAATCAGGCAGCAGCAGCACATTCTGAAGGCACAGATGCCATCTAGTGGGACAGGACTGGCAGCCTCACAGGGGAACCACAAAACGAAAACAGATTTAACCAAAAGGAGGTGAGTATAAACCCTCAGAAGGGCAGACATCTCCAGAGCACGTTACAAACACATCAAGTTTGTGACCAGAGGTGCATGAAGTGAGTGCAAAAAGCCACCAGGCCAATTTAAGGTTTCTTCAGCTATTATTACTTTTTTTAGTTCAAAGTTTAATACACAGGATTTACCCAGTAGCTGTTAAAAATAACACTCAACCCAGGAAAATGATCACTTCAATAGCAAGGGTGTCACACTAAAATGCCATTCAGTAAGGGTGGGATACCAGGGAAATATGTCATTCCAAGACAAAAAATAAACCTGGCAGCCAAGCCTAAACCACATTAGATTTGGACAATTTAATAGCAGTAAGTGGAAAGCAGGAAGAGATGACTTTGGAGCCAAGTTATACTGTGGCTGGAAACATGCACTGCAGATCTTACCACCATTGAAAAGCTGATAAAGCAGGTTAAAGGACAACCTGACACTGCCCAAGTATTTAAAAACACTACTGATTTTAGCAACAAGACTTCAGGAAGGCACTTCCAAGTTTTGATATAGGCTACGAGTTAACAATTCTTATAACTCAAATTGCACGCTCAGTACTTACTAACTGGAACAACAGTCGTCAAAAAGTTTGGTTTCTATTGGATTTTTTTAACTATCAGAGAGCTTGGGAGTGACTGTGATCCAGAAGAATAACAGAAGCTGTGAGGCCATCACAGCAGGAATGCACTGATGTTGAGGGCAGAAAGAACAAACCAAGCTCCAGCCCCATGCCTGATCTGCTTTATGAACATGCCAGAAGCAGTTCCTCAGGTAAAGTGAAATTAATAAGTTTAATAAGCTATCAACACTGGAAACAGTGTTTGACAATGTATTAATTTTCAAATATCACAGAGGCCTTAAAAACTGTTATTAGCAAAGAAAAGCCACATTTCAGCACAAGGCACAGAACAGGTCAATCAATCTCAAAGAAGCTGGCAGAGATGGGAAAGCACCCTTTTCCTATCCAGACCTATCAAACAGCAACACTAATCAGTGGGACAAGAACAGGTAATGGGAGGAGATGCCATATGGCATCATGAAAGCTAAATATGGACGCTGATAAACAGTCCAGAAAAGGAAGCATAAACATGGATCATAGTATAGAATTGCAATAGATTGATTTAGATTTTCTTCTTTTTTTTAACTTTTCCTAATTTTCTCATAAAAGAACCTAATGTTTTGAACTACTGGAATACAATTCTGACTCCTCCTATAGGCTTATTCAGAGGCATCGTTTTGATTGCACACCACCTTCTCAATAACACTGACCATGAGCCAAATGGCATCACAGGTAAGACTCATGCCCACCTGCAACACGGGTCAGCTTCAGAATTAGTTCTGGAGCTAAACACGAAGCAAAACATGACATCTGGTGAAGAAAGGCTCCCACTGGCAGGCCTAACCCAGTGCCTTTTGGAAAAGCAGCAGCTGATGGAGAAACAATCCTTGGACTTCAGAACAATTTGCATGAATAAAAGGAAAGGTTCAGCTTTCGTAAGCTCTTGACTTGCCTTGGTAATGTTGAAGCAGTCTGTTCATCCTGACATCCCACAGCTTCACCGTGTTGTCCGTGCCCCCCGCGGCAATGCAGTTTCCGCTGGGATGGAAATCCACGTGGTTCACAAACCTGTCAAAGGCAACCAAACCCAACTGCTGACGTTCAACTCTTGCCAAAGATCAAAAAAGCCTTTTCAACAAGGGAAGCTGCATCATGACTCGTTGAATGTTAAGGAAAGGAGGAGATAACCTGAAAATTTATTGTGCTGAATTTCTCTTAAGACCCTGCTTCTAACCCCAGGCAGATTGCAGGCTCCTACCTAAGCACATCTTCAGCAGTTCACATTACAGGTGTAGGAGCTGTAGACACAAACCTACTGAAATCTGATGGATCCAACTGTCACAACAACATTTTCAAGTGTTCATTTAATGTTTGCATAATATATGTCTTCTACTAAATTAACATTATTTCCAGAGTGATGTGTACAAGACAGAACTGGGATTTTTTTTTTCTGTAAACTAAATTTAAGATGGAACTTAGTGAATTTGTGCCTGAAATCATATATTGCCACTTTGAAAGTAGCAAGACTGAGGCCAAATTTCCTTCTGGATCTGAATCAAATCAATTTTTAGCCTGAACACATGAATACAATAAAAGCTTCAGCCCCTTCAGGGAAAGATACCTTGTAACTCTTCACCAAACAAACTGGGTAAGACTAATTATATTCGAGTATTCTTGTAGCAAGTGCTGAAAAAGTTATTTCAATGGGTTGTTTGGACAAGACACATACTTAAGAGCACTGAAAAAAATAGTGTCTGAACGTGTCTTAATAATATTTGTCTTGCATATGACCTAGAAATAACATAATATTGCACTAGAAATTCAGTGCAGCAATGAATTAGGGAGATTCCAGTCTCAGTTCTCTGAGGACTTGTTTTATGTTTCTGGGTAAATTATTTTTTGCTCAACATTCCAAATGTAACAGCTATTTTTCTGAATACAAAGTGGGGTTTTTGAATAACCTCATTATTTAAAAACCTGAAGATGAATCAAAGCATGCAAGTGCCATTCTGTCAGTAGATTTCTGCACTTTTAATTTATGCCAACTCAGAGCAAAATAAAAGAAGAAATAAGGAATTCAAGCATTTCCAAAAATAAATAACCACAAAGAAACTGAGGCCTGATGTGCTGGACAGTTACTGAAATAGAACCCGCACAGTTCTAACCTTGAGCAGTTAAAGGGGCCAGGACAATTCTGGACTGGGCCCTCACACTGGCTACTTTTGTAAGAGGTGATAATGTTTTTTTAAGCAGTTTTATCATTGCCAGGACAGGGACCTCTGAACCTCAGAAACTGGGTGCTAATTCCCCAGGTAACCCCACTTCAGACATCACCACCAGGTACTTACCCTCCATGCTCACAGAAGGAGTGGATGCATTCCCTGCTGGTTTTGTCCCACAGCTTGACAGTTTTATCATCACTGGATGACACTATCAATCGTCCATCAGGAGAGAATCTAAGGCAACAGTTACAGCAATTAAGAAAAGCCCTCAAATGAAAGGAGCACAGGGTTGACTGAATTTGGCCAGATGTCAAAGTATGTTGGTACACACACGTCACTTTTCAAGAAGTCTCAGAAGCATCAGTGAGACTGAAAACCCAATCACTAAGTTGAAGGAAAAGGAAGCAAGCCCCAAGTACTCAAACTATCCTTAACTTCATAAGCATACAAAATAAGCCACAGGAAAGTCTTGAGTCTGACTTAAGATCTTGTGCCTTACTTGTTTCAATTAAGTGTACCTCAAGTTGCTTCTCTGCCCTGATTCAAAACAATTCCTGCCTTTGCCACAAGAGTTCACAGCAACACAGTCACTTACAAGAAAACAGCTGCAGCAGAACCTTTACCATTCCAGTATCTTAGGAGACTATATTAAGTTCCCATCTCAAAAGATCATATACATGACAGATCCAGATCTCTCTTCAGAGGCATACATATTACAGAATCAGGACTTGAGTCCCTAACTACAGATCATCAGATATCCTGGAAAACCATCCTTTCTGTTCTTCTGTGGGTATCTATAGTGCTATCAACCACTGCTACCACCACATTCTAGAACTGTAATGAACTTTTCACCTACAGAGGAACCATGGCTTTATCCCAGATACACAATATGCATAAATAACTCCTTGAAACCAAATCTGAAACAGTTTTCAGGAACTAATGTTATTATCATGGTAGCACTTACAACATTTTGGAGGTAGCACAGGTGATCATTTTAAGAAGGACAAGTCAAAAGAAATTAAGTTGAAATAACAGTAGAAATCTCTCTTTTTTTTCTTCTTAGCAACTTGAAGACACAGAATTCTCCTTACCAGGTAAAAACAAAACATAGAACAAATGACAAAGCAAGAAAGCATCTGCTTGACAGAGATTACTGGGGCAACACAAAGTGAGTGCAGACTATTACTGAAAGGATATCTCTGCAGGTCAGCAATATATTTCATTCACCAGACACACCTGAATAGAAATGTGTTGCACCAGACCATGACACTGAGCCTCTGCTCTGAGAGATAAATCTTCATCTCTGCTCATCAGAGAGCCATACTCACCTGGCACAGCGAACCCAGTTGATGTGCTGGTTCAGTGAGAACAGAAACTTCTGCCTGTGAACTGTCCACACTTTGATTGTTTTGTCATCGGAAGCTGTAACTAAGGACTGGCCATCGCTGGAGAAATGAACACTTCTCACAGTTCCTGTGTGAGCCTTGAACACAGTCGATTCTCCTTTGCTACACAAAAGAGAAGAGCTCCTTAAAACTATAACAGGGCAGCAAAGACATTCTGTACCTGAAAACACAGGGCTGCTGTTTGCTGAGCAGTGCTAGTGACCACCACTTCTATGGGAACTGCACATGACCACATTAGGACAAAAACTTGCTCATGCTTCGTGAGCAATACAGAATACACAGCTAAACCAGTTGCTCCTGTTCCATACTGGAGGCAAATCCAACAGGAAACAACCTATGTTTTCTATAAAGGGGAGAAAAATGCTACAGCTAATTTGTGCAACCATTTAAACACTTAGGAAAACATCAGTGTAATAGAAGACACTGAGGTACTGCTGCCAGGTCCTTTGCTGCAAGGCAGGCAAGGAGAGAGGTGTTTTCACGTTTCATCTAGATAGAGCCAAGCAGGCAAGGACCTCACAACTGCTCCTGTAATGGTCCATGCTCCAGCTGGCCATTCCACTGCCACATCACACAAGAAATAACATGACTGACTTCAGCACACCTGATGCTGTACAGCTGTGAGCAAACTTCCATTAACTCAGCCAGTCAAGACAATTCAAATGTGTTAATTTTTCTTTATACACCATTTCCAAATAAATGTGAGATGCATTTTTCTGGCAAATAAACACAAGGCATATTTAGAGATCCAACAGATTTGCGGAACTCTCAATCCTAAACCTGCCTCCAGCATGTACTGTAGCACCAGGAGCTCCATATTCACTGAAGACAAAGACACAGTGATTCTTCTCTCCCTCAAACAGATCCCTGTCCCACAGCCAGAGAACTGTTACAAAGAAGTAAGGAGAAATTCCAAGCCATAGTTTAAACCCAAAGAGAGGCAGAAGGGAACAGGTACTTACACACTAGGGATCCACAAACGGACTGTTTTGTCTCTAGAGCCTGAAGCCACAAGGTGACCAGAAGGTGAGAACTGGACACACAAAACTGCATCTTTGTGGCCCACAAAGCGATAGGCTCTCATCTGAGGCTTCATACTCCAGATCATCAGGCATGAATCCATTGAGCCACTTGCTGAAATAAAAAAGGAAAAACAAAACCACACTTGCATTAGTTCCCCAATTACTTCTCCAAAACTACATTTCACACTCAGTTCACCATCATAGCTTCCAGCAGTCTCAAAACATTGTCCTCTAAAGCTTCACCAGCCTACTGAAAGCTGTGTATTTCATTATCGTCATGTATATAATTACATTAGTAATTAAAAAAAAAAAAAAACAAGGCCAGCAATGCATTACTTTGGACTGACAATTTACTTCCAAGAGTCCAGCCATACAAGAGCTGCAGAGGCAGAAGCCACACAGGTTGCAAATCTTCCACACACTCAGGAAATGGAGGTTATCTCATCACTTTCTTATTGGCAGAGGCAGGTATCAGCTGCAGCAGGTTAAATGTCACTACAGATTATTTCTGCTTAATTTATTAAGCAGAGAAGACCAGTTAGTTGGTGACTTAAAAGCACCCTGGCTACTTCTCCCTCCAACACCTCTCCCTTGTGACAAAATATTGACCAAAGTCAGCTCAGCAGATCTTCACAACATATTAAAAACACAAGTTTGCAAGGTGAGGGGAGCAGTTAGCAGATTTGCTGTTAGCAGAAAGCACCAGCAGGACCTTTTGCTATTGCAGAGCTCAGTTGCCTCCACTGCTCCCCCACCTAACTAAAGCCAAGCAGCTCTTTCTTTATCCTCTGCCCATTAAAACACAGACAATTTACCCAATTGTTTCTTAGTGCAACTGAAGTCCACACTAGTGACAGCATCTCTGTGGCCTTTGAAGTGTCTCTCCAGGGATGGATCTTCCTAGAAGACAACAATGTTCAGACACTACAGATTTAACCATCTTCGTACAATAAAATCATTTTATATTTCTACAAGTAAACCAAGCTGCCTATTCACCCCACAAAAAAACAGGCAGAGGCAACTACACAACACAAAACACAAATTTCACACATACCATAAATTTTAAAACAAGCAAATTATCCAAGCTGTTATTAGCTTGGATATTGAGTGACTGCACAAATCCCTCCTGCATTTTTACAACATACTGCTGGCACAGAAACTCTAAAGCTGACTGTAGAACAGATAAGCCATATCCATGATCACCTGAGCAGACAGCCAAGCTCAGCTTTGCTCTGACAGCTGCGCATCTCAGCTCAGGTGTAGCCAAGAGGCAACTGTTTGCACAGAAGAGGCAAACTCGCAAGATTTAACACACCTATCAGAACAGGCAGGAGGAATAAGAATTGCAGCAAAACAGACTGACACACAACCACAGCACCTTGCTGCAAAGGCCAACAAAAGCCTGAGGTCAGGCAAAAATCAAAGACCCGACAGAAGTATTACAAGAGGTTTTAACACTTGAAAATTGCCCAGAGTTCATGACAGGCTGATCAGCCTTCAATCCCTGCTGTCACCCGCATTGCCCCTGTATCCCTGGCAATCCCCACCACAGCCTTTTCCCGCTCAGGACTCGACCCTGCTCAGACAAGCACCCAGCCTCGGAACAGGGCAGCCCTCCGCAGATCCAGAACCCCTCCAACACCCTGAAGGTGCCTCTCTCCAAAAACACAGACCCACCCCAGCTACAGCACCACCCCAGACCCAGGGCTATCAGCAGCATTAAACTCCTCGAGCCCCTCTGTCCCCACCTGCATGATGCCACCCCATAGCAGCACTGAACCCCGGCCCCCCTAAGCCCAGCACTGCCTCCCACCGCCACCCCGGCCCCAGAGCCCCTCACGGCACCAGACAACCCCGGGCCGCCACCAGCCCTGCCTTCCCCTTCCACTCTTCCCCGCACAGTAACAACCCTTTCCAGCTCGGACACAACGGCCCAAGGGCTGCCACCGCCGCCACCCCTGCTCGGCGGCAGTCCCCCCAGCACCCCGGGAAGCCCCGGCTCCGCTGCAGCAGTCTTGCAGCGGCCGGCTGTTCCGGCCCGGCCCGGCCCGGCCTCCCCTCACCTCGCTCACGGCGGCCATGATGCCCCGCGGCCGCCGTTCGGTTCCCGCGCCGCGCGCGCCCCGTAGCGACGGCCCCGCCCACAGGGGGGCGGAGGGAGCGGGTCCGGCCTGAGGGGAGCGGGCCCGGACTGGGGGGTCCGTGCCGTGGCCGGGACAGGAGCTCTTCAGGGTTGTGGAACGGGTTCCTCTGAGCGCAGCCGGCCCCGTCAGGCGGCTCAGAACGTTGGGGAAAGCCCCTCCCGGCTCTGTTCTATCAGTTATTCCGGCAGGTTTAGTGCTGCTCCCTGGGCAGCCCGGTCAGTGCCCGACCATGACACTCCTTTGCCTCACTCCTGCCCTGGGGCTAAATGTCTCCAGAGCCTGGTAGAGACTGTCCCCAGATCTCAGCTAGGGGAGCGCTACAAGCCGGTCCTCTCGAGGGCTAAGAAGCCGGGTTGGTGACTCCCAAGATTTGGTTCAACTGGTGCGAGATATGTTGCTTCTGCTTGGACTGTGGGCATTCAAAATAGGAACTCACCCTGGGGGTGGGCAAAGAGCTCAGGACAATTGAGAAAGGTTTATTGTTTCAGTGGTTTAATACCAACTCGAATCTATTTCATCCAATTCTATTTATCTAGGAACAGCACTATTAATTAGACACTACTGACTGGACACTGACTGCTTTCTAACAGGCACCTGTGTGAAGCCCAGATCTGCCTCTCCATGAAGCTTGGGTTGACCATCTGGGCTTCTAAAGGGACCTTTCCTCCATCTTTTCTTCATCTGGGCCCCTTCCTTTAAGGACACCTCTCCTCTTGCACGTTTCCAACAGCCAGGGATGTGCTCTGTTGAAGCTGGGGTTAAAGTAGTAGAGGATCTAAAATAGGCAAAGGAGAAGAGTTAGGTGTCACCATCCCATCCCAAGAGTGGAAACCCCAAAGTTACTCCAAATTGCAGCAGAGGATCATGTAGAACCTAAAGATCACACTTAAGCTTGTGATGGGTTGTGTTCAGGCATCGCCACCCCTGGGGTTTTGCCTCCTGAAAGCAAAGCAGTGTAGGATTTTCAAAAGCAGAACAACTGCTTTTGAAAACCAGAGATCATTATTTCACTGCAGCTTCAGTGGAGATATGAGCAGGCAAGTAATCTTGTTGGTCCTTTGATACATCTGCTTGGCATTGGGCAGGTGCCACAGGGAGGTTTGATGCAGCAAGACATAGAGCAAAGACATTCAGAGAAATCAGGCTGTGCTGAGTCTGTCTGTACTTTTAATGGATTCAAACTCATCACTCAAACACACCTGAGCACAGCCTGAGAATAAAATGAAAACCAGACCACTCACTCCCATCCCCATCCCCTCCATCATGGAATCACACACTGGCTTGGGTTGGAAAGGATCTTAAAGAACAAGTTCCAACCCCATTGCCTTTGGCAGGGATGCCACACACTATCCCAGGTTGTTCAGACCACATCCAGCCTGGCCTTGAACACTTCAAGGGATGGGACATCCATAACCTCTCTGGACAACCTGTGCTAGGGTCTCATCACACTCACAAGGAAGGGTTTCTTCCCAACATCTAATCTAAACCTGGCCTCTCTATACAACCACTGTTCCTTGTCCTGTCATTCTCTGCCTGCACAAAAAGTCCCTCTCCTTCATTTTTATAAGCCCCCTTGTAAAAAGCGGTTTCTTTTCATCCTGCAAAAAGGCCTCTACGGGCAGGCTTTATTTGCTGTGAAGGTCCCTCTCTCCCCTCAGATTATCACGAGCATTAATAGCTGTGCAGAGCAGCTGCTGTACCTGGCTGTGAGCAGAAGCTGCTGCTTCCTCTGCCAGGAATTCGGGCAGGGAGGCAGATCTTTGGAAATTCCACTGCATTTTGGTGAATCCATATGCATTCAGCTGCCGCATGAAACTTTTAATTTTCTGCATGTGAAAGACCTGCTGTCCTTCCCTGCCCAGCACCTCCACTTCAAAGAGATCTTTGTTGATGGCCACACATTTTCTACTCTCACTCCACCAAACTGACTGAAACTTGCCACTTTCCAGAATTTTCCAAAGCTTCTGTGGAAAGCGGAGGGATGAGAGCTCTTGCTCCATGGCCATCACCCTGGACAGCTTGACTGTGTCCTACCAGCAGGCAGGCAAAGGCCAACTGGCACCAACAGACAGCAGGTTCCAATGGAATGTTCTGGCATATCACTGTGGTGCCCGAGCTGTGGGGACATTGCAGGTGACATCTCAGTGATGGCTGGCAGTGATGCCCCAGCAGGGGGAGCAGCCCGAGGAGAAACTGCTGAAGGGAATTTGTTGCTTCTCCATCCCAGAGCAACCAGTGGTGAGAGTGCAGAGCCCAGCAGTGTGCACAGAGCTGTCCTGAAGGGCTGTGGGCAAGGAGAGGCCTGGGCCATGTCTGACTGCACCAGGAGTGGGTCCCCAGGAAGGAGCCAGGATGGCTGCAGCCTTGGACATCCCAGGGCCCTGTTTGGGAAGTTTTCTGGCTGGGCCTCTCTGACACCTGCAGAAATGTTACTCTCTGGACCCCTGCAATGCAGAAACAGCAGCTGTAGCATGGAGAATCCTTCTCCTGACCTCTTCTGTCCCAAAGCGGCAGGGACCCCTTGATGTCAACCCACTGTCTTTGCAAAACTCCTTCAGTAGGATTGCACTTCTATTTTTTTTACCTTGTGGGTTTACAATCAGCTGGGAGAGATGGACCAGGGAACACACTTGCTTAATTTCCAGCATGAGAGTCAAAAGCAGTAAGTTTCCTTTCCATCCATGAATGACCCAGCAAACAGACTGGGGGAACAAAGCCCAAGCCCTCACTCAAGCCATCTGGTTAAGAGATGTTCTGGTTTACTTTATCTGAATCGCTTCTGCTTTGTTCATAAATGCATAGCCATGAACACAATCCCATGAATTGGTCTCCTCAGGGAAGCATCCATCCTTCTCCCTGCTGCACTGCCTTCCTGTAGTAACAGTCTGCTGGTTCAAGGGTGTCTGTGTGCCTGAAAAGCTCTGCATTCCTCCCTGCCCTTTGAGTCACTGCATCTGAAGAGATACATTCCTCACTCAAACATGGCCTTTCTACCCAAATAGCTATTGATTTTGGATCTGGAAGTCTGAAGCAGTTTCTAGCATGACCTGACCTGTTCCTCATTAAATTCTTTGGCATTTGAATATTAGGTTTTTCTTTCTCTGCACTGAAAGATATATGAACTGAAGATATATGTGATGCTAAACATGCCCAAAGCCTGAAGGAATCTTGTACAATCCATTTTAGAGAAATTAAAAACCAGAAATATGTTGTGATTGCACTCCCACTTATAAAAGCATGAAATGGAAACATTTACTTTAATTGAAGGATTCCACCACCCCAATAAATGCCCCAAGTTGCCTTCTAGATAATACATGAGCAGCATCTCTGGTGGCTATGGATGATTACTTTGCTTACCTCAGCCCTGGGGTGCCACTGTGTGACACCAACAGGCAGAGGTGACAGCAGATCACCGGCAAGACATTCTCCCCGTGGGACTCTAGAGCAAACGTCACAAGAGAAAGAATTAAAGAAAATTCATGTCAAGAGGATCAAAGGGGCCCTTGGGAAGAAGAAGCACACATTGGGTCCAGCGGCAGAGGTGATGATCTTGAATAGCCCAGTTCAGCCATTCAAACGTCCTTGTGGCATTATCTGCCCCGGGTTTGGGCAGGATGGCTGGCCCTGGGAGGAGCCCTCAGGCCGTGCGCTGTCACCCCGGTGTCACCGCGGCTGGAGGGACTCCCGCCGTCTTCCTGATGGCCACCAGGGAGCAGGCTGGGGCCGCAGGCAGCCTGAGCCTGCCTTGGCTAAAGAGGGAAAAGCGAGCAGGAATACGGAACGAAGTGCAACGCGGCTTCATTAATCAGGCCAGTCTACGCAGGTCGGTTTGTTTGTTTGTTTTGTTTTAAATACCGTAACTCTAGGCGATAAAAGCGCTGAGCTTGCCTCTTTCAAATGCCACTTCCCAGCTTGCCACCTAAGCATTATCTAGTAATTCTCAGCAGGTCCTTCCCTGGGCTTATTTGTATCACTGAATCAGAAAGAGACCAGAACCCAGGATCTGCCCCCTCTGTCAAATCGACAGAGCCTTGCACTGCCAGCCCTGCCAAAGCTGTGATCCCTGCATGCTGCAAAGCGGCAAAAGCTATTGCAGAGCATCAGACACACCCAGAATTCAGGTGAGTCATTCTTGCATGAAATTACAGTTAACCTTTTACATTAACCCCAGTTCATAAAGCCCTGAATTTCTCTCTAGAGTGCATGGGTCTAAGTTTAGCAACTAAACTTAATGTTTACCAATTCTATACCACAAACCCCAGTTCTCATATATTGTGTTGAAACTTAAACTGCTGAGGATATCCGTCTCTACTCTTACCTTTGCAGTTCTAAGAATATTCCAAGGGACAGCATTCAAAGCTTCAGAAAGCCACCATGAGACTTTTTCTGAAAAACCTGAGGTTCTCAACAGGACCAGTGGTGAGAAGAAGTACTGTGCCATCTACAAAGGAAGCTCCAAGAGACATCAAACTGGTGAATGCAATACACACATGCTAAAATGGAACCAACACCTACACCCAGGTCTCCCAGTTGCTAGCAGCAAGGTCACCCTGTTCCCACGATCCCAGCATGGGTCCTTCACAGCTGTTTTGTGTCCCATCCCAATACATCCTGGAGATGGAGGCAGTGTCATGGGGCAACCAATCCTGCAATGCTATGGCATAGGTCAAAATGACCACCTGGGATGTGACAGCCAGCCTGTTACTAGCACTTTGCAACTAGAGAGCACAGCAGGGACTTAGGCAGCCCAAGCACACAGCTACAAGGAGCCAAAGAACATAGATGAAGATTCATAGCACAGAGAGTTGTTGTCCAAGCTCCTTTGCTGCTGTGGAAGGGGGCAGCTGCAGACAGGTTAGACACTGCAGAAGGGAGCAGACCCACCAAGCAGCTCAGCTGATGACAGTGACATGGTCCCATTGCTTCCATAGGGAGAGGCTGCTTTACATCAGTTGAAGATGCAGCTTGCTGCTACATCAGTTGTTTTCTCTCTTACTAATGACCTTGTCCTCCCCTTTGTGCCAAACCGGTTTATTAAGAGCCTAGATTTATTTTTCTCACCTGCCTTTGTGCTTATTACCCTTCCTTACAGAGTTAAAAAAAAAAGGAGGAAAAACCCCCATCTTTTTCTCAAGTAAGTCCTGACCTAAATGCAAATCTGTTCAAGTAAATTCAGAGAGCTTTGATGCTGCATAAGAAGAGAAAGGGAAGGGCAGCAGCCTCTACTGCTATCAGAACAGATCTTTACCACTACATAACAACCAGACAAAGAAGCAAGAAGCTCAGCCAAAGGTCACCTGGCTGCCCCAGGTGCTTGTTATCAGAGCCTTGAAAAGAGGGAGGAAAGTGACACAAGGTGATTTATAGCAACAGCACAAAACAGCTGACAGGGCTGGGGGAGTCCTCTCCTCTCGCACAGGGTCTTTGTTGCTGTAAAGCACAGAGGTTGCAAAGTCTGGGCTCTGCAGTTGCTCAGGACACCAAGGGAAAATATTTCTGCTTCAGATTTGAAGCATCTGCTAGGCAGAGAGTTAGAAAGCACCCTGTTAATTACAATACCCTTTTTTCTTTGCTTCCTAGTCCTTGAAGTGAATTTGTACTACTTTCACTGCTCATCCATATAGCTGAAGGGCTGAGGGGAAGGGTGATAAGGGGTCATATGCAGAAGCACCAGAGCAATATGCTGCTACTCCCTCTCTGGAGCTACACACTTCTTAAGCCATCCGTGACAGAGGGAGTAAAGGGAGCTTGTACATGCCTGCAGTTTCCAGAGCTAGCCTAAAGGAGAAGGATTCAGGAGTGAGAAAACCTGGCGAGCTGGATCCAAACAAAACACCATTAGCAGCTTTCTTGGCATGTATGAAGTTCTCTGTCCACTTACATCGGTTCTAGTGTCTTAAGCCACTGTAAGATCTTAAAATCTGTTACAAGAATATAGATCAAACATGGCTTTAAAATGTCTCCAGCACATGTGGCTCAGCTGATCTTGCTGACCAAGGGCAGGTGGCTGTTCTCAGTTCCTGAACTTTCGCTGCCGGTGTCTGCAGGGGTCAGCAGAGTTCAGGCTTCACTGAACTCACTATTGCATCAACCCAGAGCCCAAAGTGCACAAAAACGGATGCTAGGAAAATGCTAGTTGAGTTCACAGGAGCGAAACTGAGATCTTTGGGACATGGAATTCCTGACTCATGGGACAGATGTCCAGCACCCACACCCAGCAGAGTTTGTTGCCACACAGCCCCTGGTGCTGGGACTGGCCAGGGCAGGTAACACTGTGTGGTCCAGCACCACCCACCAACAAAGCAGGTCGGTATTACCAGTTACTAGAAGCATGTTCCAGTATTCACCTCTCCCCATGGGGCTTCTTTCTAAACAACATTGAGCACTGGGCTAGATCACATTTGGACTTGACTTTTAAACCTCTAATCTTATGGAAAAGTTCTTTGTCTCAGAACTTCCCAAATCTGGGTCCCCACCTCTGCAGATTAAAGGAGGGTATCAGTCAGACCCTGCTGAAGAGTATCAAGTGTCTGTGGAAAGTGTCACATGGGAAAACTGAAAGGATGAGCACTTAGTCATTATGAGAATAGAGTGGGCAGGGGGACATCAACCTTCCTAGAGAAACTCCTGCTGACAGGAGAGTTTGGTTAGCACAGGCAAGCACAGAACTTCCCAGTCCTTCTTCTAAAGCACTATGCTCTCAGGAGCCCTGCACCTCCTGAAGACTCAGAGCTGGCTTCTCTCCTTTCCACACACCATTCCTGCATGTTGCAGAGAGGAAAGGGAGATATGTGTGACCAGAGCAGACCACAGAAAAGAACCCAATTATCTGTTATATTTGAGCCGAAGGGCTGTGGGCAAGGAGAGGCCTGGGCTGTGTCTGGCTGCACCAGAAGTGGGTCACCAGGAAGGAGCCAGGATGGCTGCAGCCTTGAACATCCCAGGGCTCTGTTTGGGGAGCTTTCTGGCTGGGCCCCTCTGACACCTGCAGAAATGTCCTTGTGGATATCAGAGAGAGAAGCCATCCCAAGGGACCAACCCCAGGGATTGCACTAGACTATACAGGGGGAATGTGGGAAAGCCCAGCCCTGATGCCAAAGGTGATGCCAGGGCCTGGCTGCTGGGTGGTGGTGACAGAGATGAGGCATCCCAGACATTCTCCAGCAGGGTTGGGAAGTGGGGGAGCAGCTGCCTGTCAAGGTGTACAGGGTCTGTGTGTGCACGGACATGTGTCAGGGATTAACTGCATTACCCTGGCAAGTACAGGCTTTCTGTGAGCAGACACCTGTCTGTCCTGTGCAGGAGCTGGTGTGAACACCTCCTTCTCCATGTCAGCAGCAGTTCCCTGGACAGGCCAAATGTCTTGGCAGCTTCCTGAGGGACAGCTTTCCTCCAGCTCCTCATCCAGGCACAATGCAGCTAGGGCTCTTCTTTTGTGGTCCACTCTTGGCTTGTAGCCTTCTAGCACCTCAGGATGACCCATTTTAAAGTTGGGCCATAACAGAATCCTAGAAGCTAGAAAGTACAGAGGAGAATAGTTAGTTGTAACCAGTTCAGGCCTGAAAAACAAAAATACATAAGAACTCAAACTTTAGTCTTGGCCAAAAGCCAAACCTGGGCATTGAAGAAGACAGGAGAGTTGGAAACCTCAAGCTTGGACTGGCTCAGATGTTACAATATGGTTCTGTTAAGTGATAACCAGCCCTGGGGTTTTACCTGAACAAGTCCACAGAGCGGTCCTGAAGGGCTGTGGGCAAGGAGAGGCCTGGGCCATGTTTAGCTGCACCCAGGAGTGGTTCTCAAAAGAGCAGTAGGGACAGCTGCAGCCTGGGACATCCCAGTGCCCCCTCTGGAAACCTTTCCAGCTGCACCCTTCTGAAACCAGCAGAAACACCCTGACAATCTGCACCTTTTGTGATTCACTGGAAAAACATGTTGCAAGGACCCTGGTAACAAACTAGCCTTTCAATTGGCTATGAAATGTTCTGCCAAGCAAGGGGAAGGGGTTTTCCTTGTCGAAACACGTTTCAGCAAGGCTTTCTGTGGAGTAAACACTCTGCATGCCAGCAGGATCAATACAAACAACTCGTCTGGGTACCCAGTTCTGAGCTGCTGCTTGTCTCTCTCTTGCAGCCCAGTGTGAGGCAGTTTGGCTGCAGTATTCTGTGATCTCTGTAAGAGGGGAGGCTATTTCTGAGGTGACAGAGACCCAGCAGATGGCTAAGAGCCCAGAACAACCCCTGAGCTCACCTTGTTAGCCCTGCCAGGTTGCTGTTCTCCAACAATCCGTTCTAAACACTGGCTAAGTTTGGAAACAGTGCTAAAAGAAGTCTTGTCATGGTCATTCCAGTGAATGAAGAGCTTGTCAACAGGGGGAGAGTCACCAGCAGGACAAGGGAGAAGTATAAACATGACTATATTTCCTCTACAGAATGGTTTATATATAGGTGTGAATCCTTCAAACAGCTGCAACAGAGTTGTAATACTGTATTAAGGGCTGGAAAATTGGAGGATCAGAGGATATTTCACTGTCTTTTGCAAATGGGTGTGAATTCTCCATTCAAACCACAGATTCAACAAGCCAGTTCCAAACATGTTCTGACCCTTTAACAGTGTCCACATTCACATTTGACTTCAACTTTATCTCCAGAAAACCCTCAGCAATTCACCCTATTCCTAGGGCAAAGCTCACCAAGCATTCACAGAAGACAGGGAGCAGCAACATGCAGTTATTGGCAGCAGGGTAAACACTCTGGGATGAAGAGCCAGCACCCAGTGATCACAGCACCACCTCTCCCAACTCATCCTTCAGGAAGTGAGTTGTGCTTTTTCCTGTGAATTTGGGGCGTGCTGCTTTGAGTAATCCTGAGTTATAGGAAAAGCCTGTAGATGTAGGAGTCTCCTACAACACCACAGGCCTTCTCAAAATAATTTATTTCCCACTGCAAGTCATCCAGATCTGCATTTCTGGGTAGGGTTTACTCCCTCTTGGAGAGCAGATACATACCTCTGCCTCTACTTTACAACTCAATGCCAGGCCTGCAACGTGACTGATAGATAAACCAAGCCCTTGCTTGGTTTATCAAGCATATTCTTGTCTAGCACCATACCTTCACCCACTGATGAGGTCTTTTTTCATCATCTCCTGGAGATGTGGAAAGCAGCTGGAACCAGGATCCATAAGAGGAAGCAACAGCATTTCAGAAATAGAAAGATCAGAAAGGTAAGTCTTGAACCAAGTGAGGCAGACAAAGCCCATAACCCCTGCCAGAAGGAGGAGCAATGCAAACAGTGGATGTCTGTATCTGAAGGAGAGATTTTCCCCAGTTACAGCAGAGAAATATGTTTTAAGTAACTGGCTTTTGGGCTTCTGTTTTATTTACTCTTCCAAAGACAAAACCAAAAGTGACGCTATACCATACTTTAAGTGCAGAAGGAAGCATCTGGGAACAGCAGCAAAACATGACAAAGTCCAGACCAGCCTAAACAGAGACATGAATAAACCCTCCTGCTCAGCCTGCTGAATATGTAGATATTTATCTATTACAGCCTGCTACCACAGCTGAACAGAGAATACCTGCTAGGTTTCAGGATGCTCCAAGCAGCCAGGAGGAGAACAGGGGGAATATCACTCAGCTGCTCCTCAGGGGTTGCTTGGTCCCATGAATATTCACTGCTGCACAGAAAGACCAGACCCTCAGCTGGAGGGAGCAGACCCCACAGCCTCTGCCATAGATGCGTTCATGCTGGCTCCTGTTCAAAGGCTGTACAGCTACTGCCCAGCTGGCAAGCTCCTGGCAACTTCTAGCCTACACTAAGTAGAAGCTGAGGAGCAGAATGAGGAAGTGATCCACTGAAACTTGTTCTGTGTGAGGGACTTCCCCAGAGAACCAGCACGAGAAAGGCATTGCCTGCCCAGGAAAATGCCACACTAAACCTGGAGAGTGGCCAAGCCCTGGTTCAAGCTGGCTGATTTGATCACAGAAGTCAGTACCTCTGCCAAGTACAGGCACTGACTGAACACTGTTTTAATTACAGCTGAGGTTCCAGGCCAGTTGTTTCTAACTCCTGTTATTTTTATTATGTATCTTTCAGTATTTTGTGTTAACCTGAAGAGAGATGGTGTCCAATTTCATGCTAAAAACATCCAGATTTGTTTTCCTACTTAAGCAGAGTGGTGCAAACCTAGGTGCACCAAGAAGGCCCTAACTATAAGGCAAAGGGGAAGTACTTAACTTGCTAAATCAACCTATTGAACAAACACATTAGGGTTGGCAGCATTTAGTTCTGTCAAATTACCCCAAAGGTAATTCTTCTAATCAGCATTTATTAGAAATTGCAGAGGTACAGTAAAGGACCAGCAGAGGAAGGGATTGGCTGTTTCATCTGCAACTGTCCTGACCTTCAGGGAAAAAATCTCTCAAGCACAACATGGTTGCCATAAATACTTATACCATGACAAAAGCTGTCAGAAATGCGGGCTGTTGCCATTACAGGATACTCAGCCAAAGCAAAACTATATGGCTCTCAAACTGTGAGTTTAAAGACCAGCAAGTTTCATGACAGTGTGATATGCTATCCTAGAGTTTAGAAGGCAGGAAAATGCAGCTGACATTGAACACATATATACTATTTTTTTAAGGAAGTTAGTTTCCAAATGACAATAACTCATTGCCAAGTTTCAGATCTAAACTAAGCAAGTTCATAAAAGTTCATCAAGACAGAGTTCACCAGAACTTTTATTCCTTTAATGATTAACACTTCTTTTTTTTCTCTCTAATTCCTGGTCTATATGCTCTGGCTCAGGGGATTGCCAGGAGCACAGTGCACACCACCATCTTCGTTTAGAGTCTGCTGCTAGCTGGATGGACGTTTGCTCTGACTCACTTGACACATACAGTCAGCCAAGGCTGAAGCATTCAAGGCTTAATGTTGTTTGTGCAAAACAAAGCTTCATTTGGCAGTGTGGGATTTCACAGGCTCGTTTCTCAAAGTGTCTTCTCAGAGTGATCAGTTCCTCCTTCTGTCTCTTGTGAGCCTGAAAAGACAGACCACCATCGCCAAGGAGGGCAGACACAGGGTTACTCTGCTTCTTGTTTGTTAAGTATTACAACACTGTGCAAGCAAATGATCTAATCTCGCATGAAATGACATCTTGGATAAATCCCTTGCATGGAATTAATCATACTGATGTCACAGTCATGGGTGTCATGGATAAAAATGACCCAAAGCAGGGGAGGATTACAAATTTCGATCAGGGCTTATTTTCTCTAATTGTAAACAGAGATTTCCAACTCTCTTAACCTAGGCCAAGCAGCTAGCACCTACCTGTGGCCTGTTATCTTAGCTGAGAACGATTCTAGAGCAGATTTTCTGCCACATATCTGGAGTGGGTTGCCTTACAACTGCAACAGCAAAAGCATCATTTTACTGTTAATCTGAATATACATTTCTTGCACAGTTACAGAAACATTTCCTTGCTACTATAAAGAGGTACTCTCATATCACCTCCAGATGTCATAATTATATGGTGAAAGTTCTTGGCACCAACCCCACCATAAGCTCTTATACCTTGCTCAGTGTGGTATAAAACTCCACTCCTGAGCTGAGCTGTGGTCTCTGCTGTGCTGGTGAAACCAGCATTCACAATGGGGTTCTGGGCTTAGACTGTGAAGAGGAAGCTTTAGCATTAAAAATTAAAATCATCCACCACATTAAATTAAGTTGAACATATCTTTTACACAACCCCTGTCCTTCCCAAGTGAATTGCACCTGTATGGATATGGTGTTCTTACAGCTTTTGACCTAATACTTATATGCAGTAGGGGAGGTGGAAAGAAGACACAAAGCCCACATATGGTAAAACACCTTTGCAGCAGGAAAATCAAACCTCTACATCGTAAAAGCAAGCAGAAAGCCAGGTCATTGGGCTCAGGCAATTGATCAGGTAACAGCCTGAGGTATCTGAGCGGTTTTCTTTGGACTGGTTGACTACTTCCACAGATTGTGCAACTGTTCTGCCTCTGCTCTGTAAACATACCTGATGTCCAAACAGCAGTGTCTGCAACACTGTATTGATATCATTTGCTTGCACTTTGTAAATAAACAAATAGTGACTCACAAGTGACAGGCTTGGAGAAACCCAGGGCAGGAGTTATAGCACAGGCTAAGTCATCACCTTCTCATCTGTCCAGGCACACAGTACAGAACAGGCCTGGCTGCAGCAGAGTAACTCCACAGCAGCAGCAACCCTGGCTGTCAAGGCCAAACCCCCGCTCCAACAGCTCAGTGACATTTGGCCTAACTGGCAACAGCAAGCCTGGCCTGGCAGGATGACCCCCAAAGGTGGACATTCACACTATAGCCTCACCCAAAAGCACCTCTTTCCCCAGCACTTCGTGTGCCATTCACCCTCCAGATTGCTACACTGAATTAGCACTGGGCAAGTGAAAAAAAGTACAGAAGAGATAGACAGAAATTAATGTTTAACCTTTTCCTGCCTTACACTACTGGCAAATAGCTGCAAGCAATCCAGAAAATTGTTTCCACTCATTTAGTTTCTACTTGGTGAGCAATTTTATTTCCTCTGCCATGTAAAGAGCTCCATCAACAGCAGACTTAAGGAAACCAAGTCCCTCATGGATTTAGTATTTGGATAACTTGTTTCTGGTTTGTATTTTTTTTTTCTCATAGCTGCCAAGGTTCAAGTCTGCAACAGCCAGTTTCTTGCTCAGTAGATGGCAAGGTCTCTGTCAACTGACTTTGTGGTTTCAGAGATCTCTTAGGAACCTTTAAAAGCTTTACTGTCCTTTGAGCTCTTCACTGAACTGAAGCAGGGCCACCACGTTCAAAGCTGCTGGCAGGCACTCAGCACAACCACAGTACAACAGGGTGCTCTCACGGAGTTCAGCTTGAAATAAATGGGAAAGGAAGCCAAGAGCAAGTCATATCCTTGCATAGCATAAATCCTTTAAAACATAAGAGACTTGCTAAACCAAATCTGAAAATACACCAAATCAGAAGATTCTTGTTCGTAGGCTCTTCTCCTCAATTCTTCAAGATGTAGCCTGAACCTCCAAACCAAAGCACTTGAACAGACATGATCTAGTTACTGGATTTTCAGCCCTGAGCACCCAGAGCATAGGGAAGCTCTTCAGTGCAAGTCTCATTCTCCTATCACCATCAGTAGCCAGCCACAACTGCCTGACATAAACTCTCCTGTCACAAGAAGAGAGTCAGTCCTTTATCCTTGCAGCCCATCACTGTGCAGGACTGCCTGGTACTGCTGGAGAAGCTGGGTTTGAATGGATGGCTGATTCATGCAGGGACACTGGGATATTTTCTTGTCTCTCCAGCACGATCTCACTCACCCAGCATAAGAGAGCTGTGAAAGCAGTTTCCTGCATAGTCCCACTCCACTGGGCTGAGCAGCCAGAGATGTCAGAGGCTTACTTGGAGGCTGTGATCCTTAAGGTTTTGTCTGGTTGTAATTAAGTCACCTACTAGGGAGGGAGTCCTGCCTGCTTTACCCAGCAGTGTCTGGGCAAGGCTGTGCAGGGACAGAGAGAGAAGCTGCAAGGACCTACTTTGCAGGCTGCAGAAAAAGCAGAAGCATGCCAAGACCATCTCGCTGAGGTTCCAGTGGCCTCATCTTGCCTCCTTACCTCCCTCAAGCTGCATCCAGAGGTGCACAGTCATCTCCAAGTCCTCCCTCTCTTGCCCAGCAGGGCCCAGCTGTGCTCCTCACTCATTCCTGCCCTGGGCAGCCCAGGTCTGTGCTGGGGCCACTGCACCACCCCAGAGGTGGAAACCAAGATCTGATGCACTGGCAGGTTGGGAGTGTGCAGGAAAGAACAACCCCAAGCTGCAGAGAGCTCACTGCAACACAAACAGCCAAGGTGGTTTATTTCTTCAAGTACCCTTTACTTTGACATTAATTCAAATTAGTAGTTGCTTCATGCACAGGACAACTGAAGCTTCCGAGACAAGTAACTGGTGGGACAATAACTACATCCAAGACTCAGGCTGGTGTTTACTTCAAAGACCCTCCATGTTCCAGTACAGCTCGCCCATTGCCCACAAGTTTTACAACATCTGAGGCTACAGTAACTGTTAAACTGCTGTTCATGGTTTGGGCAAAAACCTACATTGAACAATATTGAGACTTATCTTGATATTAGCAAAGCAAAGTTGAGAAATGGGAGATGTGCTCTCGCAACAGAAAGCTGGGCAGAGCCCCAGGCCAGGCAGAGTGCTGTCAAAGCCTCCGTGTCAAGGGGTCAAGTCCAAGGGCCACTTAACCTCATCTCTTATCCAGACCAACACCAGACACTTCCCAAAGAGGTGCAAGAACCCCAGACTGTCTGTATAGGTCCTGACCTGACCTCTAGTATCTCAGGACTGGTTTATGTCTGGACAGTAATACCCAAGTTTCCCTCAGAAAAGCATCCCTGTTGATTCCAACACAGGTTGCTTTGTTTTCCATTTAAGAACCTGAGCTGGACACTCCATCTTGCTAAATTTATGTTCTCACCAACTTCCGAAGAGAACGAGACACACACAAGTAAGCTCAGTTAACCAGTGGCTAAAAGGATTTTCTCACAGCCCAATCATCCTTTAGTTAAACTCCACAATTTCATGGCAACAAGCCCCAGATAGGCTGGAAATGTTGGGAACAGGAGGTTCTTCCCAGTTACCACACAATACATATTTTTCCTGGGTGGCTATTTGTTGCCACCAATCATGCTGAGAACAGCACTGTTCCCTGTGGCACAGTGGATTCAATTTATAATAAAACCAAAAAGAGAAAAAATAGGGCAGCTTTGACAAGATCTGCTTGACTCACCCCTGCTGCTGTGTTCAGTATTGTTGTAGAATTGCTCCATGCAGGGAGCAATTTAGAAAAAGCTTGATGAGGAAAAGCTTGTGATGAGGAAATGTCCTCTGCTTTTCTTTATAGCAGCTGCCTGCCTATCACAGATGCACATATGTGGAGATGGCTCATGCATACTAAAGGAGCAACTCATTCAATAACCACACATTTATGTGACAGTTTCTAATCAAATCCTTCCCCCAAGCACAGATAAGCCATCCTCAACACTCTCACCACAAGTACATGACAGCACCAGCGCTCTGCTGTCTCCAACACACAGCAGCCTCATTGTGCAAGGACCCACCAAGCCAGTGTGACAATCCCAGCCTCAGGGCACCCACCCCCTGCTAACTCAGAAAATCTTGTGCTAGGAACGTACCCTAACCCTGCATCTTGACTAAGCTGCGTGCAGTACACTGGCAGTACACATGGCAGTGCCTCCAGCTAAGACACATGCCTGCTGCCTGCTTCCTTAAGGCTCTACTCCATGTGAGTTCACAAAGCATGGGAGATGTCCTGTTACTGCAGGTGAAAAAACATCATTCCGTTCAAAATTTCACTGCTGTGTTGCTTCCTGCATTGACTTCTCCAGACTACTGTGGTGTGGTGGGGCAAGGACTGCCTGCCCTTGGGTGAGACAGTGGGAGACCTGGGATCTGCAGAGAGCTCTTCAAATACTAAATAGAAACTACCAAGATCAAGACACTGAAGAGGAAAGACAGTCCTGTCACAGACAGATATGCTTTATCAAGCCAGCACAGGAGATGCTGGTATAAAGCAAGAAGCAAAGGCTGTAGGAGGCTGTATCTGAAACAGAGTGAGCAGCTCTGCAAGAACCTGTGATCTGGGAAAAATCCAGTGCACCTTCAAGCACAAGAGGTGGTGCCAGGAGCCTCCTGCAGCTGGAGAGGCTTCAAACACTCAGTTTTAGGCCGGGTGAGTGGGGAGGGGACCCAGCAAACAGCAAGGCAGACACAGGCAGAGCTGTCTGCTCACTGCACAACCCACCCCCCCACAGACCTTTTCATCGTGAAAAATGCAGCATACTGAAATCTCATTTTACAATGATGAGATTGTGTTGCCTCACCTTGATTATGAGTGAAGTCTTTGAGTCATTTTAGCTTCTCCTGTGAAAGTCAGCTGTCTCAAAAACATGGTGTTCTTACATGTTTGAAGGGAAAGAGAAATTCCATAGTGAGCAGGGATAGAGGGGAGCTACATTCCTGCTTCTGCCAAGAAAAAGCTGCAGCTCTCATCTGCCTGCTGGCTGGTCAGCAAGCGTGCACACACACACACACACACACACACACACACACACACACACACACATTTTCCCAAATGAGAATTAGCCAGGGCACAGGGTATTTACCACTGAACTGATATTTAGTAGGTGATTTGGAAGAGAAATAAGCATAGTGAGGGATACTAAGATTTACTGCATCAGAGGCAAGTACAAGTGAAGTTGGACTTCACTAAACCTCTTGTGCAAAGGACAACTTGTCCCTTGCCTAGGTTACAGTCAGGGGTTTATGCTAAGGGCTTTCTCTTTTCTCACTGGGTATTACAAGGTGTCAGCTCTGCTACAAGCGTAGTGGAGCAGCCCCAGAGTAAAGGCACCAGCACAACACTGAGATGAATTTTGGTTGAGGTCCCAGTTTTGCTTTTGGCATCCAAAGGCATTTGTTCTGTGTATCCTTTTCACCCCTGCAGAACAGCTGTGTCCCAGCAGGGACTGCTCCTCCAGCAACATGGCACCAGTGTCTGCTGTGCAGACACAAGACCAAGGTAAAGACCAGCAGAAACCACCTCCTCTTTACCAAAACCAAGCCCAAGGGTCAATAAATGACAAACAACCCCCAACCACTCAAGTCAAGTTCCTGTTGCCTAATTTAATGTACTGTTCCCATCACAAGGCACACTGTGCTGGCTTTCAGGGTATCACACATCCCTGCAGCCTCAGAGCTTCCCCTCTCCAAGTGCTCTGCCCAGGGTGGGTGGAAGGACAAGCCATGCTGCCTGCCACCTCCCCCAGGAAAACTTTCCTTGCTTTTCCAGAAAGAACTGCTGTGTGCAGGATTCATGCAGGCTTTCTCCTACTTTTGAAATTGTTTTTCTTTTCTGGTTGATGCTGACCTACATAATAAGCAGGTCACTGGAACACAAGAGATGTTTTCTGAGGCAGAGAGGAAAAGCCAGGCAGCTCCCCCTCCACGTGGGCTTCTGAGGACAAAGTGCTGCTTCCCTGGGGTTCCACTCTGCAGCCCCCTCCATGCTCCTCTGTCCAAAACCAGTAGGAGCTGCTAGGATCCCACTGGGCATGTGGACAGACCCTGAGTAGAACATCAGACTGGTTAAAGCTCCATGGGGGACTGAGGGGAGCTTCAGGAACACAAATCTCCCTCACGTGAACAGTACATAGGCCATGTGCAGTCCCTGTGCACAAGGCTGGGAGCTCATGTGATGGCCTGGCTGCATGGGACTCAATCCTGTGGGCAAGGCAAGTTCCCACCAAACCAGTAACAACAGGAGGGAAGGAGAGAGCAAGAAGATCCCTGTGGTGCAAACCCTTCCCCAGCAAAGATTGGGTTGTAGCAGGTCTGCAGAGCCCAGGAGCACAGGACTGAGACAATGCCAGCTGGAACAGTGCTCTACCTGAAAATCTGGCAGGTGAAAAGCAGGGTTAGAAGATCTTGAACTCAATTTACTTCTCAAGCTCTAGTCATCATTGCTGCTTCTTTATGGGGAGCATCCCTAAGGGTTTGCCACAATAAAGCACAAACTAGAAATGAGAAAGATTTGAGTAGCCAAGAAAAGAGATGCCCTGGAATAACCTTTCAGTATCCATATGGTTTAAAGTATGACAGCATGGAACTGGACTGTCTCAGGGTGTTGTCTCCAGCACCATCCTCCCCTATCCTGCAGCTGGCCCCTTCCCTGCTCCCAAACAGGAGACAGCCCTGTGAAAGGTCTATGTCAGCATATCCAATCCCCACACTGACTGTGGCACTGCAAGCAGGAAGCAGCGAGTTACCTACCCACGGGTAAAGCAGGGATCTATTAGAGAAATTAATGTAAAGTGATCCTGCCTGGGGCTCAGTTCCAAAAAGATACACAGAGCAAGTAACCAGAACAGGCAAGGGTAAGAAGCTCTCTCAAACAGCCTGATGGCTCAGATAGCTCCAGTGACAATAGTGCAAGTCTGGTAACTAGGTCACCGTTATGATCCTTAATTAATCCTAAAGAGACCCTATCTGCCATGGGGAACATGACAGTTAAGGTGGCTCATTAGGCACAGAAGCAGGCCAGGGTAATACCAGACCCCAGCCAAGCAGCAGCTGCTTTACTCAGCCTGCTCCCTGCCATGCTTTTAGCCAGCAGACACACCAGGCTCTCCCCATCTCCCCTGAGGAAGTGACAGCAACCCAGAGCCTGTTCACAAGCCGCTGCCCAAACCATGCTGACATAATCCATGACACAGGAGAGAGATGAGATTGAAAACAGACCAGGGCAGGCAGACATGGGGCTTCAGCAGAGGAGCTACACCAAATCCTGATGGAGAGCTGAACCCTGGATCCCTGGGCTGTGCTTCACCTTCAGCATTGCTCTTCTCCTCTACATGTCCCTGTGCTGAGTGGGGTGTGCTATCCCAAGTGACTTCTTCCTACAACTCCTCTGAGAGCAGCTAAGAGATACCAGCTTCTGTGTTTGGGCTGCCTCAGCTTGCACAGAGGCAGTCACAGCCCTGGATGCTGCAAAAGGGCACCAAGGCCAGTGGAGAAAAGCACCTAACACGACAGCTGATGGATGTTAAGAAAGGTCACAAGCTGGCAAAGCCAGGTTGTTCACCTGGCAGAAAGAGCTGCCCCTGACCATGATAGTGGAGAGCCCATCTGCCAACAGGGAGCAGAGACTGACTGAGGGTAAGGGCATGGATGGCTGGCACTAGGGAGAGAAGTCTAGGTAAATGTCATCTGCCCTGGCCTCTACAGCTGGTTCTGTTTTGCTTCTACACATGATCCATATGAATGTATTGATCTGGTTAAATCCACTAGTGACAGAGAGATAAGATAATGTTGATTGAGTTTTCAAGCCCTGCTTCTGCTACCTGAGCTATTAAAAAGCAGCCAGTGTCAGCAAAAACAGCAACACCTAACAGAGCTTCTGAGGACTCAGCACAGAGCAGTAGCATTAAAAGTAGTTGTTCCAGAGGATAAATGGGTGACTAATAAGCCCTACACTGACAACTGGTGGAAGATAGGGGCAGCTTAGTACTCATGCCATGTCTCTGGGGACCCTTATTAAGGTGTCTCTTGCACTCACTACCACCCCCAAAGGCATTGTATTGCCCAACATGCATAACTGACAGCACGCCAGGGAACAGACACAATTAAATCAGGACAAGTAGAAAGAAGAAAAGCTGAGAAGTAAACACAAAACAGTATTTTTACCCAAGGAAACTCTGAAAAGCAGAGCAATCAAATCCACAGTATATGCACCATCACTGTAGACATGCACTGTTCTCCCTCATCCAAGGGCAGCTGGGTGAGGGATTGCACTGCTCTGAGAGCATTCCATGAAAACTGGGTGTACTGGTTTGAAAAGCAAAACCAGTGAGACTTCAAGTAATACAATTTTTATTAGGGAAGAGAAAAAAAAGGAAAAACAAAATACATGCAATAATAAAAATAAAACCACTGACAGAGTCAGAATACAACCTGATACCCTGTCAGTCAGGGTGCTGGTGCAGTTTTCCTCCAAAAGGTCCAGCGATGATGTGGAAAAAGCCTGGTTCTTCCTCTGGAATCCAGTGGAAAAAGGCTGCCTTTGGCGTTCTAAACCTCAGTTTTTATCTAGGTAGGAAAGGCTTGGCTCGTCCTCCTGGCTGGAGCATCTCCCAATGGGATGATGTAATCTTATCAGTTATACAGTAGGACTCAATGGCCCATTAACAGAAGACATTTCCCACAGAGATAAGGATGATCACCCTTCTCAGATGGTAATAGAATATGTATCTTGTATTGTAAACCAGGACACTGGGTCACTGGCTATCAAACCCAGGAGATGGTGCCAGGACTTTGGGAAGGATGCACTGAAATCACTTCTTCCAATTCAAATATGAGTTTAGGAAGCATCTCTAGTTTATTTGCTCTTGTAATTAGAGCTTTAAATTCCAATTACTTGCTCAAAATCTCAGTGTTCTTCACGGTAAATAATTGTGACAGGTTTTTTACTGTGGAGGAGACAGGCAGTTTTGGGAACAAAACTGAAATAAACACAGGAAAGATTAGCACCTTTCCAAGACAGAAGTACAGAGAGCACAGGCCTCACAGAGCAATCCAAAGGCTCACAAATGAACTCGGAGCTTGCCCCCATCACACCCCCCAAAGAACAGCACAGCTGTTTGCACCAGCCTCCTCCCTACCTCTTCCAATAAAAGTGCAAGACCAGGTTCTACATAAGCTCTGAAGATCCTTCTGGATTTTAGAGAGCACAAAGGTCCAGAAGGTTTGCACATGTTCACTCGTTAGAATTCTTGTATCCTCTTTTGTGGACGAAATGGTGTCTGTCAGGCACCCCACCCTCCACTACAGTGGCTCATTCTTGCTGCAGGATGGAGAGGACAAGGATCTTGGAGAGGATGAACATCTGCTCCATATCAGAGCCTGGACAATAAATGTGCATTGCCCAGCATGGCATCTCTCCCCAAAATTACTTCTTGTTATTGTTGGCTCACAAAATTCAGCTCGACAAAAAAACTGACCTCACACCCACCTGGACACAGAGATTGCTCAACACACTACATCAGAGGCCGAAGAATTAACCTTTAAGTAGTGAATGGGCTGTGGAAAAGCATTGCAAAGCAACCCAACCACCCATCTACTTGTTAAATACTGCACTAATACATCATCTGTGCTGTATTTGCAGGCTTTGAAGTCTCAGAGAACTACAAAACTGCCATCAGGGCTTTTGGGGAAACAGTTCAGCCACTGCCAGCAAGAGCCTTTTGCAGTGGAGCTAATTTGAAAGTTTTCCGGTGCTACTAATGTCTGGAGAACCATCAGTTACCCTTTGCCCCGAGTTCCCTCTCCCCACAGAGCCACCACACCTCCCTCTCATAGGGCTCAGTGCTTCCTCCCTATGTGATCAGTCATCCTTACCAGTGTCTAGTGGGGGTGTCTCACAACAGGTTACCTGGAGTAGCATCAAATTATTTAAATTTTGTATTAATTAATGCATTATTAGATTTCACAGTGAAAACACGATGCATCTTTCTGAGAACATGAATTCTGAATTGTTTTTTCAAGTTAAACTTTGAAGCAGAGACTTTTCAAGACTAGAGGTCTTTAAAAAAAAAAAAAGATAAGGAAGTAAAAACTTAATTAATCAGAACTACACCCCAGTTTACCTAAAAGCTTGTGGGATGTCTGCAGGAATTTCTGGGTTGCAAGTCTGAAGAGAATAGATTATCTAATGTCCATAAAATCTCTATAAGATTATTAGAGCTTTCTATAAAACCACAGCACACAGGTCAATCACTACAGCCACCACTAGCGCTAAGCCAGCAATAACCTTCCACTCTCCCTTGGTTTGCTCTTACAGTCAGTGTGACATGAGAAACCAGGCACAGAAGTAAAGAGAATGACTTAACCTCGGGTTCGTACTTTTGCCATTTCAATCCTAACGTCTCAGCTGATCCCTCTCAACCTTTTAGTTATGTTATGTAATGTTTGCACTTCCATCTCTTTCTAGGACATTCCCTAAAATTAGTTTTGATCTTTGCCCAGGGCTGGGCCAAGATGCATTGCCAAGAGAGAGCACATGCCTCACTCCAGATTAAGTAGTAAAATTCCTGAAAAGAAGACCTTAAAAGCTCTGAGTCCTTTACAACATCTCCTGGAGACACAAGAGCAACACATTTTCCCACCACTGCCACCACCCCAAGCCAGCACAACACAACTAGGTTTGCTCAGCACACCAAGCCAGAGACAGTACACTCCTTTGAGTCCTCTAGTCCCATAGATCTCAGCTGGAATGATGTTCAAAGCAGCTGCAGAAGCATCAGGTCTAATAAACCAATGCAGACAAGGGTGCCAGCAGGGTCACAGTACCCTAAGAAACCTCCCAGTTCAGCTGTCCTGGCATCCTCACTCGCACTGCTCCTGGTACCGCCTGTGCTGCTTGGCAGGCAGAGCAGCCTGGGAGCCTTGGAAGTAGAGTTCAGAGCTTTGTATCACTGAGGCTGTTTGTAAAACAGTGCACACAGAACACTTGGCAGCTTTTGGGAGAGCCCAGTACAAAAGCAAACAAGGAATGGAAGCCTTGTATACACCAATAATCCCAGTACATCACAGAGTTTCTCTGACCTGCAGCTTTCAAGTTCAGATTTGGAGATATGATGAACTGATTTCCTCCCTTAATATTTCAGCACAAGGCCCCTTCTTCCCTATAGCTGACACTCTTCTCATTTTAATACCTTATTACCACCCTCTAACTTCAGCTGTAATCTTCAGTGCATAAGGAGGAATAGTATTTCTTGCATCTCACATGTTAAGCAACAAGAGCTATTGCAAAACAGCATAGCAAATTCCATGGAAAGAATGCACACTGGGAGGTGGAAGCATTTGGAGTTGGACCCTAAGAAGGCTGTAAGCTTCTCCTTCCACCTTTCTGGTGTATACACAGACTGTGGTGTTACAGAGACTCTTCCACTCACAGGAGTTTGGCTCTGCAAGGTTTTATACCTCCCATTACCACACACTTTCATGCTATTTTCATGTCTGGAAAACCTCTACTTAAATGTGAGGCATCCTTCTGCTCTACTGCTTGGCCACTTCAACCGTTTGGATTCATTCTTGCAAGGAGCCAATTCTGACTGTACAACTGTAGCATCTAATATTAACTATAATAACTAATTTTAAAACTATAAAGTTTCCCTGGCCATTGATGGAAATAATGAAAGATCACTGTGTTTTACACTCTGTTACTGCTTGCTTTCTCCAAGACAGTTCTTAAAACTGTCTCACAACCAGCAGTATCTAATGCTATGAAATGACTGGATAAGGGGAAAAGCCACCCAGGTAACAGAGTTCTGTTGCCTCACTGGGTACTCATTCATGGGATAACACCTACACAGAAACACCCAGCTTGGCTCTAGTCAGGAGTGGGATCTTCCCCCACCTTCTCATGTCATCAGCAAGTATTTCATTCTGAAATGCTACTCCTTACTTCACTGAATTTCACTGATCTTTGCAGAAAAACTCGTATTACCAGATGTATAAAAGAAGAACAAGCCTTTGCTGAGAAAATCCACAACAACGAGCCTTACTGGTAGGTGTACTGTGTCTATTAGGACTTCACTGGATGCCTTTTTCCCTATTCCCAGGCTGAAAAGGCAATCTTACTTGTATTACTACACCTGGAAGCAGAAAGGTAGCGTGTAAAGGCTACAGGAAATAGTACTGATTAAAAACTGTCCAGTCACAGAATCTTCATTTTGACAAAAAAAAAAAAAAAAACACACCAACAGGACATCAGTTTCTACAAAGAATTTCACTTCCTATATCAATCTGAGTCTGTGGTGACTGGGAAGAAGTGAGGGCAGTTTTATTATGCTACTGCCTTCTCAGCTGTCCATGGCAGGCCCACGGGACAGCTACACAAGCCAGAGAGATGATTTTTGGTCATGATTTAACACTAGTAGGCAACAAATCCCCCACACAACCCCTACTCTCAGTCCTTTCTCTCTGTCAGATGGGGGAGATAATCAGAAGGGTGAAAGTGTATAAACTTTTGGGTTGAGATAAAGTCAGTTTAAAAAAGAGGACAAAAGTAACAAAAAGAAAACAAGTGATGCAAAAAAACCCCCATTGTTTACCACCAACTGACTGATGTCCTGCCAGTCCCTGAGCTATGACAACCCCAGCCAACCTCCACCCTCCCAGTTTAACTGCAGATTTTGATGTCATATGGTATAGGATATCTCTCTGCTTAATTGGGGTTGTCCCCTCACAACTTCTTGTGTGCTCCCAGCCTTCTTGCTGGCAGGGTAGTGTGAGAAACAGAAAAGCCCTTGACACTGCACAAGCACTGTTCAGCAGTCCCCCTTATCATCACTGTTTTCATCAGAAATCCACAGCACAGACTATACAAGCTGCTATGATGAAAACTAACTCTATCCCAGCCAAAACCAGCACATTTGTAGAGGAAGAGAGAAAGAACAAGGTATGCTCCTTGCTGTCTAGCAATCTTCTCGACAGAAAACACCTAACATCAACATTTGCTTAAGTGAGAGAGCCAATAGGCTCCAGCCCAGCATTTTTCACTGCTACGGGTTGATTTCTTGGTTGTTTTCAAGGACTTGGACAATCCCCCTTCTGCTTTGACTTCCACCTTCCTGCCAAAGCCCACAGTACCATAGGTATGAGCAGCAGCAGGGGCTCTCACTAGAGATACCTGGTACAGCAAAGATGATTTACTACATAAGCATGAACTTGAGTGTCTTTCTGGGCCTAAAGCATTTAAATTCGAAGAAGAGACACACACTTCTCTCCTCTGACAGCTGCCCTTCCTAAATAGAGAGGAGCAGACTATCTACTTAAATCCTTTTTGGAAGCCTCAGTTCCAGATTTCTATAGAGAGCTCTGACTAAAGATCCAAGTCCTTTCCCCACATCTTCAGTACAGGAAGCACTTGAATTCACTTTTCTAAGGTATTTCTGCTCTCTGTTGAGTAGACTTTAAGCTTCTAAACTGGATGTGGAAGGTGCTTTCTCTGTCCAAGTACCTAATGAGGAGAACTGAGGGCTGAGATGTAAGGCTGAGTAACTTCAATAACCATAAGTACACTGGTTAGGGTCTACTGGCTTTTTCTAAGAGAAGGAGGAAAACTGTGTGAGAGAGGAGGAAATAAGGGTGTGGAGGCAAGTCATGGCAAGTGCTGCAAAGCTCACAGTAGCTGGAAGGATCAGTGTATCATTTCCTGCCATGTGCTGCACAAAGCAAGACAAATTCAACAATGCAAGATGAAAAAAAATATATTATGTGATTTTCCACATCTGAAATAAGTGGAGGGACGTCAGGGAGATATTCTGGACTTAGGATAAGCCACTGCTGGATGTGTTAATCAGCTGGGTTGTGGACTGCAGCAGTATGGGGTGGTACCCTTCAGTGTGACAGGAAGGTATCTTGTACGAGGGTGGCAACAGCTCCCACTGCCCAGACTGAGCCTGATGTACACCCCTGTGACTGGACTTGGCCAGGAAACCAAACACCTCCACATCAATGGGCCTGGCAGACAGGAAAAGTGTCCCAGCCCAACAGCTTTGTGAGGGCCCACCAGCAGACCATGAATTTTAAGAGATCCATTACAGTAGGGAACAAAACACTCACACTTGTTTGTATGAGATGGGTACAGATCTTGCCTGGCCCATGTCAGTGAGACAGGGGTACTGCTCAGCATCCAGCAGCTACTCCAGCTTGCTCAAATCATTTGCTGCTGTAAAGAAATTACATTTCCTGTTCTGTCACGTAAAGACACTGGCTCCAAATCAAGAAACGTGTTAAAGAAATTCAGCATCAGAACTGTCACTATGCAGCTGCTATAACAACCCTCCAATTTTGCCTTAAAAGGTAAATAAACTAAATCCTCTCTAAGAACTGCTGGTCTCAGGACCAGAGGTGGAAGTTCTCAGACAAAGCCTGGACTCTGAGTCTGGATTAAATCCAGATGTCAGGATCATACCCACTCCCTCGGAAAATTCAGATCTCAATATAGACAGGGGAATGGGATTTTTTTTCTGGTTTGCCCTCTCTGACACTGACTAGATGGGAAAAAATTAGGAATATGCACAGCCCTGACTTCAGAAGTGGGCAAAAGGGATTAGATGTTACTAATTATGGTGCAGTTATAGCCTTTCATTTGAATGGACTGAATGCAGAGGGGCTCTGACCCTTGTTTTTCTGCTAAGTATCTAAATGCTTTCTTCAAAGCATAAAAAACATAAAATTCATTAAAATTCTATTAAAGGAGCTACCTGCAGAGAAATGCAAGGGCAGATGAATGCTAAAAACCTGTGAACCAGGTTCTGTTTCCAGGAATATTGGAGCAAACATGATTGAGAGAAGAGGGATGGGAGGGAAGTATTCAAGGTAACTTGCACCTGACTCTACAGCAACATGGAAAGAAACCAACTCTTCAGAGACATCTGCAGACATCAACTTGATCTTGTGGTAAGGCATTTGTCCCCATTTCAATTTCTCTATGGGAAGCACTTTCTGTGGCTTCTCACCCACCAGCCAAACTGCTGGAATTTAACCTTGTTTTCCCTTAACTTTATTTAACTAAGAAATTGAAAATTCATCAGAACAGTATGGGCTTTAGAAAACTAAAATCAGCAGAGGCTCTCAGGATAGCTGACTGTCTTCCCTTCTCTTCCTCTGCCACTGCAATACATGGGCCTTTCAGGCAGATTGAGCTTCCTCTGCTCAATCCATCTGGTCTCAGGGACCAGTTCTAAAGGCTGCTCCAAAGCACGGGTACATACAGCAAGGAACTACTCACCTTCTGACCTAAACTTTGTCAGGACCAGCTGAATATTCTCACACCAACACAATCCCATCTGCCTAAACCCTTTTCTTCCTTTATTACATGCTATTCTGCCCTTTCCACACTGCCAAGCAGCCATCCCTTCCCCCTGCCTGCTGTACCTGCTGCCTCTCTCCAGTCCAAGCCTGCTTTTCTCTCTCAGGATGGGCTCCCTGTCCCCTCCTGGGCTGCCACTGGCCTTGCTGCAGACTCCTCCTCCTGCACTGCGGCGAACACCATTTGTGCAGCACCTCATGCCGGTTTCTCCTGAGCCCTGTAGGATAGCAGTAGTACACTGCCACAATTAACATCCTTACCCAATGTTTAATTAATCTACTGAAGCCCTAAAAAATTTTAATTGACAGCAGCTTTATTAGTATATACTTCACCTTCAACACATAAATTCTGGCAGTATTTCCAAGGGGAGGACACTGGACAAGCTGACAAGACATCCTTTTCCCTGCTCTGTTGCTCCCACAGCTCCCAGCCAGCTCTGTGCACTGACAAGGACAGCTCCTTCAGCACCCTCCAAGATGGGGGGGGGGGGGGTCAAGTTAATGTCATTCCATTGCTCTGCGCAATTCCCGTCATGTACAAGGTTAAATAAATTCACCAAAATCAAGCTTAAAAAGAAATGTTATGGCAGTGTTTGATTAACAGCACAGATTGGAGGGGAGGTTGACAGGAAAACCAAGAGTTCTGCTCCATTTGGAGATCTCCACATCATAGCCAAGGTCACTGTGTCTCAGCTGCCAGCCTTGAATGATGTTTGTGTAAAAAGCAGATGCTCTTCAGGCTTCACATGCACTTCTGAATACAAACCCACAAGTCTCTGAATTCCAGCAAGCAAGCAAGCAGACTAATGTACTTCATCCCTCAGCCCTACAAAATGGCAAGATGGTGCTGTTCAGATTACCAGGATAAAGAAGGATTATCAGATTTCTGAGGGCTCTAACCTGCTGTGGCAGGTATCCAGGTAGACAAGTGAATCATGATTTTAAAGAGTTAAGATTTTAGCTAAGGGTTAGAAGCAATTCATATTGATCAGGGTGTAAGTTACATAAACAAACGATAGGTTAATGATTATTAGTTGCTTATGCTAGAGATAATAGAGGTGTTGTTTGCCATTATGAGCTTGTTTCAGTTTTGATTATTGAAAGAGATGGAGTAAGTGAACCGTTATAAGAACATATTGAAACCAGTAGAACAATGACTAACACCTAGACTTCATACCAATCGATCACAAAACAGGGGACACTGGATGTGCCAGAGGGTCACTGAGACCTGATGAAGACATTCCTTACTTCATCCTTCAAGACCAATTCAAGAGAACCACGCACATGTGAAGGACCAATAGCTCCACTTTAATACAGAGCAGGGATGGGAGGTGCTGGGGTTATGCACATGTATGGAATGTAAGACTTTGGGACATAAATAGAGGGAAAGGAACCTTGTACAGGACTGTCACATCTCTAGGGGACTACCCCCATGCAGCCCACAGGTGTCTTAATAAACATACCACTTTCTAAACATACCACTTTCTAACCTTAACTAGAGTCTTTGTCCATGAACATACTGGTTTTAATGATTCACAAGCTCCGAAGCCTCTTGCAGAAGATTTGTGCTCATTTGAACAACACTTTTTTCTGGTGCCTCTTACAACAAAACACACGTTCCCTCTGAGCTATGTATCACTGACAATTGTTCAGGGAAAAATAGGACGAGAAAGATAAATACTCTCAACATACTATAAATCAAGCTTATGTGACTTGATTTCTGTTGATAAAAGTGCAATTAATCCCAGGAGCACAGGAGTGATCCCTTAGGCCCAGACACATGAACTGTGCTCTAAGGACCCTTGTCAGGTATCCATAAGTTAGAATGCTGTGATGTTCCCTCAATTTTTAGAGTAACTGATGTGAGAGAAAGCTTCAGGATAGAGAGTCCAATGTTGATGTTCCAGGGAATGTTATCTGCAGTAATCTGAAACACACATCAGGTGTCTTTAAACTTCAAGTACTAATTAACTATTATTTTGCTAAATATTTGAGCCATGTAACACTAACCAAAGCCCAGTTGTGGGGGAAGGGGGAAGGGGAAACAAAAAAAAATCTTAATGACCAACTGAACTAATAACTCAAAACACTATCTTGGTACTACCAAATAACCAGGACTCCTGCTATCACAACTGCTACACAGACTGAGGTCAAGTATCATTGCCCTACTTTGTTTATCTACGGAACAAATTAAAACTAGCACATACCTAGTTTAACAATGCCAATGATGCATTACACTGGTAAATACTGCATTAAGATCTGAGCATTGAGACTCCTTATATAATACTGTCTTAAATTTCTAATAAGCAAGAAGTGAACTGTGCTTAAAACACACCTACTAAAGCCCTGCTAAAACCCAAATCCCACACCCCACCTTGTAAAGGCCCAGCTAACTTTTTCAGGGCTTTGTAAATAGTACATGAGGACAGAAGTCTGTCCCACTTCCTGCCTCAGTGCTTAGTAACACACGGGAGCTGACATCAAATCTGACATTTGACTACGAGGTTTTTCCTCCTGACCAACTTACCCAGATCCCAAAGTTTACAAACTGCATGCAGCATCCTCAAAGTGAGTCAGTGGTGAATAAAAGAGAATCAGGCAAACACCTGGCTGGTTGTACCCCAGATAACTCCCTCAGACAGAGTAGTTGTCTAAATATTAATCTGCAACATCTGAATGCTAAACAACACTTTTAGAAGTGTTTTTTTAATAGCCAAACTTGTGTTCAGCAGCCACAGTCCTACACAGGCTTTGTATTCCTCTAGTCATGTTACATGAACACCTTCTAGTAACTACACAATGTGACTTCATGCAAGGTAAGAGCCAAGGGTGACCCCAAAAAAGCTCTTCTCCAAACTCCACACTTGTTACAAAAACCCACTCCTGCCCCAAAGCACCCAAGACAGCTTTTGGCTCTCTACCAAATCCTGTTCTTCCATTAAATTGTTTCACAAGATGAGGGAAAGAAATGCGTAGTCATTTTTCCTTCTCCATTCTTTCTACACTTGAGCAGTCAGTGCTTACCAGAAGTAGCACCACTTCTTGTAGTTCTAGTGGCCACATGCGTATGAATTCCTTTTACCATTACCCTCCCCACCAAATACTCTTGTAACCAAACAAGCTTTAATGTCCATTGCAAAACAGAGAACGAAGGGTTCAATTTTACTTGCTGCTGCTGTTCTTTCTTTCAAAACCCGGCAAAAATGCAATGGTGAAAGTCTGAGCATCACCTACAGAGGAGCTGTAAAGAGTCATACCAGCCTTAGGAAAGTGAAAGGAGCTCAGAATCCCACCACCACCATCTGAGCCGCAGGGCATGGTCTCCGCAGCGAGTCAGAGGTGCCTTTGGGAACAAGACACCGAGACGCGCTGGAGCAGCGCTGGATTTCCCCCAGGCCAGCTCGGAGCTCGCCCTTTCCCACAAACCCGCGCGTCCCAATCTCCTCTCCTGGGTGCAAGGGACCCCGAACTTTCTGGGAAACAAGCACCGCACAACCTGGGGCTCTGGGGACAACAACCAGAGCAGCGCTTCCCACGCCCACACAGCCCCCGCTGAGGGCCGGCTGCCCCCATGCCCTCACAGACCCTCGGCACGACCCAAACCCTCTTCGTACCCTCACGGCGCCCTACTCCCCCATGCCTTCCACACCCACTCCAGGTCCTCACGACCCCCGGGGGTCTCTCCATGTCCTTAGAATGCGTCCAGTTTCGCACGACCCCCAAAGGTCTCTCCCTAGACTTAGGACGCCTCCAGCCCCTCAGGCCTCCGTGCGCCCCTCCCTGTACTCGGGACGCCTCCAGTCCCGCACCGCCCCCAGAAGAGCCTCCACACCCTCACATTCCCCCCAGCCCCGCACGGCCCCCAGAGGATCCTCCACACCCTCACATTCCCCCCAGCCCCGCACGGCCCCAATAGGATCCTCCACACCCTCACATTCCCCTCAGCCCCGCACGGCCCCAAAAGGATCCTCCACACCCTCACATTCCCCTCGGCCCCGCTCTACCCCACAACACCCCAGAGCCACCGCCCCCGCTCCCTCCCCGCGCCTGCGCGGCTCCACCGCGCCTGCGCCGCGCCCCCGGGACTATAAAGCCGGCAGCTTCGGAGCGCTCCCCGGTGTAGCTTGCTCGTCGCCGGTGTCTTTGCCGTCACCTCCGGTGTCCCGTTCAGCAGCGAGGATGGAGGCGGTGGTGCGGCGCTGCCCGTTCCTGGCCCGTGTATCCCAGGCGTTCCTCCAGAAGGCCGGGCCGTCGCTGCTGCTGTACGCCCAGCACTGCCCGCGCATGATGGAGGCGGCCCCGCCGGCCGCCCGCTCCCTCGCCATGTCCGCCGCCCGCGGGCAGCAGGCGGAGGAGGAGAGCCCCGCGGGCCGCCGCGGTGAGTACGGCTGGGGGAGCGAACCGAGGGTCACCCCTGAAAGGGAGGAAAATAACACAGACATTGCATGCCGCGGGAGGAAGCTTCTGGAATAGGCAGCGCTGAGGCAGGGGTTGCTTAATCCTTGAAATGTCCGCGGTAAGGAAATGTGTGAGCGTGGCATGAATCAGGGACCGGCATGTTGGGGTGTCCTGGGGCGAGCCCCGGGCGGGGTCCGGGATCCTGGCTCTCTTTCAGGGCCGCGTTTCTCACGGTGCAGGGACCCTGATTCCCCACCCGGGAATGATTTTTCGGGAAATTCTTCCCCAGGTACCCCGGGGAAGGAGCTGAGGCTTGGCAGCAGAGGAAGCTGCGTGGCTGAAACATCTCTGAACTCCTCAAAAGAAGGTTATAGACTCACAATTAGGTTGGAAAAGACTTCTGAGGTCGAGTCCAGCCTATGACTGAACATGTCAACTAAACAATCGCATTTAGTGCCACATCCAAACTTTCCTTAAGCATTTTCCATAAACATTCCCTTTGGGAGTGAAAGGGAGATATTTTTGCTCCTCAGAGGGTAGAGTGCTAGATCTAGCATCTTAAATCAGATGTCCCTTGGGTGTTACTCGGCTTTAGTGCTTGTATAAATAAAATGTGACTGCTCAGTTTAATAGTTCTGAATGGGTCCTGCGAAATTAATTGCAAAAGTAATGGATCAAAAAACTGGCATCAGTGTATTAAATTAAAGCTGAAGTGTTTTCCCTTCTCTGCCCCCATCTCAGAGGCCAAAAATGTCAAAGAAGTGGCCCAGCAGAACGCAGATGGAACGCAGCCTCCTGCTGGCCACCCACCTGCCACCACTAGCCAGAGTACGGCTACCAAATGCCCGTTCCTGGCAGCTCAGATGAATCACAAGAACAGCAATGTTTTCTGCAAAGCCAGCCTGGAACTGCAGGAGGATGTGCAGGAAATGCAGGCGGACAGGAAAGGTATGTTCTCTGTGCACTGAGGCAGTGATTCCTCCCGACAGCTTCTGGTGCCTGGCTTGGCTGTGGAGCATGCCAGATCTGACAGGCACCACTGGAATGATGCAGTTGGGATTATGGGAGACTGCAGGGAAAAGCTGCTGAAGAATTTAGGTGTTAATGGCATACCTGTGATGTCGTGTAGGGTTTTCCTGGGTGATTTTGATGTGGGAATAACGTGAGCTGTATTCTGGTGTGCTGGCTGGCTCTAGATGTGTGAGTCAAGCTGTTGCACTGGCACCCAAGCAGATGCTTAGATCTGAAGAGAGCTTTGCCAGGGTGCTGGTTTAGGCAAAGGTTTTATATCCAAAGATGGAGGAAAGTGTGGAGACACCAGGCAAGTACCAGCACAAATCCAAGATTGAAAACAGGCATATGGTTTTGGGGTGGGCTTTTTGTGTTTATGGAACTAAAGGGTGTTGGCTGGCTTGCAGTGGTAGTGTGAAAGGACTGTGCTTCAAAGGAACTTTTTAGCAGTATCAGTAAAGCCTTGCTGCCTGTCTCAGGGGACGTATTTTACTTTTCTGTTTGCCTTCTGTGGAATAGTTCTTAAAAATAAGCCTGTGCTAACAGAACAAAAAAGTAGTATCTGTCTAGAGCTCTGCCTTCAGTTAGGTGTGTACTAATCATTTCAGATAAATGCTGTAGCTGTATAGCATGGTTCTCTGAGTCGTGATGAACTAAATATGTTGTGAGGAAATTGCCTGTTGCATTGTGATTGATTAGCAAGACTAATCCTTCTGTCTTGTCCAATACAAATTTGTAAGTAAATAAAATAGTTGATTTTAGCAGGATGAACATGGGGTTTTGGGCATGTCCTTCCTAAAGATTGAAATGTTGATTTTGCTTAATGTTTACTGTGCTGAATTCAACTTACTTCACTCTGTTTCAAGCCAAACAAACTCACCAGAGTTTATTATGATGTCTGTAGGTACAGAATTTGCCAAAATGCCAAGTACTTCCACAGTGAGAAAGATTGAGACTGAGGGGGAAGAGCAGAGTGGCTTGCTCAAGAAGTTTAAGGATATTATGCTCAAGCAAAGACCAGAAAGTGTTTCTCACCTGCTTCAGGATAACTTGCCAAAATGTAAGAATGTCTGGCAAAACCCCCGGAGGCCTGGTCTGTTGTGGTTATTTCCTATGTGCTGAAGTTTGTCTCCTTTCAGCTGTATCCACCTTCCAGTATGATCAGTTCTTTGAGAAGAAGATAGATGAGAAGAAGAAAGATCACACCTACCGAGTGTTCAAGACTGTGAACCGGAAGGCGCAGATCTTCCCCATGGCAGACGATTACACTGACTCCCTGATCACCAAAAAGGAGGTGTCAGTCTGGTGCAGCAATGATTACCTCGGCATGAGCCGCCACCCTCGAGTCTGTAGAGCAGTCATGTGAGTAGTGCTGTGTTAAGAGGTGTTTTCAAGCTGTATTTTGTGGGAAGGCTTTTGAAAAACTGTTTTCTGTACTGTGGTGCTTAAGTTGTTTCTGATGTGATTCTTGGTGTACAGTTAAGTTTATACTTGTTTCTTGAGCTGGGGTGGGTCACCTAGTGTTTAGGTCCAGAGCTGCACTGGTCACTGTGCTCCTTGGGTCTTCCTTAGAAGCCCCCTACGTGTTCCCAGATAGGTAAACTGGATGGTAAATTGCAGCTGTACATGGTCACTGATTTCTGACCTTGCTGGACTCGAGTGTGCAGGTTGCTCAAAGACCCAACAGCTGCTTTTTGCTGACAGTTCTTTTATAGAACAGTCCAGATAATGTACCAGAACGTTTTCAGCAATGATCCTTTACTCTTCTGTGTGTCCCACAGCAATGCTAATGCCTCTCCTGGGCCCTCTTTAGGGAAACACTGAAACAACATGGTGCTGGAGCAGGAGGCACGAGAAACATATCAGGAACAAGTAAATTTCATGTTGACTTGGAAAAAGAACTAGCTGATCTTCATGGAAAAGATGCAGCACTGCTGTTCTCATCTTGCTTTGTAGCCAATGACTCCACTCTCTTCACTCTAGCTAAAATGCTGCCAGGTAGGAACTCAGACTGTACCTCTGTTGCCACAAAAACACAGCCCTGCCCCAAACTGTTGGGAGTATGTTTTGCAAATAGCAGTCCAAAGTGAGGATTCACCCTAATCCATCAGCAGAGTATGGTTTGCTGGTTTTAATACCATATTCAAGTGATGTTCAATACAAATGACAGTATCAGCCTGCTGAGATTGAGATCTATGAACTGATCTGTGATCCATGAACCCTTGCTTTTTGCTGGAGGAATTAGACAAGCAGTGTCTTCTGTTCTTGTGTTTTAAATTCTACCTGAAAATGAGACAGCAGGAATTTAGTTTCCTCAGACTGGAAGGGGTGAACTTCTCACTCACTTCAGAAGTTACAAGAGTTAAATAACTATTTTCTCAAGCTTTCATTTAGCTTGAGACCTAAAATAAACTTCAGCTATTATTCTTACTTCATGATCTGTAACTTGTTCTTTTGATCAAGAGCATTACTTTGAAGAAAAGCTACCGTGTTTCCTGAACTCTTCCCGTATGTAGTGCAATGCTAGGAATAAGTTAATGCTTTCTATGCTTAAAATGTATCTGGGCTGTTTCCTCAGGTTGTGAGATCTACTCTGATTCTGGAAACCATGCCTCCATGATCCAGGGGATCTGTAACAGCAGGGTACCAAAACATATATTTCGCCATAACGATGTCAACCATCTTCGAGAACTATTGAAAAAGTCTGATTCATCCACTCCTAAAATTGTTGCATTTGAAACTGTGCATTCAATGGATGGTAAGGTGACATCAAAGTCTCTCTGTTTCTAGGGCAGTTTGTCCTCAAATTGCCTGTGTTTGGGGTCTCAAAGTGTACAGTGCTGTAGAGGTTGTCTGGGGGTACTTCTGGTGTTTATCCAGTCACACAGAAAATCATAAAACTGCCAGTTACTGCTTTGGTTCCTAGGTGCTGTTTGTCCTCTGGAAGAGCTGTGTGATGTGGCCCACGAGCACGGGGCCATCACCTTTGTGGATGAAGTGCATGCTGTGGGGCTGTACGGGGCCCGAGGAGGTGGGATTGGAGACCGGGATGGGATCATGCACAAGATGGACATCATCTCTGGAACGCTTGGTATGCAACAGCCTGGCACTCCTGCAGGAGCTGAGGCAGCAAAGCTGCTGAGCAGCCAAATTAAGTGGGTTAGCTCAGAATCAGTCTAGTCAAATGAACTTGTTAAGGGCTGCTGGGGCCTAGGATTTTTCAGAAAGCCCAAGGGATTTAAGTGTGCCCCACAGCTTGAAAAGCTTCTGTTAAGCTACTTAGACTGCCTTAGAAATAGTTATGGTAGCTTTGTATGGGTTTTCTTTTAAGCAAGATAGCAAAAAGTCCTCCAGTGGCATGTTATACAACTCAAGAAGAAATTCAGGTGAGAATGCTAGTAGAGCAGTTCTCTATATTTAGTAGTACTTAGTTCCTTTATATGTGAAATGGGGTGCTCCTAATCTAGAAACCTGAGATGGGGAGTTATGTAAAGAGATTTGGCAAGTACTGAAGCAACTGCTATTATCTGAGTAGAATGCAGGCTCAGGAGTAAGTTTACTTCTGCAAATTGGAGGGTTGTTTAAACAGCTTTCAAAACAAATAAAATTTACTAGGAAAGTTCATGCCCTTTGGAACTTAAAGTCCTGGGTTACAGCCTAATAGGAACAGAAGTGTTCACCAGACACCCTAGTTCTGTCTGTGGCTGTGTTCTGCGCTCCAGACATTTGGAAAGGAGGGCTGGTATCAACTGCACAATCACAGTAACAGCCTTCTGTGCGTCTTAGAAGCACAGGCTATTTGTAGCATCTCTGAAACAGATTATTTTAAATCTGTTGAGAGACTTACTATTGATTGCTTGGGGTCACTATTGAAGTCCCTGCTTGATGATTTGGCTTCTAAGGTCTTACACAAGTTTTGATTTTTGGGGATTTGATAGAGGCATGAACTGTCCTTGCTGTGTAGCAACTAGATCCATGTAATCAAGATTGACTTAAAAACAAAGCTGTACTACATGCTGAGTAAATACAAGATTACCGAGGCGGGGCTGGAACTGACCATGACTACATTAAATATTTAGTCAGAATAAACCATTCCTCACGTGAAAAACTCCAATATTTCAATTCATTCCAATAGGTGGAATAAAGAAGTCCAGTTACCTTTTATTTTTCCTTTCAGGCAAAGCCTTTGGCTGTGTGGGAGGCTACATCTCCAGCACCAGTTCTCTGATAGACACAGTTCGCTCGTACGCTGCCGGGTTTATTTTCACCACATCCCTGCCCCCCATGCTGCTGGCAGGGGCCCTGGAGTCCGTGCGGACACTGAAGAGTGCAGAGGGACAGGCACTGAGGCGCCAGCACCAGCGCAACGTCAAGCTCATGAGGCAGATGCTGATGGATGCAGGGCTGCCTGTGGTGCACTGCCCCAGCCACATCATTCCCGTAAGGGTGAGGATTTAGGGCACTGTTAACACAGGGCTGTGCTGCCTGTTTTACTGTCCATGAGCATGTTATGCTATCAAGTATTAGCTACTGCCTTCACGAAGTTAAAACTTACCCTGTTGCTCAGCAGTCCTGTTCCTGGAGTGTGGTTTAAGCTTAAGCCGGGTGTAAATGTAAAATGGAGGGAGAAAGGCTTGTGAGTTTCATACACTAACAATACACAGAAAATAAAGCAAGTTGCTAACGAGCTAGTAAAAATATTGGGGTTGTAAACAGCTACCTGCAGTGGTGTTCTTGTGCCAGAATGCTCTGCAACACAGGCTTTTAGCCTTTCTTTCTGACCTATGTGTTACTTACCTGCCCTGTTGGATTCTTACGGTTTGCCAAGTTGGGCTGACACTTATACCAACTCTCATCTTTTGGTTGATCCTATAACTTAAAATTTTGAACTTCAGGTTGCAGATGCTGCTAAAAACACAGAGATCTGTGACAAGCTGATGAGCCAGCACAGCATTTATGTCCAAGCCATCAACTACCCGACAGTTCCCCGTGGAGAGGAGCTGCTCAGAATTGCCCCTACACCTCACCACACCCCTCAGATGATGAGTTATTTTATTGGTAAGTGGACTCTTGCCATCAGTGCAGTCAAGATCCTGCCTGACGTCTTTGTACTAAAGATGAGACTAGGAAGTACTTAGGTTTTAGATTTCATGAGCAGGACAGTGTCTTTCCTCTGCTGCAGCACATCATGCACACTTCCCTGCTTGGAGTGTGAGATGTGAAGGCCAGTGCACTCTGACTTGGAACAGAGGGTGCAAGGCCAGTGCAAACCTGTACCCAGCCAGGGCTCTGCTCATGCACTGTCCAAAACAATCTTACAACATGTTATGTGGATCCCAAACTCAGCTGTCCTGTTAACGTGTCTTAAACATGGATCTGTTCAGAGAAAGTAGATCCTTCCTGTAGATCCTGTTAGGAGAGGTGATATGAGGATAGCTGAGACTTAGTTGCAGCCCAGTTGTTTCAAGAGGTAGATTGTGTCAGAGAGAAATCCTATTATCCCTGCTCAGTTGTTAGGAGAATAAATATGCTGACACTTCTGCTGCTTCTCTAAAGCAATCCAGTCTTAAGCTTTGATTTTGATAAACTTTTCTTAACAGAAAAACTGCTGGCTACGTGGAAGGATGTTGGTCTGGAGCTGAAACCACACTCTTCAGCTGAATGCAACTTCTGTAGAAGACCCCTGCATTTTGAAGTGATGAGTGAACGAGAACGAGCCTACTTCAGTGGCATGAGCAAATTAGTATCTGTCAGTGCATGAAAGCAACAGTCTTAGTTGTTGTCCAGCTCTAGTATTGAGTCAGTAGCATTTTTTAATTGCTGAAGTATTTTAATCGTAGTTGAAGCGCTCTGCTCTGAAAATAAATTTCTAGAGCCATGATACCCAGTTGTATTTGTGTGCTTCTCTGTGTCCCTTCCATAACTGGAACTGAAGTGTCAGGAGCTGGGTGGGCATGTGATGGAATAAAACAGTGCTCTACAGCTTAATGCCCATCAGCTGAACTACTGCCTCTCTAGTAACTATGCTCAAAGGACTTGAGTAGGGCTTCCTGCACTGGGTTTATTTATTATGAAAAGAGAAAATAGTTTCACAGAGGCATCTTCCTGAAAGCCTTTGAAAGCATGTAGGTATAGTTCTGTGTGCCCACTGAAACTTTAACCCTTGGAGTGAGAAGTGTTTGATAAGCAGCTTGCACCCATGTTTTGGGAGGCAGGCATTTAGAATGAGTTCTGCTAGATGCTCTCTCCCTCTGCTACACTTTTCTTCTGTTGTAGTTTTGTACACAAGCATTCCTCTTCTGGCATTCACTGAGGGAAAAGATGCTAGTGCAATTCAGTGTTTTCTGACTACCTGATCGCCCCAAGGAGGTGGTATGGCAGGGGCTGGAAAAGGAAGGTGTGTTCATTACTACACCTGTCAATGCAGGTTGGCTCTGGCTGCCTGTATCTCTGCAGGTCTTCATGAGCTGCTGTTCAGTGCACTCAGAGCTAGACTGGTGTAAAAACTGTCAGCAAGCACTGTAATAGGAGAGAAGTCATTGTAGGTGATCATCGGTACTGCCTTTGCAACCCTTCTGAAACCTTAGGCCTGTTACACTCAATTGCCACCTTATTTCCTGCTTTGGTGAATAGCAAAGGCCTGCTTTGAACAGGGGGAACGTAACTCTCTGGGTGAGCACGTGTACTCAGAGAGGTCAATATTGGCATGAAGTCAGGCAGAGCACTGAACTGCTCCTTGCAGGTGCTGCATGTCTAGGAGCTGCTACAGTGGCTTTCACAAGCTCCTGAACAGCCACTGTCTTCCAGGGACTCTTGTTTTCTGGCTGTAAGGAGCCAACCTGGCACTTCCCCCTGCTGTCACACTGCCATGTGTGCTGAGCACCTCCCTCTCACTAGGCATCTATTACAATATCACTAATAGCCATGTGTGGTGAAGATAGAATCCCAAATTAAAACTAAATCATCAGCTGGAAGTCACCAGTTGTTTAAGCATGTACTGAAGCACCCTGCTTTTCTCAGAAGAGTTTTTATAAAATATTTGACTTTCCAAGGAGTCAAGCTGCTTTGAAAAAGCCCTTTGCCAGCCAGCCAAGAGCATGCTGCTGTTGTCTCTGCCATGTGCAAATGTTCTGTAAAACAGAGAATGTCACCCTTCTGGCCTGGCCTGCCTTTGTCATGAACCATTTGTGGCCCCAGACTCAATGCATATGCATCTGTTATAGAACTCTTCCCATTATCTTTTAGGTTATATTACTGCATTAACTGGAGACATAAAATAACAAGCCACAACTCCTCCATCAACCTCTCCCTAGGACCTTGTCCCCAGCACCATAACGTGCCAACAATATCATTGCTAACTCTGGCAACAACCAGGGAGCAGCTGTAAGCAATCAGTGTGTGTGGGAGATAACACAACGTGCTGACTCACATATGGCTATATGCTGACACTACCAGGTCGCTTGCATATCTAGTTTTTTTCACTGAAAGGTTTCAGAATTGGCCCAGTCCATTTTACAAACCAGTTAAAAAGCCCAGTTTTTCTTCCTAGTTTTTACAACAGCAACTCAACACTTTGTACTACCAAGGAGAAGAAATAAGACATAGAAAGGTACCAGCTATCAGAAATCTCCAGCACTCCTCCAAATTAATCACAGGATAGAACCAAACCCCAGGATTCAAAGCTGACAACCTTTGAAATGGCAGGAACACGAACAACCTCAGCACGTGGCAGCCAGTACCTCCACACCTCCCAACATCAGCTGTGACAAATTACCTTTAGCGCTGGTGCTGGCAAGCCAGTGTGAAAGCAGACCCAGGGCACAGCAAGAGGCCAGCAGATGTCCATCACTTAACTGCAAAAGAAAGACAAATCCAATGACACATTGAAAGGATAAATTCTCCCCAATGAAAAGAACAAAGAAAGAAAAAATGAACACATATTGTTTCCCAGCAAATAAAAATTGAATGGGGGTTGTATAAGTAGGGATAAGTTGTGCAAACTTTGCTTTGGTTCCTGGAAAAAATAATAGAGGAAGTAATCAGTAAAATATGTTTAAAGTCAGATAATGGCAGTGGCAGAGTGAGGAAGCAAGAATGCAGCCATAAAGCCATGGCTAACGTTTGTCTGGGGCAAAATAATTCATCTAGTTAAATGTTGCATAGCCCTAAATTCATACCCTCTTCCATCCCCCAACCTATTTACACAACAGAGAAACCCCAGGTGCTATAGGAGCAGCAAAACCATTCCAGGTGCAAGCAGGAGCATGTGTTCCCCATTGCTGGGAGGAGGCTGCAGGGGGGTTTCTCTTCCTACCATGGCCAGGGGCATTATTAACACCACCAAATTCACAGCTCTGCTATCCCTGATGCTTTGCACCCATTTAGTTTAGGTCAAACCCCTTGCACTGCACCCTGGCCTGTTGCCAGCAGCTGGAGTGTGGACTCACCACAAACCACTCTTGTTGGGGCACACACTGGCACAAGGTACCAAAAGCCTAAGGCAAGGTAGCCCCCGGCCCAGAGCTGCTAGCCCAGCACCAGCACAGCTGGACTCGTGGTTAATTTGGATGTTCTGTGCCCCAGCCACCCTCCAGCTTGATCCCAAACCCTCATCATCCCCAGGTTAGGTTAGGCATCCTCCTCTCCACCTGGACCAGTCCAGCACAGTCCCAGGGGGGCTGATCCCACATATCCTTACCCCCACAGGTAAATAGCCTTTCACTCCCTGCTACTCCTACCTGCCTCTTGTCATTCCCCAAGGACTGAGGGAGGGCATGAAGCTCTTGAGAGGGCAAGGGCTCATCTCCCTTTCCCAGGGGTACCTGAGGTTTCATGGCCCAGTTGCCAACTGGCTCTTAATTCACACATTCAGCTTACAACCAGATATAACTCTCTTGCATCTCCTCTGCTTCAGATCTCAGGGGAGTGGAAGCCAAAGGAGTTAGCTCCTCTGAGATTTCAACCTTTCTCAAGTGGGAATCCCATAAGGAAAAGCATTGCAATCCTATAATTTACTGTGCAGCTCCTGTGCTGTGGAGTCCATGAACCTTTGCCTATGAGTCTGAAAACCCTGAGCACTCAGGCTGGCTGTGTGGGTGTTCAGCCACAGCCCCCTGCAGCTTCCCCTTCTGTTTGAAGCAGGCTGTGCCCTGCTGTCCTCTGCCCAGACAGGCAAATGTCAGGTGCCCTGAGGTGTCACAAGTCTCTGCTGAAGAAGTGTGGGTTTCCCAAACATTGCTTCAAACCACAGGTCTTTTGTAAGGCAGCAGCAGAAACTTTTAGTTCAAACCTTAAAGAGAAGCTGGAGAGGAAAGGAAGGGATGAGATGGAAAGAGATGGACATGAGATAGGAAGTGAGGGGACAGGTGGTGACAGAATAGCAAGAGATGGAAGATAGGGAATGGGCTGGAGGATAGATTGGACACAGAATGGGATGGGATGGGATGGGATGGGATGGGACAGAACACAGGATGAGGAAGGATGGAAAGGGTGCCCAGCCTTTGGGCTGCTCCTGGCCATCTCTCCCATGACCATAGGCCCTTGGCACAGCCGGACGATCACCTGGAATGGCTGCACTGGCAGGGGGTGGGACAGGTGGGAACAGCGGCACAGCTCTCAGTCCCCCTCAATATTTGGGCAAGTTAGGAACTACCGAGCACAGAAGGGGAGCAAGATCCAAAGGAGAATGGTGACTCAGCTTGTCAAATGACCGGTGGCATCAGCCAGGCTTATTAGCATTTATATACAGAGGGAGCTTTCCTGTACTGAGGCTGCTTCCTGCACAGCAGCATCTTCCCTCCTCCTTCCCCATGTCAAAGGGAAACTAATTCAGCATTGGATTTTTTTTTTCTTTTAACCTTTTTTTGAAACGTTTTACAGCTGGCTTTGCAAATGTTCCATCTCATCCCAGGCATGGAGGGTAAAGCTGAGCCATGGCAATGCCCTGACATGGATGAGGAGTGGGAGGATTTGGAGCCTAGGATGAAGGCAGACCCCATTCTGCAGGCATTCCCAATACAGGCATTCTCGATTCTTCTCTTGGCTCTGCATCTTCCTGCCTTCCCTTCTCATGGCCAGGCAGGAGTGCACTCCAGGCAAGAGAACAGCCCCAGGAGTATCTTCACAACCTTGCAAGATCACCAACCATTAAAACAAGGAAAGCTGGGCTGAGCAGGGATGCTGCCTCCTGCAGCCAGCTCGAGTGGCAGTTGTGGAGTGGCTCAGTGTAAAAATCTCTGCCAAACAGTGTGGTTGTGCCAGTCCCTGGACTGAAGCGTGGATGTCCTTCAAGGTGGTGAGGCTGGACTCAGCCAGGGGAGGCAGATTGTGAGAGTTGCTGGCTCCTGGCTCACAATGTCCAAACAATTTGCTTTGCAGCTCCAGAATCCACAGCTGCATGCCCAAACATACAGAACCCAGGGGATCTCCAAAGAGCATCAGACTGTTTTAAAAATACTTTATTCTTTAGAAAATACAGCGTTCAGTACAGTGTGCTCTGCTCCCCCCAGCTTCAACCCCCTGATTCCACTGAGGCCAAGGCAACATCAGGACGTTCACTGCCACAGCTGGAAAGCAGAGGGCAGGTTTCACTGACCCTTTTTCCATCCTCTCAGGGAGGCAGGTGGCTCTTGAATCCTTGCTGGTACCCAGCAGCAAGGGGCCCTCCCCCAGGACCCCAGTGCAGCCCAAAACACTCAAGCTCAGACCGTGGAGCTGATGATGGCCCTTAGTGGCTGGGGACATCCCTGGGGGCACACAGGGGCTGACACACTTCCCCCCACAAGGATTTGGGGTAGCCCATGTGATTATTGAGACATGGGGCTGCCCCAGCCCAGAGACCCAGCTGAGAAGCTGGGGGGTAAGGTAATGGTGGGAGCTGGGGAACGGAGAGTGGGGGAACCAGGGCTCAGGAACCCCTCAGCTCCCATCCTAAACAGGAATGGGGCTGAGTCAGGGCTGCAACAGCTCCTTCTGAGGGGGAAGACCTTACTGGGGCAGTTCAAAAAGGAGATGCAAACATCACCCAAAGGCAGTGACCTTGCCCCAGGTCCAGGCTGAGCTCAGGACTCAGTGGGGAACTTCCACCTCCCGCTGCCTGGCTCTCTGCAGGGAGAAGCTCCCATCCCACAGGAAGCAAAGCCCACCCCAAAGGGGGTCCTGCCCACACCCTGAGGGGGTGCGGGATCGCTCCAGGCCTGGGGCAGAGGGGCTGTGCACACCAAGAGTGGGACAGGGGAACAAACTCTGGAGGCTGGTGGGGGCAGGGAAAGAAGCATTTTCTCTTTTCAAACAGGAATCCCCCACACCACCCCCTTCCCTTTGCATAGAGCAGCTTTCAGGTGAGTGTGTTCTTCAGTCACCCAGGGAACACCAAGAGCAGTGGCCGTGACCCTGAGGGGGACAGGAGCAAGGCTGGGGACACGGCTCTGCCGCTCCCATCCTCCCCCCGCAGCCCTGGGGCTTGCACAAGGACACGAGGAAAAGAAAGAGCAACAACCTTGAACCCTCCCGATCGCTCTGCCCCCAGGTGCCACAAGCCATCCAGATGTTTAAAAAAGGAATGAAACAGGAAAAAAAAAAAAAAAAGGTAAAAAAACAACAACAAAAAAACCAAAAAGGCTGAGATGGAGGGAAAGATCCCCAGGTCAGCGGAGAGGAGGGCGGGAAGCGCCGCAGGGATGGTGTCCGTTCAGCACCAGCCCTGCAGGATCTAACTGTCCTCGCCGTTCTCGCCCGGCCCCTTGATCAGCCGCTTCTGTCCCCGCTTGCCCACGGGCCCCTTGGGCTTGGCAAAGGCCTGCTTGAAGGCGTGCTGCTTGGGGTGCACCTCCTCATACAGGAACTCCGCCGTCAGCTCCGCGCCGTCGTCGATCTCGATCTGCGCCCAGCAAAGGCAAACGGGGGCTCAGCAGCTCACCTGGGATTGACGGGCACCTTTGGGGCACCCAACTGTCCCCCAAGCCCCGGATCGAGGCTGTAGCACAGTCCCTTGGCAGTGTCCAGCTCACACTCACCTTCTTGGCTATCTCCAGGCAAAATTCCTGCTCCACAGTGTCCAGCAACCGGCTCTTGCAGCTGGAGTAGAGCATGCGCTCCTTAATGCTGCACTTGTAGCCAGGCATGGAGTAGATAAAGACTGCAGAAAGAGAGCAGGGCTCGTGGCACTGCCTGGGCTCATGGCCAGGGAGCACGGGCTGCATCCCGCCCTGCTCACATCTCAGACAACATCCAGCAACAGAGGGTGAGCCGTCCCATCCACCACCCCTCCCAAATCTCCCCTGGTACTCCTGTAACAGCAGAGGAGTAACAACAGAGTATAACACCAAATCCTCTGTGGCAGCACCCAGAGACCTACACTGCACATGGCACCAAAGGGTTTGCCAGCACCCACCACACAAGGGAACTGACTCAAGGCTTCCTGATGCACCATCCCTATCCCCATCCCTGCTTGCTTCCCACACAACCAATGGGCCAGGGAAAACAGGGATTGGCATAGGCTTGAACTGGCCCTTCCCAGTGCTGAGGCTCTCACCAACAGACTCCAAATAGTCTCCCTCGTGTGAGTGCTTGTACAGGAAGAAATGGTAGCGAGCAGAGTCCTGGGGGATCCTCTTGGGCAGGTCAGAAATCTCTGTGGGGCTCGTGTGCACCAGGTCAATGGTCTCCCGCTCCAGATCCAACTTCTGAGACAGAGGGGACAGGGAGCAGATGGGAGTGAGAGACAGGAGCAGGATGTGGGGTGTGGGGCACAGAGAAGCCATCTGCAGGACCTACCAGCTGGATGTAGTTGATTTTCTTCTGCTTGAGAGCCTGGATGGCTTGCTGGGCATCCAGCTGCAGGGGGAAGGCCAGGCCCTGCAGTGTCTGGTGCTTGCTCTCCACGCTTATCTCTGTCTTCACCTGGGGATGGAGACCACCTCAAGTGTCAGGGCACAGTGGCAAAGGGTAGGGAGGAATAGGAAAGCCAGCTGCTTCTGCAGCTAAAAGCTGTTATCCAAGGAGCTGTCTGACACCTGTCCCACAGGGATCATGGCATTACATCACTGAGAGTCAGCCAGGCTCAGGATGGTGGTGCTTGTCACCATCCCATCTCTCCAGGACATCACCCAGCCCCAGCCATGCACCCCCACACCTCCTGATTCACTCTCAGCAAAGCCCAGCTCAAAACCAATGTTTCCCAGTGAATCTCTGGCAGGGATGCTGTACAAGCACTGGCACGTGTCCTCTCTGATCATCTCTGCAGCCTGTGGGTGACAGGAGAAGCCCTGAAATCACAGCACTCAGCTGGGCACCCCACCTTCCTCAGTGGGTTTAACTGCAGCACACAGACACTCCCTCCAATGCCGGAGTTGGGGATTGGAGTTGCACAGCTCAGAAAGATCCCAGCCACAATTTTCCCCACAACCCCTACAAGGCAGAGGCCGCCAGCTATATCCCGAGCAAACCCCCTAGTCCAGGAGACCAAACCCCACTTCAAAGAGGGGCGAGAATGAGATTGCAGAGACATCAAATGGCTGCAGGTGCCTCCATCCAGCCCCAGCATGGGTCCCTGGTGGGGACTGGGGAGAAGGGCAGGACGCGGCGGGCACACCATACCTCCTCGGGGTCGGGGTACTCTACCAGCGATGGGCAGCAGCAACAGCCCCCCACCATCTGCCACAGAATACAGGATACAGGGAGATGGTGTCACCCCCATGGCAGAGGAGCCCCTCCCACCTCAAGACCCCCTCCCAGGGAAACACTCCAGCAACACTATTCCAGGTGCTCTGCAGTGAGCGTGGGTCCCTTTCCTTTGGGATCAGTTTTGGGGAGTTTGGATAGAGTCCAACCTTTATGGTTTTGTTTTTTTTTTTTCTTTGTTTCCCTCCCCCTGATAGAGAAAAGGAAGAGAAGTCAAGGCATGCCAAAAGAAACACAGAAGTTTGAGCTGACATCTCAAAACCAGTCAGCAGCACCAAAGTGGGTCTCATTACAGGCTGTCCTTTGTTACAGCAGCCCCACACAGTTCCCACACTCTGGGGAGATGATGGAGCCAGATGCCCAGAACAGAGCATGCAGGAAAACACTGCCAGAAGGAAAAACTGGGCATCAAGCAGGCAGAGCAGCCTACCATCTCAGTGCTTGAGTCTTGGGAACAGGAATCCTGCGAGCGTGGGGAGAGGAGACACACTGTCAATGGCACCCGGCGCAGGGAGGGGGGCTCGTGTGACAGGAGAAGGGAGGGGGACACATTGACGGGCCAGGAGGAGGAAGCTGCACCACCTCTCTGCTGGAGGACAGAGAAGGCTGATCCCAGGGATGTGGGCAGGGAGAGCAGCAAAAACGACACAGGAGATGCCAGTGCTGGGAGAAAGAGCCTGGGCAGTCCCATGCCTGGGTGTGCAGGGTCTCCACCAACATCCCTGTTCAAAGCCCACCCCTGCCCCATCTCCTCCTGGCTCCCCAGTCACGGTGGCCCCAACCCAGGGTCTGGAGGAGGTACAACACTTGCAGCAATAGCTTTTGGTCTATCCTCCACCAAGGAGCATATATGGAAGGTTTGTGAGGAAAAAAAATGCCTCTATCCATGCCAGGCATCCTGGAGGATGAGCAGGGTTGATGTGTAGCCCTTGGGAAAGGGGAATAATTGCTCATGTGGGCACGAAGTCCAGCTGACCTCCAGCTCTGCTGTCCTACCATCCCACAGGGTGCCCTGGCACCAGCAAGGGCCTGAGGGCAAGTGCCCAGGGATTAAGGACACATACAAGTTCACCTGGTCCCACCCTGTGGAGAGGTGCAGCACAAGGACATAAGCACTGCCAACACCTCCAGAACCCCAGCTTTCTCTCCCATAAATGCAAGAGGACCAGGAGACTTACAGTAGGACCACAGAGACCTTAGCTCTGACACAAAGCACTCTGAAATCCAAAAACACCAAGAGACGGAAATTTGTCCCAGCAACACTAACTCCCTCATATACCTCTGTGTTTTCTACTCCCTCCCTTTTCAAAAACATTAAAAACTGGCTGCCTGAAACACTCCCTAAGGCGCAGCGTAGGAGCAGTGCATGGGACAGCTGAGCATGTGCTGCATCCCAGCCTCCCAACCTTGCAAGCAGCAGGCTTGCCTGGGAGGTTATTTTATCTCCTTTTCTTTAGGTTAGATTTTCTCCTCCTCTTTCCTCCCTCCTGGTGTGCTGCTGACCCTGCATAAGGAGCATTTCTTATGGCAAAGTCCTCATGGCCTTCACCTTTGTTTCTTCTCAGTTCTCCTGCCTCCTCTCCCAGCTCCAAGGCTGCCTTCCTCTGCCCCACCAGTGAGATGCCCAGCTCTCCCTCCACCCATGTTTCTGAACCTGCAACACTTCTACAAAGACTCCCCAGTTGTGGGTGTTGAGCTCAATGCCAAATTCAAATCTGTGTCTTAGCCCACGGTCTGCTGACAACTATCAGCTCAGTAAAGCTGGCATTTTCCAGCTATTAAAAATATATATATAAAGCAGGTGGCAAATTTGCATGAGCTCTCACCCAGCTATCATAAAGGAGGTTAACTCACAACATCACCTCTGTCCATCCAATCCTCAAACCACAGCCTAAAACCTGCTTTCCCAAAGGCTGGGAAGCTCCCTGGGGGATGTGCAAAGCTGAGTCCTTCCTTGCTCAGTGTCAAAAGCTGCTGTGCTGGCCCTGAAGCTGCTGCCCTGCAGCCTTCACCTGTCCCTTCAGGCTATCCTGCCCTTCTCTTCCCACTCCCTCTCTGCACCCATCTGGTGGCTGGGGAGGATCCCAGGCTGCTTCTGCCTGACCACAAACACAGCCATGTGCAAATCTGGCCAATGTCTTGGAAGGCTGCAAGGCAACAGCATGAGAGGAGAGGGGAGTGGGGCCCAGCAGCAGCTCCAGGCAAGGAGCACAGCAAAGCACTTGTGGGCTGGTGGCTTTTAGAGAAGCCATATCCCTTGTGTCCCTTCTGAAATCCTAATGGATTGGTTGAACACAAGCACAGGCTCCTGGACCTTGCAGGGCCTGGGCAGACACACAGAAGTGCTGAGGTCAGGGCTTGCCCCAGGGCTGATCCCCAGGTCAGTGCTGATCCTCCCCACTTATTTTTATGCACTGGATCTGCTCCCCCAAACTCAACTGCCACGTGCAAGCCCCTTGACCCTGTGTAGAAGGGACCCTGCAAGCTGCAGGCAATGAACAAGGCTGGAAGCATCACTGTTAACACCAACACAGAGACTCCTTAGCACACCCAGCACTTGCTGCTTACCATCCCTAAATCCACAGACAAAAATATATTCATCTTCATCTTTTTCTTAATGTCAGTGACTCCTCCCTGTGGCCCAGGCTGACACAGAGGACCATTTTCCCTTAAAATAACCCCCAACAAACCACAGAGCAGCAGCACCTCCATCCAGGAGCTGCATCTCACAAAGGCAAGGATGGGAGGGAAGGAGAATGAGGCAGATCAATGAGCATCACAAGCACCACTTACCTGGGCTGTATGACCCTGGAAAACACACCCCAACAGCCCCCCAAAACTAGTTAATCCTGCAGCACAGGCCAGACAAGGTGATGGCAGATCACAGAATCAGCTGAGTCAAAAGAGACCCTCAAGGATCATCAAGTCCAGATGTCCCAAGGTGCCAAACAAGCCACCCAGTCACCATCAGCACCTCTCTTCTCCAAACATGGGCATCTCCTTGGATCCTACAGAACAAATTCTGCCCAGGCCCCCAGGCTAGGACCTGGGATAACTCCCCTAAGACTCACCTGGTGGAGACCACCCCTTGGTGGCATCTCCCAAATATCCCTCAACTTTGCCACCTGCAGACCTGCTTTGGCAGGTGGAAATCACCCCCAGACCTGCTTCAACAGGTAGAAACTTCCTGCCTCATCTGTGCTATTAATTAAAGACATGAAGCTGATTGGCTTCACATCTCCCACACATATCCTGATCCATCCAAGAGCACCACAGGCTCAGCACAGGCAGAAGAGAGGGATGCTCCTCTAGAGAGGAAAGCTTGCCATGCATCTAAGGGAAACTCCCCCACCCCCCACAAAAATACTGCTTTCAGGTGATCTTCCCACACAGTGAGCACACCCCCTTTTCTGTCTCAGTGTGTCACACCACCACAGAGGCTGTGAAAGGCCAGCAGGGAACAATGGTGACACAGCCTTTTGTGTCCCCAGCCCTACCCTGTGCCACTTTCACATCCTTTCTAGCACATAAACCCCCAAATGCAGGCTAAGATCTGTATTTCTTGAGACAGCATCCCTCATGTTTATAGACATAAAGGAAGTGTATGAGAGAGAATGCTGCTGCAGTCCAAAGATAAGCCTGAATTCTTCCTGCCATCCCTATCTTCAAACTCAGCTCTGGCTTTTGCTCCAATACCCACAGGTTAGACATGCTTTCAGCTCCAGTCATCTTCTGACTGTCAGCAAAACACAGTCCTGAGCTAATGTACAAGCAAGGGGAAAAAAAAGAGTAATGTAAAATCCTCTTTATGTTACCAGTTTGACTGTGAGAGTGCTTATCCACCTTGAGAAGGGCAGGAATGGTTTAAATGGCAGAGAGTGAAGTCAAAATGAGCCAGTCCTTTTACCTGAATGCTCACTCCCTGCATCATTCACCCCTTTGTGCCCAGAGGGTCTCAGGCTCCACTCACAGGGCAGTCAGACACCCAACCGTGCTGCACACCCTCCCCTGCTGCACACCCACCTCCCCTGCACACCCATTCCTCCTGCACACCCACCCCCCCTGCACACCCATCCCTCCCCTGCATACCCACCTCCCCTGCACACCCATCCCTCCTGCACACCCATCCCTCCTGCACACCCACCCCCCCTGCACACCCATCCCTCCTGCACACCCATCCCTCCTGCACACCCATCCCTCCTGCACACCCACCCCCCCTGCACACCCACCCCCCCTGCACACCCATCCCTCCTGCACACCCACCTCCCCTGCACACCCATCCCTCCTGCACACCCATCCCTCCTGCACACCCATCCCTCCTGCACACCCACCTCCCCTGCACACCCATCCCTCCTGCACACCCACCCCCCCTGCACACCCATCCCTCCTGCACACCCACCTCCCCTGCACACCCATCCTTCCTGCACACCCATCCCTCCTGCACACCCATCCCTCCTGCACACCCACCTCCCCTGCACACCCATCCTTCCTGCACACCCATCCCTCCTGCACACCCATCCCTCCTGCACACCCACCTCCCCTGCACACCCATCCCTCCTGCACACCCATCCCTCCTGCACACCCATCCCTCCTGCACACCCACCTCCCCTGCACACCCATCCCTCCTGCACACCCACCTCCCCTGCACACCCATCCTTCCTGCACACCCATCCCTCCTGCACACCCACCCCCCCTGCACACCCATCCCTCCTGCACACCCATCCCTCCTGCACACCCACCCCCCCTGCACACCCATCCCTCCTGCACACCCACCCCCCCTGCACACCCATCCCTCCTGCACACCCATCCCTCCTGCACACCCATCCCTCCTGCACACCCACCCCCCCCTGCACACCCACCCCCCCTGCACACCCATCCCTCCTGCACACCCACCTCCCCTGCACACCCATCCTTCCTGCACACCCATCCCTCCTGCACACCCATCCCTCCTGCACACCCACCTCCCCTGCACACCCATCCTTCCTGCACACCCATCCCTCCTGCACACCCATCCCTCCTGCACACCCACCTCCCCTGCACACCCATCCCTCCTGCACACCCATCCCTCCTGCACACCCATCCCTCCTGCACACCCACCTCCCCTGCACACCCATCCCTCCTGCACACCCATCCCTCCTGCACACCCACCTCCCCTGCACACCCATCCTTCCTGCACACCCATCCCTCCTGCACACCCATCCCTCCTGCACACCCACCTCCCCTGCACACCCATCCCTCCTGCACACCCATCCCTCCTGCACACCCATCCCTCCTGCACACCCACCTCCCCTGCACACCCATCCCTCCTGCACACCCACCTCCCCTGCACACCCATCCTTCCTGCACACCCATCCTTCCTGCACACCCATCCCTCCTGCACACCCACCTCCCCTGCACACCCATCCCTCCTGCACACCCACCTCCCCTGCACACCCATCCTTCCTGCACACCCATCCCTCCTGCACACCCACCTCCCCTGCACACCCATCCCTCCTGCACACCCACCTCCCCTGCACACCCATCCCTCCTGCACACCCATCCCTCCTGCACACCCACCTCCCCTGCACACCCATCCTTCCTGCACACCCATCCCTCCTGCACACCCACCTCGTTGATGCGGATCTGCTGGAGCTCCTGCTCAGCTGCGGTCAGCGGGGCTGGGGCAGAGCAGGAGGACACGTGCTTCTGGTAACCATTCAGGGACACGTCCTCCTGCAGACAGAGGCACAGGGCAAGTGTCATGGGTGGTCATCGCTGCAGGGCTGGATGTACCCCTAGCCTTAAGGTGAGTCTGAGCAACCCAGCGAGTCTCCTCCCTCCTGACCAGGACGATCAACCTTAAGGCTCTTGGATTCCTCCATGCAAATCCCACACTCCATTTGTCTGTTCTGCCCACCCTGCCCCTCCCCAGTTACCCATGGCTGTGGCAGTGGGCTCCTCTGGCTGTTTGATGAAGCTCATGAGCATGGAAGTGAGAGGAAAAGGGAGGGCCCATAGCCCAGGAGCAGCAGAGGGACCTTGGAGAAGAGCAGGAATGCTCCCTGGCTCCACCAGTCCCAGAGGCCCCGGCAGGACTGGTCTCCAGGAGGCCCTGGCTGTGCAGCTCCCTTTGCCCATGGAAGAGAAGAAACCTCCATGCAAGGCTGTGGATATCCCCAGCATGGAGGCAGCTCTCACTGCTGCAGTGACACTGCCACCACCTGGCACTTCTCCCATTCAGCATACAGCTCCACATCTTGCAGCCTTCCTCCCACCTCTTCCACACTCCCTATCACAGATCACAGCCATGCAGGCAGGAGAAAGCAGCACTGGCCATGCACAGAGCAGTCTGAAGGACCAACACCCTGCTGTTCCCTCACCAAACACCAGCATCCCACACCCTACCACCCGCACACTGAGCTCCAGGCAGGCTCTGAAGCTCAGGGTCAGACCCAAAAGGCTGCCCAGAACCCTCCACCATACCTTCACTGTGCCAAACATCTCATCCTTTATGTGTCCCCCTCCAAACTCCTTCTTCACCGTGGCTCTGGTGGCAGCATACAGCATCTTCAGCCGGACCTGCCAGGACAGGGGTGGCACTGCTGTCACACAGGGGACCAGAGAGGTGTCCAGTGTGCCCAGCCACCACCTCACCACAGCCTCCACACACCTCAGCCTCTCCTGGGAGCTCCTAGCTGAGTTTCTAACTCAATGGCAGCATCCCTAGGTAGGGATCAGCTAGGAAAACCCACCAGCACTATTTCAGGGGCTGCAGCCTTGCCAAATGCTGCCCACAATCCAACAGTTTATTCCATGCTTTGCTTTCCAGTCCCTGAGCTCCAGAGCACTATTTCCCACCAGCACCTGGGTTAGAGGAGGCACAAATTATCACAGAGCCACTTAAAATTACTTTTGCCTTTGGCACTTCTACTGCATCATTCTGTAAAATGCAGGGAAGAGCTTTGGCAAGTGCTCCTGGGCACACCGTGCTCCTGCAGTAAAAGCCTCTGTGGTTTGTTGAAAGATATTCATATTTAAAAAATATATTATTATATATACAGATGTATATGTACATGTACACGTGCACAAATATGCACATGCATATAAAATTACATATATATTACTCATATATATATATATATATATATATATTTATATATGCGACCAGTGCATGTATTAATGTGGCAGTAAATAGATCTAGCTTATAGAATATATAATAAATATATACATTGGAATATATATATATACATATAGATGCACACATAAATATATAAGACAGGCACACATGTTAACACATCAGTAAATCTCAGACCCATTATAGAGATGAGCTCAACAGGATGGCATTTTCCAAGCTGTACCCCATTGACACCCTCTAAACCTGCTTCCCATCCGACCAGCTCTTCTGTGCCCACTTTCCAACAGCTGGTTTTGGAGCAAGGCCTGGAGAAGGGCTGGCAGCCACTCTGCATCAGGCTGGAATCAGTGTCACTGGTAGCTCTTCCCAGCAATGGCCAGAGCCACAGTGGGATGTCTCCATCCTGACCTCATGATCCACTCCACTCCCCCCTCTACATCCCGGCTCCTTCACCTCCTCAAGTAGCACTGAAATAGAGACACAATCCCAGTGTGTCTCTTTGTGCCTTAAAAGATTCTCCATCCCCACAGCAGTCTCCATTTCTCAACCCAGGCACCACCACCAAGGGTGTGAACACTCCTCCCCAACTCCAGGGCAAAGTCCCTTTGCCCAGCACCTCCCACAGCACATCCCTGTCTCCAGGCTGGCTGCCAGGGCCTGGAGCTCACCGGGGAGCTGTCAGGGGACCAGGAGATGAAGAGCCACTCGTAACCCTGGGCATTCTGGCTGTCCAGGCGGTACAGCACATAGCAGGGCTGCTGCTCATCCAGCAAGGGCAGCACAAAGGTGTCATAGTCAGCATCCCAGCGCCGGGACAGCTCTTTGTGGGCTCCCAGCACGAGCTGCTCTGCAAGGAGAAGACAGGAAAGGTGGTGTTAGATGAAAGGAGAGGACCAGGTGGCAGCTCACTAAGTGTTCACTGCAGCTCCACCACCACCAATGATGCTGTACTGCACAAGAACAAATTATGAGCTCAAGACTCATGCAGGAGTGTACAGTTCCTGGGATGACACCCCAGGAGGGACCATGGGGCTGTGGCTGCTGTGGAGGGCTGGTTTTCTGCCAGCTTCCTGTCAGCCATCTTTTCCTCTCCTGTGTTTCTTACCAGCAAAGTTTCCTCTCTGGTGAGCACCTGTGACTTCCTTCCATTCTTCTCCCTCCAGCTCTGCAGTCCCAAACCATCCCTTCTTGCTCACAGGGACCACAAGACCTCCCCCATCCCACCTGGACAAGCCCAAGGGTCACTAGAACACCTCAGCAGGGACACAGAGAACAACCTACATTTTGGGTGCTGAGAAAAGTAATGGTCTCAGCAAAATCCAGGATGATGAGTCAAAGCTGCTCTCACTGGATTTCCCGTAACCTCACAGGGGTCAAAATCAGAGCTGATACCCAAAGCCCATGTGTTTGGGCAGCAGGGATGTCCCACAGTCCCCAGACTGGAGGGGGACCATGCTGCCAGGAGAGCCCCAGCCTCTGGAAGTAACCTGTGTATTTCACACACACCTCAAGGCATTATTTTCAGCTGCTACACATGTGGCAGTGGGACTAGGATCCCTGTAAGCTGGGCACTGGCACAGGCATCCTACAGACGTGAATCCACACCCTGGCAAGGGTGAAGTCAAGGTCTGAGATGGCTGGGTGGAAAAGTGGTGGTGCTGGGGATACCAGCATAGGTTGCTGGAAAACAGCCTGTATTTTTACTCCATTTGTAGATGCAGAAAGACCTGGGGGAAGATTATGGGATTCAGAACAAGATGTAGGAAGTTCTGGAGGTGCCAAAGGAAAATGTTTTGGGGTCTTGGACAATTAGCACTTGAGGGCATGCTTGGCCAGGCACATGCCCTGCCAGGACCTCAGCCCACAGCTCTGATGCCCACTGGGAGCCAGGGAGCCCTTGGCTGGGGCACAACCCTCTCCATTCCCAGCACATTCAGCTCAGCAGCTCCAAATCTCATAGCAGGAAAGCTTTGAAGGAATGAAGGAAGTTGAGGAATGAAGGGTTTGGAAGGAATTATTCACTCCTTCTTCCCACCCAGGCAGGACATGCCCTACGACAGTAGCATAGCCCTCCCCTGCCCAGCACTGCCCTGGCATCTGCCACCACTACTGAATCCAGTTATTTGTGCAGCATGGGTGGCACAAGCTGCTGGTTCAGTAACAAGGACAGCAGAGAACAAGGTGTCTGAAATACTTTACCTTTAGCAAAACTACCTGTATTGAGAAAGGGAAGAGTAAGAACCTTAGTGTACTCCTAAAATAAACACAAAGCTAAGTGAATGGATTTGTGCATCACAAAGACCTGCGATCCTGAAGAAACTGCAGGAATTTAGCAGGGCCAAACCCACTGGCAGCTCGAAGGTATCTCTGTCTGCAAAACAAACCAACACCTCCCGCTTTGCACAAAGCAATCAGTGCTGAGTCACTTCAGGCTATTCCAGGCTCTGACTCAGCCGGACCCCAGCCGTGCTGCAGGAGCTGACAGCCTTCAACTCTCCCCTGAGCTCTTTGCAGCTCTGATCAACCCATTCAGGGACAAATTTTCTTCCTTGGGAAGTGTTAGAAAGGGGGAACTCAGAGCAGACATCCTTCAACAAAGTTATACAACCCTGGCTGTATCAGGCTCTGTTTGTACCAGGAGCTGCTGCTGGAAGAGCAGAGCTGGGAGTGTTTCTGCCTCTCGAGGTGCCCCCAGCACTCCCTGCCTTGCTTTGAAATGGCTCTGCTAGGGAGTCCTGCCCACAGCTCTGGAGGGTGCAAATCTGCAAAACTCAGTGCACACCATCACCTATGAGTAAAGAAATGCATCCAACAGGGAAGTCCACAAAGCCAATCTTGTGCCAAATCCTGCTGACAGTGAAGAGCAGAGCATCATCTGAAAACACACTGGAGCACAAGCTGCTCTCATACTGGGAAACTGCTGCTGAGTCTTGGTGCACATCCTGCTCCCCTACTCCCTCCTCCATCCAATCTCAGCTCTTCCCAGTAGCTCTCCAAAAGCAAAATGACCTCTCAAATTGCTCCCAAAGGGTAACTCAGCCACAATGGTGGTCTTGGAGATGCTTAGACACAGAGCATCTGCCATAAGGCTCCTTGCACCATCTTCTTCTCCCTCTACTCACTGCTGCCTGCTGCAAAATGCCCCAGGACAAATTCTCCAAAAGGAAAAAGATGCTGCAAGCCAGCCAGCAAAGACGGAGGCTCCTCTTCCACATCCCCTGCTCAGGCAGGGCAGCTGACATGTCCTCTCCAGGCAGTTCTGGACACCTCCCTTCCAGGGTGAGCATCCATCTGTCTAGCTGTGACATCTGCCACTCGTTAGTGCCCAAAGGTCCTTCTCTGTTGGGTACCAGCAGGCTGATGTCCCCTGTGTGACAGAAGAGTGTGGCTCTGCTGCTGACAATGATAAATAAATCCCATTCAACCAGAGCAGAGTTTTCCAGTTTTCCATTGGTGATAAGAAGTCTCCCTCGCTGGCATCAGCAGCCACAACCCAAAACCAGTGGCACAAGCCCTAAGCATCCCAAGTTCAAGCTTAGTTACAGGCATGATCTATCCTACCACAAACCTGATTCCCACTTTTTAAAAGCAAAAGAAGCTGATGGCACAACATTTTTGTCAGAGACTCCAAAGAAACAATGTGGATGCTTCATCCCCCAACAATGGGGACCTTGCCAAGGACAAAGCCAACACTGCTGAGCCTTGCTGCAGTCCCACTGATGTGCCCCACGCATTTCCAGTCACGCTGCTCTTCTGAACAGGACGTTGTGGCCTCTCCAAAGGTCAGGTGGGCTCCTTATGACCACAGGCTCCTTACAACCACATCAAACTCAGTGTTTGCCCACCCAGGGGAGGTGGTGACAGCAGCTTGGCAGAGCAGCAATGTCCCCACTGCCATGAGAAACAAGTCATTCATATGCAATTGTATGAGGCCGAGGTGATGGAAAACCTACACCAGAGCAGCTCCCCGCCCCTGGGACATTCAATCAGTGCTTAGCCCTGCTCACTTGCTTGACAGATGCAGAGGCCACCCAAAGGATCCATTCCATGGAATAAAAACAGGCAAGGCTGGTGCCAGCCTGTATCCTGGACTAGGGGCAGCCCCATGGATGGGATGGGTCTTAGAGTGTGGCATTCCTCACGGGATGCCACTGCGGGCCTGTGCTGGGCCTTGAGCCACAGAACACCCCTCTGACCCCAGCATCTCCTTGCCAGGTGTGGGATGACACCTCTGAGAAGGAAGATGCCTGTGCATCATCCCCAAGAGAGGTCCCAGGGTCCCTTCAGCAGCCTGTCACAGGGATCCCATAATAAAATATGACACAGCAGCAGCAAAAGCCTCCACAGAGCACCAATCCCAGGCTGGCATTGCTCTTCTGGCAAAGTCACTGCTCCCCTGGAGCTGCCCTGGGGCTCCAGGAGCTGCTCACCAGCACACCCAAAGTTTGGGTTTGCATCTCAGGTCTGGGCTCCCACATGCCCAGAAGCCCTGGCAGCATTTTCCTTGAGGTTTCCAAAAACACAAGCTGGTGCTGCAGTGGTGAAGAAGAAAGGAGGAGAGGAAACAGAGAATAGACAGAGTGCAAATCAAAGCACTTAAAAGTGGGACTTACCGTCCTCAATGACGACCTTGATGAGCCGAACTGAACCATTTCGGGCTTTGGCAAAAAAATCCCTTAATTCTGTGGTGGCTGAAAGAACCAAAAACATCGTGATCAGATTTAGCAATCAAAGCAGGTGCTGGGTTGCTCAGTGACTGACCAGAAAGGGGATCAACTTGGCAAGATAGAAATTTAAAACTTAAAAAAAAAAATCTCTGGTGCCAAAAAAAATATAATAAAAAATAACAATAATACAAAACCCAAAAAGCTGGGAGAGAAGTGCTGTGTCTCCCTGAGGTGCCAGAGTTAAATAGCAGCTGGGAGCACATGTGATCCACAGAACCTGATACTTGGCCTGGGTGAACATAATCACCCAAATTTAGATGATGGCTTGGCCAGTGCAGGCAGGGAGAGCTCAAGTGACAAGTTGATTCACTTTACAGAGCAGCAGGGCTGGCACAACAGTCAGGGTGGCTAGAGGATGTCCTGGGCTTGTGACACATGGCAGGATGCTGCTCCCGGGTGGCTGGGAACTAGCACAACTCCAAACTGAAGATGCTGGTTTGAAGCGGAGCCCTTGGGGAAGGGAAAGGCAACAGCCCCAGGGTTTTGCTCTGGAGCTAGCAGGGCTTGGATTGCAGGAGGCTTTTGGGAAGTGTTTCAGGGAATATTCCTCCTCACCCTGCTCCCTGAGCACCAGGCAATGGCAACCAATCTTCAGCATCCTACCAGGAGGCAGCTGAAGGCACAGGATGCTGAAGGAGCAGCCCACAGCCAGCACTGGAGGCTCCATCTGCCCACCCTGGAAGCATCACTGGCCCAGAGCTCCCTGTGCCACTCGGGACATGCTCTGTATGAAGGTAAAGCCCAGGAGATGTGGCTCTGAGGGCCAATCCCCAAACAAGCATCATGTCCTGGCCTGGCTCCCCCTAAAGCCACCCAAGCCTTTTCCTGGATGCAGCCATGCAGGAATGGGGGCCGTTTGAGTTGTTAGAGAAACTGGTGTTGTAAAGATGAGAGAACTGGGCTGACGCCCCTCAACCCACACCAGGATCCTTGCTTGGAATCTCCACCAGCAGCCCCTCCATTCCCAGTGCTTTGCTGTGCCAAAAGAGCCAGCAGCAGGAAGGAACCTGTAGCCCGAGAGCACCCACACCTAAGGCACTTGGCAGAGGAAGCCACCCCTACAAAAACCATATCCATTCCCTGCAGTCCCTCCAGCACTGGGCACCACCCTTGGCACAGTCCCAGGAGAAGCCCCGATGTTATCCGCACAAGGGACAAGGGTGGCCAGTGACTGTCACTCCATGGTGCCCTCTGTACCCGGGAGGCAGACCCTGGGTTTGGACACTGCCTGCAGCTCCCCCAGCCCCGGGAGGAGGAATCCCTGGGGAGCTCCCAGGAAACTCCCACCTGTCCCCCCGCAAGTGACACCTCTGTGATTCATCTGCTCCACCAGCTCACAGCCTGCCTGAACAGAGGTCTGGGGGCTTCTCCTCCCACGGAGAGAAGAGGCACACATGAGGAAGAAGAAGACTCCCCTGCAGGCAGCAGCTCCCATACAAACCCAGAGATGCCATTCTGACAGGACTCTGCAGGAATGGGCACACAGACACCCCAGCAAAGGCACGACACTCCTTAATGGCATTTTAGTGGACAAACAGAAGGTTTGCTGCTGTAATCCCACAACAAGCATGCTTCCCCCAACAGCATCAAGGCATGTAGCTCTCCCACCTCCCAGAGCAGACATTCCCAGTGCCAGCTGGGAGCTCAGCCCGCTCCTGCTGTGCCCAACCAAGGATACTCTGGTATTTTTAGCCCCTTTCCCTATTGAAAGTGGCTGTTTCCTTCTGGCAGCATCTGTGGTTATTGCACACACACAGGGCGGAAGAGGAAGGGAAAAAGACATTTATACACCCAGGAAACCTCATGGAGGAGACAGAAGCTCTTCATAAGCACTAAGTTTCACCAATCCCTATTACACCACAAAACTATGAGAGAGTAACATTGCTCTTTGATGTTTCTATAGCATCAGCTTCAGGGAAGAAATAGGAAAGCTCTGGCAGCACTAACCAGCTTGCAAATCCCTCCAGTCTGACCCCATCCTTCACAGAACCCACAGGCAGGTGGGGGGGTCTGAAAAATCAGGAGTCTGGGCAAATGCAACCCTGTAGCCCACTTGGAAATGGTAGGAATGCCCTGAAGATCAATAGATGAGATGATATGCAGTTGAGAGGCTGACAAGTGACAGCCAAGAACTGGGGTCTGTGTAGGTACTGGGGCTGAAGGGGATGAGGAAAAGCCTGGATGTTGCTAGAGAAGCTAAATGCACCACAGGAAATACCACAAGGTCTTCCAAGGAGGGAGACTATTCCCAGAGGAGACAGCAGCAAAGCTTTCAAAAAAAAAAACAACTTCACGGGGGCTTGCAAGATTCAGTTCTGCTGCATTTTTTAAAGCAATTTTCATTTACATAAAAACACCAGAGTGTCACCAACGTCCTCTTCTGCCTCTCACAATGCAGAGCCAAGAGCCAGTGAGGAGGGAGAGGAATAAACCAGGAAGGTTTGAGCATGAGCTCAGCAACTGCTTCATTACGGCATGATTACGGCTTAATTGGCACAGCAGACTTGACAAGATGGCTTGCGTGCCTCGAATATTAATAGAGAAGTCCAGAGTCAGCTCTGGAGGAAGAGCTGGAGGAGACCTCACCCTGGAGAAGGTGTCTCATGGCATCCCCTGCCAGGAAGTCTCCAGGATACAACTCAAGAGCTGAAAAACCCATGTGTGAAGAAACCATAAAAACCAAGGGAGAGGGAGGAGCAACAGGGCAGAGGACTGAAAGGGCCCCACATATCCAACTCACCCTCTAGACATGGGTTCCTGGAAAATCCTGGAACAAATAATCCAGAAACAAATCCAAGCTGGGCTACAGCCACTGTGGATCTACTGAGGCCAAGATGCATGAGATCCCTCATGCTTCCTCCAGCAGAGCCAGAGACCTGTGGGCTTCAGGGGTCTCAGCCCAGCTTCTAAGTGTCTCCAAATGTCAGCTGCCAGCTTGGGAACATGGTGGTGGTGAACCTCCATGGCAGGGACACAAAACCGCATGGATAACTCACTCAGGGAGGTACCAGAGGTGGGATCGAGCAAGGTGTCCTGGGCACCTGTGGTGGGGTAGGTTTATCCATATGTCCATGAACACTTCTGGCAGCTGCAATAGCGCTTCCTGCAGCTGTAAGGTGGGAAGCTAGAGGTGATGCAAGTGTGCACTGGAGAAAAATTCACTGTTCTTTCAGGAGACTGGAGAAATGGGCTGGGAAAAAAAGACATAGGATGAAACTTAATAGGAAGCAAATTACCATAACTGGGGAAACAGACCAGACAGGGCAAGGTCCAGCAGCCCCAGAGAAGAGAGGTGGGTCACAAGCCAAGTCCAGGTTAGTCACTTCATGCTGCCACAGGTAAAGTCATTTGTGAAGGCAGGAACAAGAGCATGACCATGTTATCTGGTGCTGACAAGGTCACAGGCACAGCACGAACAGCACACCCAGGCTCCGCATCGTGCAAGGAGCAAGGCACAGCACAGACAGCACCTGTGCCAGAGGGCACAGTGTGTAGGAGCCACCGAAGGAGCTGCAGCTGGTCAGCCCAGGGAAGAGAATAAAAGTCATGAACAGCTTGTACTGGTTTTCCAGCCAGAAACATGAAGAGCCACCTTGGCATTTGGGAAATTTCATCTTGAGGTGACCAAACCCTGGGAAGGACACCACGTCTCTATCCCTGCTCTGAAAAATGTTGCTGCTTTGAGGCAGCATGAGCTCAGTGGCATCTGAGGAACCTTCTGGCCTTCCTACAAAGAAGCCCTGTTGACCCTCCTAGCAGACCTGGCTAGGACCCCAGTCCAAAATCGCCTTCAGCCACTGAGTCCTGCAGCACCTCCCTCTCCCACTCGTTTGTAGGCTGCAGATGAGTCATCCCCTGTTCACAAGCAACCTGCATTTGGAAGCCTAACAACAGCATGTCCCAGGTCCCCTTGTCCCACACAGCCTCCCGGCCCATTTGGGATAGAGGGCTGAGCAGAGCCAGCTGATGACACCGGGGCACCAGGCTGGGCAGCTCACATATGGCAGGGAGGTGATGGCTGGCCAGCAGTGGCCTTCAGGTGGCCCTGACCTCACAGGCAAACAGCCAAAGAAGAACTTGAGCTGGTGGGGAGAGGGCAGGACAATGCCTCCTCTCTGGCAGCACCGCCCAAAAGGTGCAGACCAAAGCTTGGATTCCCCCAGCTCAGGGAGCAGCAGGGCAGCCAGATCCTTGCACCTACTGACAGACATGCTGCTTGCAGCCAGAGGATTGCCCTGTGCTGGGATGTGCCCGTTTGGATCAGTCCCCAGGAGATTCCAGTGCCAGGCTTGAAGCATCACTCCCGTTTAAACTGCTGAAGGATGGTGCTCGTGGGTACCACCCTGCCAAACACTGTTCCCAAACTGAGCCTTTTTCTGCTGCTCACAGCCCCAGTTAGCTTCTCTGAGCAGAGACGGGCTGCAAGGAGCCTGGAGGGGGAGAGAAACAGTGATGACAGCTGTAGCCAAAGACATGGCCACTCTGTCCCTGGGGATGCCAGAGTGAAGCAATCTCCAGGGAAGCACGGGGAAGGAGACAACAGCCCCAGCATGTCCCCTGCATGTCCCTCCTCCAGCCTCTCACCCACCTGTTGGGGCAGCAACAGGTGTTTGCTCATTTGACTGCTCCCCATGGCCCCCAGGCAGTGCCCAGCTCCCAGATCAATAATACATGCTCCCTGAAACAGATGCCTCTCTCAATACATCAAGTCACCTTGCCCTCCCGACAGGAAACCCGAGCCCCTGGCCATCAATCTTTCATTCCTTGGACATCATCTCCAACTCGATGAGACTGCAAGTGGCTGCATCTCTTTCACTGTCCGAGCCACAGCGTGCCTGGGATGCAACAGGAAAACTCTGCCAAAAATCCAGCCACAAACCCAGGCAAAACTTGTCCAAGTTCCAGGGATGCTTGACCAGACAGAAGTCAAGGTGGTGATGAATAACATGGTTATACCTGCATGACCCATGCTTTCCCTGCCCAGCTCCTGGTCTGGGCATCCAGAAAAGAATACAACTGCTACAGGGATAAAATAGTTTTTGCTGCTGCTAAAACTCCTTATTTTCAGTCTATCCTCCCAGTGTAATTCTTTTATGCAGTGCCTGCTCAACTCGCTTGCTGCAGAGAGCTTTTCTGCCAATGGACACGGTTGGCCAGTTTAAGCAGTAAGAGGATTTTATTTCTCACCATGGAAAAAATAAATACGTCTTTGCAGGGAATCTTTTCTGAGGAAAAAAGCTACACATGTCAGAAGAAGAAAATAGAAAGAAGGGAGCGGGGTGGGGGGAAAAGGGTGCCAGAGAGGAGACAAGCAAAGATTTTCTCCCAATTTTCTGTGGGGCTAGACTGTATTCCTGCAGGATTTCACAGGGAGAGCTCCTGGTCCATAGTGCAAATCCTGCCCAGAGACTTTCAGCCACTGACCTGACACCAGACATTTGCTTCTCAACACCTGATTTTCCATGTGTGCCCAGGACCTGTCTTGCCTGCACTTTGCCACCTTGGATAGGAGTTATTCATCCCTTCCCTTGCTCCAGGGTAGACAGCACTCAGCCTGCAGGCAGCATCAGTAGGATGCTGGGGCAGAGCGGTGGTGCAGCACACATGGTCCTTCCTTGCTTGCAGAAGCTGCTGGCTGCTGTTCCTTTTCCCCACCCAGTAAAGGCACCAGCAGAGCACTGGTTTGTGCATTGGAGGGGGCAGGCACCCAGGGACAGACCCTGGCCACAGTCTCACTGCATTTTGTCTCCCACTGCATATTTTCCAGAGGTTTTCTCTATCCCACCACTTCAGGTGCGTGACTTCAAGTGGTTTGACATCTCAGGGCATTTACCTGGTCTTCCACTGGTGCTGCCACTCTGGCCATCCTGACATGCCCTCCACTTGGTTATGGGCCATACCCCCACTGGGCACCAATCTTCAAGGCGGTCCCAGAAAAGAAGACCGGGTTTGGCTCCTCAAAAATGTCCTTGCAGCAGCCCAGGGCCCTCAGTTCCCCATGAATAAAAGGGACCATGAACCAGCCATCCCTCCTTCTCTTCCTTTGCTGATGGCACTTTGTGGCATGTCTCTGGTTAGATGGTGCCTCCAACATTCCAAAGCTGCCCCCCAAATTTGTGCATCCAGGTGCCTCAGGAGCCAGTGCTGCCTCCCAGAACAGCCAGAGGAGAGGGGCTAAGGATGTGGTGGATAGGCAGACAAGGACCTTCTTTCTTCTCACTAGAGAGTGAGGAAGCTACTTGCTTTCCATGAAGACTTTTGCAGACCCAGCAACTCCTGGGTCCCACCTCACTGCTCTTTTTTCGCTCATCTGACAGCATTCCTGCCCATGTGCACCATGGTTATGCTTTTCCTGAAGCAAACATCCACTCCTACCATGCGTTCCCAAAGCAAGATCCACACCCAGGGGAAAGTGGCAGGCAGCTCAGCTGTGGATGGGAGCAAAGGTCTTCCCTTATCCCCAGATCTTGCTGTCTTCCCCAGAAAGAGCAGCTATTTTTGGGTTGAAGAAACAAAATGCATTTGATTTCTCTACTTTCTAGATAAAAAAAAATACCCTCTAAGAGACTTTTTCCCTCTACCCAGTGGTCTTGAAAGAGAACCCAGAAGCAACTGAAAGCACATGACCTCCCACCAGCATCAAAGCCCCAGCTCAGCATCACGTTCCCAAGGTTCTAGGCTCAGGCAGCAAATGCTATTCCAATCTAATGCCACTCAGAGAAAAACATGGACTGAAAAAACACTCAATAAATCCTCTCAGCCATAGCTAAAATAAAATGCAGGTTTCCAGCCCCAGGAAGCCCACAGCACCCTTTGACAGCTTCCAACCTCCTCCCCAGCCTAGCAGTCTCCGTGGCAGCCTGGTTTTCCTGCCAACACCTTCGAGAGAGCTGCCGGGATACCTAAAAAAATAATAATGAGCCTCTTGCCCCTGCATGAATGGCTCAGGCTTAATTGCACTCTCCAACACCCCAGCTCTCACTGACATTGCTTCCCCACCACCTGTTTCTCCCCAGAAGCCAGGATGACGTGGGAGTATCACAGCAGGGGCTGCTCTGGGGGTTCCACACCACGTCACCCTGCCTCACACAGATCTAGGACAGTGTCAAGCAAAATCCCTCCTCAGCTTGTCTGCAACCTCCCCTAAGCCAGCCGTGGAATCTCATCATAATTCCCCTGGGAACAGATGTCTTCCTGAAAATACGGGAGAAATGGGAATGAAAAAACAGAAAATGCTGGGTGCAAACAAAGATAACAAGGCCCTGGAAACCAGGAACAGGTGAATGATTCCTCCTCCTCAGCAAACAACAGACCTCAGAGGGGATGAAAGTAGCAGTGGGATTGCTGTTCCTCATTCGATATAGAATCTGCTCTTTGCTGAGCAAACAGAATAATTCAACTGCTGTGACCGGATGGGGCAGACTGAAATATCCCAAACCCACCTGGGGGGGGGGGGGGTGGCGGGGTGGTGGTGTTCCCTTAAAGCCTGCAGCACCCCAGTTGTACGTCACAGGTGTTGGAGGGGCAGATTTGCATTCAGAGAGGAAGCAGCAGCTTCCCGGAAGAGAGATGGCACAGCAAGGCATGGAGAGAGAACCCAGAAATGCCCAAGATGCTGCACAGCAAGATCACCCAACACCAGCTATTTTCCACAACCACTGGGAGGATTTTACACCACCCCAGCCCAGGAATCTGCTGCCAGGGCAGAGTCATCAGCTCCATCCCCACCCTGCACCGCTGCAGCTCCTTGGGGGAAGTCAAGTCCCTTCCCCTTTCCGGCTGACAGGGCATGTCACGTCCTACAGGCAACCCACACATGTGCCCATGGTGACTCCCAGCACTGGGCACAGTTTGCCAAGCAGTGGGCAACCAAGGTCAGCAAAGGTTAGTGCTCTCAGAGAGCCAAGCTGGCATATCTCCCTCCCTGGCAGCTGCAGGGTGCTAGGAAGGACAGCAGCAGCACAGGAGCAGCCGGGCATGGCCAGGGAGCAACAGGCAGCAGCCTCCAGAGGTACACAGTGAAACAGGCCCTGCCGACCCAAACCAGCATACCCAGAGCTCAGGAGGGTGCAGGGGTCCCTCCTGCTGATTTTTATTTTTTAAAATTATTGTTGTATTTTTACAAAGCAAGGAAGGTTTCGTTAGAGCCTGAACTTCGGGACCTCAGCTCAAGCCAGGAGCAATGAACCTGAACCCACACACCATCAACAACCACCAGCTCTCCTGAGCAAAAGCAGGAGAAACATCTAAGCATCATCGCTGGCCACTTCTCAGCCACAGCCCCTCCAGAAGCAACTGGAGGGGAAGGATGCTAACGCCATGAAGGACCAGCAGGAACAAATTCCTAACCGGGCACAAAGGCGCTAACTGGAGAGAGCTACGAGGCCAATGTCCCAGCTCCCTCCCAGGATACGCTGTGGGCTGGATTCACACCCGACCGCACAGACCAGGGCTCCAGGGGCAGCTGCTCTCACATCCCTGCTCGCATATTGATTCGGTTACATAAATTATGCAGCACCTCTACTCCTGGTTAATACTGCTAATTGAGCTGGCAAGGCGGGGGGAAGGAGGGAAATACCGTGAGGACACACAGTCAGTCATGCACCAAGCACACTCAGAAATGCAGAAGCCGTCGTGTCGGGGTGCTGGCTGGGTCCTGGGGGCGGAGAAACCGGGAAGCAGGAATTCGCTCGGGCTCTCCGCAGCTCTGCTACGCTGGGGAGCCGCTGGAGCCGAGCAGCCCCGTGGGCAAGGAGCGGTGTCCGGAGCTGCGGCCAGGCAGATGTGCGGGACACATCTGTCCCAGCACGTCGGGGCGGGTGTTGAGCATCATCCCAGACAAAGGATGCCGGAGAACCCCGCACCGGCGGCACCCCGGGGCCAGACCCGCTCCTGGCACCCAAACTCTCCGAGCTTGACTCAGTGTCCCCCTCCCCCGCTAATCGCAGGAAATCTGCCGGCTCCTTCGGGAACCTTCATCTTATCGCTCCCATCGCCGTCGCTGTCGCGACACCGCCCGCAGCCCGCCGCGGCGGGGCCGGGGATGCGCGGGGCGCGGCCCCGGGGGTGCCGATGGCGGGGGGCGCAGAGGGGCAGCCCCGCCCGGGGCCGGGGCCGAGCAGCGGGGGCAGCCCCCGGGACGGGGCGGGGGAACGCGAGCGCTCGGCGGGCGCCGCTCACCGTGGATGCCGGTCTGGTGAGTCATGGCTCCGCTCGGCTCGGCTCCGCTCCGCCGCGTCCCGGGCAGGAAACGGCTGGGCAGGCAGCACCGCCCGTTCCGGAGCGCGGGGCCGCTCCGCTCCGCACCGCCCCGGGGCGGGACCGGGAGGAGCCGCGCCTGCCTCGCCATGTCGGGCGAGTGGCTGCGGCGCTGGCGGCGGGGCGGCCCCGCAGGGCGGCCCGGCGGAGCCCCGGCACCGGGCCCGGGCCCGGGCCCGCCGCCCCCCGCCCTGCGCTACCGCCGGCCCAAGTTCCTGCCCGGCGGCGCCGAGGAGGCCCCGCGGGCCGGGCGGGCCGTGTGGGGCGCCGGGCCCGAGCGGGCGCTGCCCTGGGGCGCGGGATACGCCGAGTGAGTGGGGCCGGGCGGGGTGAGGGGTGCCGGTACCGGGGAATGGTGCGGGTTTAAGGGGTGTGGAGGGGGCTCCTGCACCATTTGCGGGCCCGGGGAGAGGGGCTCTCTGCCCCGGAGGGGGTTTGGCGTGGAGGAGAATCCTCCAGCCCCTCCGGGGACACCGCTGCCCACCCCCTGCCAGCCGCACCAGGACTGTGACGAGTGGCCGGGGCAGCCCCGAGAGCAGCGCCGCTTTTAACAAAATGTCTTTTAAACAAAGGAAGGGGAAGACCACATTTTTTGAAACCTCTTGGTTTGCTGTTTTAACTGGCTCGGGCAGAACTCCTCCCAGGAGCTGTCCCCACGTCCTGGCCAGACCCCATAGTGTTGGGATGGCACAGCGTGAAACGCAAGGAGGGCACACTCCCATCCAGGGATAAACATTCCCAAGCTGGAAGGAAAAGCCGGGGTGGTGTTCTGCAATGCACTGTGTCAACACGGAAATGGCACGGTTGGGCTGCTGATTAGGGCTGCCTGAGGCCAGGGTGCAGGTCTCTGTGTCCTCAGCTGGGCTTTTCCCTGCTGCACATGAATGACTTACTATTTCAGTCGTCAGCAAAGAGATCCATGAGTTTGATAAAGGAGCAGGGAGCATGGGGCAGGAAAGGAGGGACAAGGTGCAGCTGTTTGCAGGGGCTGCAGAGCAGCCAGCACAGCTGGCTGGGAGCAGGAGAGCTGCAGTGTGTCCCCACACCTCACCTGGAGTGTTTGCAGGGTTATCAATGCCGAGAAGTCGCAGTTCAATGAGGACCAGGCAGCCTGCTGTCGGATCTCTGTCCGGAGGAGAGAGCCAGGCCTGGAGGAGGATGAGGAATGGCTGATCCTGTGCTCCACGCAGGTATTGCCCCCAGGCAGGCTGTGCTTACCCTGCTGCCAGCCTTTTGCTGCCACCCAAGGGCGCAGGTTCAGGAAACACAGGATTGCTCCATCAGTCCTACATTCCCATGTGCTGAAACCCTTCCTTGCTTGTGTTTAGGGGACATGTGTACCCTGTGGCCAGCAAATAAGTAGCTCTGTCTGTAAATACCATTTTTACTTCCATGGCCCATGACTTGCAGTATTTGAGGTCATCCAAGCCCTTGGTGTCCTCACCTTTCCTGTCCCCACTGTGCTTTCAAGGGCCAGTATGTCTTGCCATCACTTGGGCAGCAGCGTGAACTGGGCACACAGGATGCTGTCACCAGGCTCTGCTCACTTCTTGTGAAATGGCCTCACCTCCCCTAATACAGGAGATGAGGGTGTGTGGTGCAAATCCAGATGCTCAGAGCTGAGGTGTTGGGTCTGGCAGAGCAGCACATGGGCATCACTTGAGTTTGAGCTGCACAGGAGATTTACCACTGGCAGGGAAAGGTAGCTGGGGTGGAAAAGTCAGGCAAAACACATACAGTGGCATCCTGGAAGAGCCTGGCATCTGTACAACCTCTTCAGCCCCTGTCTTGTCCCTTTTCCTCACAGCAGTTTCTGACTGGTCACTACTGGGCACTGTTTGATGGCCACGGTGGCCCAGACGCTGCCATCATTGCCTCCAACTATTTGCACTACTGCATCAAGCAGAAGCTGGAGGAGATTGTGGGTGGTATCACCGAGGCTCAGCCCCCCATGCACCTCAGTGGACGCTGCGTTTGTGACAGTGACCCCCAGTTTGTGGAGGAGAAGCACATCCATGCAGCAGACTTGGTGGTGGGAGCCCTGGAGAATGCCTTCCAGGAATGTGTGAGTACCCCGTGCAGGGCACCAGTCCTGCTGGTCACAGTCTGTCCTTCCCTGAGCCCTGGAAGGGCAGGGTCTGCAGTTCTGCTGCTTGCTGAATAGGCTGGAACATTGGGCCAAAAGTTTAAATGTGCTGAGATCACGCTGGGTCAGACCCCAAGGCTAGCCTCAGACTGGTATATTGACAGTGCTGACCCAGAGCAAAGCTACAGTAGCTCTGTACAATCCTATAGGGCAGGAGGGTGGCTATTGTCACACTCACACAGCATGTACAAGTCCAAGCTCTCCCCATCATCCTCCTAAAGCCTCCACAGTCCAGCAGCAGCAGCAGCTGTGTAGGCTGTACAGAAGCAACATTGTCTGTTACTTCGTTGGTTTCCTGTGGCTCATCCACAGTCAGTTTTGGTTCTGGATTTCTGCTGGGAGGGATGAGACAGTGTGTAAAGGCAGCAGCCCAGATCACGCCATTCTCCAAACTTGTTGAAACCAACAGGATGAAGTCATTGGCCAGGAGATGGAAGCTACAAACCAGACAGGAGGTTGCACTGCTCTGGCTGCCCTTTATTTCCAGGGAAAGCTGTATGTGGCCAATGCTGGGGACAGCAGGTGAGTCATAATAAAAGGGGGAAGTTGATCGGGATGAGAGCTGAGAGTTAAGTAAGGTTTCCAGGATCTTACTACTTTCAGCTGGGATACAGTTCTAGAGAGTACTGTTGAAAACCCACTGATGTTTAAGTTGTGCAAGCACTGCTCAGCAACAGTCAGGGATTTTTCAGCTTCTCACTCCACCAGCAAGGAGGTTTGGGGCCCTAAGAAGCTGGGAAGGGTCACAGCTAGGACAGCTGACCCCAAGTGACCCAAGGAATTGTTCCAGACCATGGAACCATGCTCAGTGTGTGAACTGAGGGGAAAGTGGCCTGGGGCAACTGCTGGGGAAGTGGCTGGGCACCAGTCAGCAGGTGGTGAGCAATTGCTCTGTGCATCAGTTGTTTTCTATATTCTGATTATTTTGTCATGATTTTCCCTCTGTTCCTGTCCTAATAAACTTTTTCTCTCAACCCACAGATTTTACTTTCCTTTTTCCCGGTTATCTGCCCCATCCCATTGGGTGTGGGAGAGGGAGTGAGTGGCTGTGTGGTGTTTTAAACCACAGCTAAGCCAGGTTAAACCACAACTCTGATTTAACCCTACAGACAGTAAATGTGCAGCCCAGCCATGCCCCTTCTGCCTGGCACGGGACCTGTTGGAAGAAAGGTGCTCTCATGGCTCCCCAGAACAGTCTGGGGATTTCAAGGGACTAAAGCTGCCCAGACACAGCACTGGGGTGGTATTGCAGCAGTGTACTCAGCCTGGCAGGTGTTTAAAAGTGAAAGGTGATTTCCCTCACTTGGCTGTGCCCCCCCCCCCCCCCCCCCCCCCCCATTCCTCTAACAGTGAGCACTGTCAAACCAGGCAAGCACAGTTCTCTGCTGCAACAGTGCAATTGCAATGGAGCTATTCTGAAATACAGTGGCATTTTTTAACAGTTTTGGGTGCACAGCTATCCTCTGGCACAGCTGAGCTTTGCCTCTTCCCCCTTGTAGGGCAATTCTTGTCCTGAAGGACAACATTGTGCCCATGAGCAGTGAGTTCACCCCTGAGTCAGAGAGGCAGCGAATCCAGCATTTGGTGAGTGACTCCTTCCACACATCAACTGCAAGCATCCCACAGGGCCAGAGAGGGCTTGTGCCCAGAGGACTTCCAGCTTTACTTGAGGGCCACTGTGTGGCCATAATGTCAGCTGGCAGTAGCGTGGGAGGACTGGGCTAGAAATTCAGCCAACAGTCTTTAGTATGGGAGATGTTCATGTCCTCATTGGAACATGCTTTCCCAGTTCTGGTCTCGATTCTGCTGCTGGGAGCACCAGTCCTGAGGCAGCAGCAGCTCTAGTGCCCTACTGCACTGAAGCAGAGCCTGTCCATGCTCACCCCTCCATTCCCTCCTCCAGGCTTTCCTTTTCCCCAAGCTCCTGGAAGGTGAATTCACCCGCTTTGAGTTCCCACGGAGGTTGAAGGGAGATGATGTGGGCCAGAAAGTGCTGTACCGGGATTACTTCATGGAGGGCTGGTGAGTCCCTTCTGCCTGAAGGCAAGGCTGCAGCTTAGGTCAGCTTTACCTGCTCACACCAATGGGGAAATGAAGGGAGAAGGGGCACATCCTGCTAGTGAGAGCAGCAGCAGGATGGTAGAGAAGGATGCTGTGAGCAGCTTCATCCAAAGGACCAGGGCTCTGGCAGGGTGGTTAGAAAACAGTCAGGATGGTCCTTCTGGGATCCATTGTGGTGGGGCTGGTGCAGGTACAAGCTAGGGAGGGAGTGTGAGGACCACTGTGCCCCATCCTCAGTGAGCTGCCTGTGCATGGGGACACCACAAGGGTTCAATCAAGAGTCAAAATGCTCTGGCTGGGTTGTACTATCAAGTCAGCCAAATCCCAAATCAGCAGTGAATTCTCTGTTGCAGGGGGTACAAGACGGTGGAGAAGGCTGACCTCAAGTATCCTCTTGTCCATGGTCATGGGAAGCAGGTAGCTTAATGCTTTACACACTGGGAAGGCACAGGCAAGTCTTATGGGGGTCCTCAGTGTCCCTATCACTCGTGTCACACTCTGGGGCACTAGAGTTGGAGCTCTGCTGTTCTCCAGCACAGCACAGTCCCACAGCCAGAATACAGCAGCTTCCTTTGCTGCCTGACTGGTACAACCCAGAGCCTTCTGGAGCACCCTCCTCCAGAGTACAGCAGAGCAGACAGCAGCCCTTAGGGAGCCTGCCCTTTCCTCATCTCCCCTTGCACACAAGAACTTGATTCAGATGAGAACTTCATCAGCTCCCACTGGGACTGTCCTGTCTCCTTTAGCTCTAGTGCCTTTCCCACAAACTGGAAATGAGGAAAGGCTGAGAAATAAGCCTGGAAAGGGAAGGAGGTAGGGAGAAGCAGTGACTGCACCCATCCAGCAAATGCCTGCTGAGGTTGAGCAGAAAGTCCCAGCACTACAACCCACATGCCACCCCATTTACCAAGTCAGTGCAGAACCTCCTCTGCCAGAACAGACACCCCCAAACCAACCCAATTTTCTTTCTTGCCACCTCTGACCAAGAGCAGATGTCACCATGAGTGTCCTGAGGTCTGTAGCATTACCCAGAGCACATCTACTAAGTCCAGAGCACACCATGGGCCACATGGAGCCATTCAGTCAGGCTGTTTCCATGTTCCCATCAGGCCATTGCATCTGATCACTCCTCTATCTCCAAAGTCCCCAGAGGCTGTTTTGGGTGATGCTTGGAGAAAAGTCCTAAGGCAACACATAGATCAGTCAGGACAAGCCAGACATCAGCCATTAAAGGCACCACACCCTGACGTTCAATCCTGTTTTGCTTTGTTTGCGGCCAGGCTCGCCTGCTGGGGACTTTGTCTGTCTCTCGAGGCCTGGGGGATCATCAACTCAAGGTCATCGACACCAACATTGAAGTCAAACCCTTCCTCTCCTGCATTCCTAAGGTCAGTAACAGCACATGGGAATTGTAGGGTGGAATTAAACAAGCTGCTCCTCTGTAGGATGGACTTTTACAGACTTGGCAGGTCTTAGCATTTCTCCAAGCACCCTGGTCCCAGTGTGTCATGTCTCGGGAAATCTCATCTCCCTGACCCCTCTATAACATTGCAGGAATTGTCACAGATTTACTCCTCTCCTTTCCAGGTGAATGTATTTGACTTTGCTCTGCATGACATTAAGGAAGATGATGTCCTTATCATGGCAACTGATGGCCTTTGGGATGTTCTGTGCAACGATGAGGTGGCCCATGTGGTCAGGAGCTTCCTTGCAGAAAACAGGACAGATCCTCGAAGGTAATACCAGCTTTGCCTTTGTTTTCCCTTCCAAAGAACCTGGTCAGACCTAAACCAGGCTGAGATCCCGCTGTTTCCAGGTCAGCTCTGGCATGACCATTTTTTTTATATGACTTTGGAAGCTGCCTGCTAATCTGTCCCCATCCTGAAGTAATAAAGCTGATCTCTTAAAGAACCCTGTTGACAACAGCCACATCTCAACATTGTACTTAAAGGGAATAGTTGCTATATTAGCCCAAGCCTTGAATTTGTCTTCCCACAGGTTTTCAGAACTGGCCAAGTGCTTGGTATGCAGAGCAAGGGGAAAGAAGAGAGGCCATCAGTGGATGCTGGATGATAGCCACGAGGCATCCTATGATGACATCTCTGTATTTGTCATCCCACTGCACAACAGGGAAGAGGACTGACTGTCAGGACGACACACAGCATCTCTGTGTTTCCTTACTGTGGTGCCATTCAGCATCAGCCTGAGATTGAGGGATTTCTGCTGCACACATGTACACTCTCTTCCAGCAAAACCATTTGCAGTGGAACCTGAAACGCACAGCCAGCACTTGGCACAGGATGAACAAGATTAGCTCCTTAACAACATGCAAGAGAAGCACAGTGGGCAACAAATCGCTCCCCCTTCTCATTGCTGGACCAAGGAGAACCTGCAAAGGGGGCCATGCAAGCCAAAGGGCACTTTTTCTAAAATCTTTGCGGTACAGTGAGACTCAAACCCATATTTCTCTACTGATCCCCCTCCCTTTTTAATATTGAACAATAAGGATCAGTTGAGATCCAGTCAGTCTGAAGAGCTGGCTTTTAATCAGACTTGAACTAAGTTGAACTGGATGCATAAGCTAAAGCATCTCTCATATCCATTTGCTGTAACGTGAGATGTGCTGAAAACCTGTGAGCTGCTGCCAGGACAGCATTGGGCACAGCCTTGCCTGTGGCATGGGAATGCTGGAGCAGTGGCCCAGACCTCCTGAGACAGTTGCCATTTGTAGGCAGCACCACCTCAAACCCAGAGAATGTAGCCAGGTGAAGCCTTCAGGCTGGGGTACAGAAGCCTCCTGTGCAAAGATCCGTGCCTTGCTCTTGTTTAAGAACACTGAAGTGTATTAGTACCACAGTGTACAGATTTCTAACAAATCTTAATCCACACTTGCTGACACTTTCTCTTTTCAGGTAATTTCTGATAACAAAGCAGGTTTTGTGGCAGCAGCACTGATGGGAATCAAGGTATTTCAGTGCATCATCTGATTGAGTAGAAGAGCTCCAAGTAAAATGAAACTGATTTGTTGAAATTTGTCTGCAGTACTGAATCTCAAGCACTTATTCCAGCAGAAACACAGTGCAGCAGACACAGCACAGTTGTCTTAAACTCTGAGGATCTGCTTCCCAACCTGTTCATTAGCCAGGCAAATTCAGGTCTGGACAAGCTTCCTCTCTCCCCGAGTCCCCACTCTGGTATTCATTACTCATTACACAGGTTCCAGGATTCCCTAGAGAAGCAGCCAAACCCCAGTGTGTGTTTAAGTTCTGCAAGGATGGAAGTCCAAATAAAAGTACTTTCTTTTTTTTCCCATGCATCTTACTGTGGTGTTATTCCTGCTAGGGATTTCACAGAGAGCTCAGTTGGGGGAAAGCAGCCTCAGAAAATCACTGGGGATTTTTTGCTTTTAATTTGTCTTTGCTTGTCACCAGAAGCATCCCTTTACCAGAACTGCTGGGAGGGCTTGGTGTCAGAAGATTATTTCCTGCAGTGGGAGGCAATTCCCTCCAGGAATAGGGCAGCTTTCTCAGCTATCTGCTCATGGTTTAGGCAAGGGGTGGAATAAAAAACATTTCTCTCCAGCTTCACTTTCCCTCCATCCTCTTAAGTTTGACCTGAAAACAATGCACATGAGGATTCACCCATGGTAATTATACTGGTGCTGTCCTCCCTTCAGCAGCTGTAACACATTTATTTATATGCATTAACTGTAAGGATCCAAGATTCCTGTTACTCAAATCCAGTTATTTTCTCATCTTGCTGAGAAAGAGCTCAGCTGTTCCATCCAGACCACAGGCTGCTGTGAACACCTCTTTACCTAGGGCACCAAGCTCCATATGTAGCTATCACAAGGCTTCCCTCTCCTGATACATTCATAGGCAAAAAACCCCTCTTAAAATGGGCAATTTATGGAAGGGTAACCTCAAAGAATCACGATTTCCACTACATAATTTCTGACTCCAAAACAAAAGGAGATTTTAAAAAAGGGTGAGTTTAACATTCCCCCTCTAAGAAGCCAGCAAGTTGTATCACACTGGACAGGATTTACAGCACTCAAGTGGTCTCTCTACAAAATATTTATTTGTCACAGCCACAACATTGAATTCTCCACATAGGTAGTATTTTGTGACAAAGTATATTTGACTTTATGTATTTACACTCACTGGCAGATACCACTGAGGAGTCCAACTCCCTACAGCAGCTCACAACCACAGAAACCAGTTTCTGAAAGGCTCACCAGGTTCCTGCCCCTAACCCAAAACCAAGGTGAAGTCTCTTAAAGTGCTAATACAGCCAAGAGGCATTGGAAAAGATACCCTGCTGCTTCCAAATTTGTCCCTCAATTGCTCCTGCACCCTCCAAAGCAGGGATTGGGGCACGAATCCAGGACCTGGGAGCTCCAATAAAGTAACAAAAATCTTTCAAGACTGACTTGGAGAATGACACCTGAAATCTCCTGCAGGCCAGGCAGATGTGCTCAGCCACCACAGTGCTTACTTAGAGGTGGGCTCTTGAGTCTCATTTCCCCCTTGTTTTGAAAAAAGGTCTTTACTTCATCCCAAAGGACACAGGGGGATTTGCATGTCAGATTTGGAGGGGGAATGCTATTTGCTGCTTGGCCACACTGTCAGAGTTGGGAAGGCTGTTTTTCATCACATCTGTTTCTCATCAGCTGGCAGCCCCAAAGAATATATGAATTGCAGCCCTGAGACTCCTAGAGAAGCACGAAGAAGCTGAAAGCTAAAAGCTTTTATTCACCTTTCCTGTCTAACTGTCTGAAACACAATCCTCAAGTTCCCTGACAACACTTGGCATATTCCCCTCTTTTAAAGCCAGATGGAAAGCACTCCATGAATACAGCAAGAGAGATGTCTCTGCCTGTGTGGGTGGCAGTGGGCCCTGGGAAGGCACTCACCTGCCACCCTGAACGGAGAACTAGTGCTGTTGTACATGAGCCTGAACATCCCTCTTCACTCCAGAAAGCCACTGATATGCTTGTGTGTGTATCCTCCTAAACCACTCCTCTGGTTCCCTTTTCCTTCAACATTCCATGCCACAACACACCATGTTTTACAACATTGCAAGCAGGAGAGCTGAACAACAACCTCTAGACAAGTGCTCAAAACCACATTAACAAAGAGCTTTTATAGAATAAAAGACTTCCAAATGCTTCCCTGTGAAAAGTAACAAGGAATATGGCCAGAGGCTATCTGTTCCCTTCCTCAGGCAAAGATTTGAAAAACCTCAAAGATGATTTACTACTGGATGCTGAAGTTTGACTGTTAGAAAACACTACAAACCCCAAATATCTGTATTTTACAAAACATTGCAAATACCAACAAAGGTAAAATAGCACCAAGCAGGCTGAAATGCAACACTGCTGAGTTCAAGTGACTGAGGCCCAAGAAAATCACCTTCCTTTGCAGGGGACAGTTTTATTTATAGGCAATGGTGGGACAGCACAGAAAGAGATGGCATGAACCTCTCATCTTCATCTCCAGCAGCAGGCCTGTAGGTGGCAGAGGGCAAGCATCCATCAACCCTGCTGGAGGATGGCAAACTCATATGGCAGACCTGTGGTTAGAAATGCCCCGTGTGGCAGCACAGATGGAGCACCACGGTGTGAGCCTGCCCCTTGTGGGCAGTGCTCCAACCTGAACCAAACCAGCAGCGCAGAAATGCTCAGTGCTCAGCACCTTTCCATGGACAAGGACTGGGAGGGGGGAAAAAGGCAAGAAAAAGCAAAACAGAAATAGCTGTTCTACAAGGCATTTACTTTTCCAGAGAGTCATGATGTGAACTGTATACAGCTGAGATTAACTTTGCTGTAACAGGGAAACATCAGGACAACTGACTTAAGGAAAATGCTCCAGCAGTTCGCCAGTATGGAGTGGCACTGGAGAGCAGAAAGAACATGCCCCTTTTACTGTCTTGTCACCTTGCCAGCTTCTCATATTTATGAACAGGGAAGCACCTATGACTGGGCAAGGGAAAGAACAGACTTCCCAAGCTGTGACCCAGCACAAACCCAAGTGTGTTTGGAAAGGCAAGAATACAGTGAATACTACATTTTCACCAGGCCTGTCCCAGCTTGCTGGTGGAGGCATTCAATTGAAGCAGCATTTCAGGAAAAAGAAACTGGAACTGGGTTTGAAGACCAGACTGCCAGCTTTTCTGTGCTACAAGCCCCTGAGGCAGTAGAGCATGCCCATATCTTTGCAGGGGCATTCCATGGAGCAGGGCCACGGCAAAGCAGAATCAGCACAGCCATGCCAAAGAGTTTTAAAATTAATTTCTGAAGACACCATCTGACAAAGGATGTATTGCTCTTCTGGAGCTGTCACTGGAAACCTGCAGACCGGTACCAAACTGATGGACTACCCACACGTCAGTTTTACCAGCAAAGGGATACCGGTCTAAGCCTGGTGTGGGATGAGTTTCATGGAGCTTATTTACAGACCAGAGGGTGGAAAACTGCATCAATGAAAGTAAACAGCCTAGACACCTCACATTACTGGCCCACATCATATTCTTTTATATCTAAAAGTAAAAAAATATGGCCCATTCCCACTGCCCACCCACCCCATGATATTTACAAGTAAGAATAGCCAGGATGGTACATAAGGAAGATACACAGGCAGACTGTGCTTTCAGTCTCAGGGTGGTTTCTCCATCTTCCTGTTGACAGACTCCTTTATTGCTCGGGACACTGGCTGGACCTCAGCAGCGCTGTCTACGCCTCCAGGATGTTGACACAGCAAACAGCAGGGAGGCTTTGGCAACCTCTGACAGTGGATGAAACCTGTGCAGCTGCACACTAAATTGCCAAAAAAAAGGATGACAAGATGTATGAGGTACATTCACAGCTACCCACACTTCTGGTGCATGTTCCACTGCAAGAGAATCCAGCATCTGCCGCTGAAAATTGTCAGTGTTCACATTTGGCACAGAAGTACTTGCATCTGTGGACTGCAGTGAAACCAGAGATCCCAGACGTTAAAAACATGCACTTATGGAAAAGAACTGCACGCTCCACGTTGGAACATCAATAGCCTTGTGCACTTACAGCAGGAAAACACATAATTACAGCTTTAAAAAAATGCCACCAACATTTTGTAGATAAAACAAGACTTTACAGCTCTAAGAAATAACACTGTGTCAGTTCCACCTTGGGCTAAAGCGTGCCAGGCATGGACTGGAAGGTAAGAACTTGTAGCAGGCTGCTTCTTGAGTGTGCCAGGAGGCCCAGAGGAGCAGTCCTCGCAACGGAATGCTGTATATAAAGGTAAGACATGGAAAATATGCAGGAACAGGAACACAGTCTAGGAGATGTAGGCAATTCCAAAACTATGCTTGCAATGACTTGCTGCTGTTAGCAGCTTGGGAGCCATCCGACAGCAGCCACAGTGTAGGAATTAGTCATCAATAGTTGGCAACCAGAAGGCCTAGAGAGGAGGAAAGAAAACATCTTTTCATAGCAGAACACAAATCTCTCCTACCGCACCCTGCAGGAGCTGCCACCTTCTACAAGCATACATGAGAGGCACTGAGCCTTCTCAGATTCATGTCTGGAAGGGTCAGCACCTCACAGAGCTCAGAGGAACTTAAAGCCCACTTCCTTACCATATTGGAACATGCACTAGCGAAAGTCATGAATTTTGGATTGAACTGCAGACAGGTTATAGGACCTGTGTGTTTTCCATCTAGGACAGCCACCTTCATCCCACTTTCTCCATTCCAAACATGGATCTTCCCATCCTCTGAACCTGAAGGTAGGAGTGGAAAACAAGATATGCAAGATGCACTGGAGAGGTCAGCAGAGGAAAGGAAGAACATTTTTTTTGTCAGAACTTTGGAACAGGGAGGTCTCAACTTCATAACACAACTTTTAGAGTTCTCCAAGTGTCACAAGGGCACATACAAAACATCATAGAGTTAAAACACCTGTATCCAAACAGCAGGTTTGTACCTTTGCACTGCAGAGACTCAACTACACAACAGGGTAACACTATGCAGGCAAAGATGCTAACTACTCTCCACCAGGAAATGAGAGCTGACATTGTGGAGCTGTGGAGGAGAGACCCTGGCCAACCTGCACCAATGTGCAGAGGCCAAGTGCTGGGGAAAGAGTCATTGTTCACACAAGTTCTCAGTTCAGACACAGGTAAATGTCTCACTCAGTGGGCACAGAATCAACCCAAAGCCTTTACCAAGAAAGGTAACCAGATTTCAGCGCACTAAGCCAAATATCAGAAGCTCCCCTGGAGATATCAACTCGCCACATTACTATAATGGGCTAAGTTTTTCACTTTAAAATGACATTTTTCAAACTCTAAGGCTGAGAACCTTATATCTTTATAATTCAGTTCTGCTTTAGACTAATTTTAAATAGGATTCCTAATAAAAATGCAAAGTATTTTCTTCTGCTTCTGTATTTATGCCTATAGCCTTTCAGGAAAAAAAAATTAAGAATTGCAACTGTATGTAAAAACTGAACAGGAATAAGTGCTTTGGAACTTCTACGACTGTTTTGATTTGGAAGAGCACAACAGGAAGGTAAATATGTGCAATAAAGTGCTCTCCAGAGACAAACTAAACAAAAACCCCACCCCTCTTCTCTGCAATCAGGAAGTTCTCAGCCAGAACAAAAGAAAAGAAGTTTTGCCAAGACCATCACTCATACAGGAAAAATGAGGATCTGGATATCTAGTTACCACAAAGTTAAACATATGTGATATACCAGCCACAGAAACAAGAACAAAATATAAAGTTCTAGGAAGGGGCAGCACCACACAGACTCATCTGACTTGTGTCCACAGGTTCTATTGGGCAACAGGTGACTAAAGTGCACATTTTGGGGTGCCCCAGGTGCAGCACCAGGCTGTACAGGAATTTCAAGCTGATTTTTGCCACTTGCTTCCCTCAGGAGTCCATCTTGCAGAGGGGCAGGGTAATCACACACTGGGAGCCACCAGGCTGATGCCTACAGCTTCTATCAAGGGTTAAGAGCTTGTTCCACAGACATGGGGATTTACAAGAGCCACATGAACAAACTGCAGCTGCCCCAGAATGTCACCAGTGCAGAACATCCCTGAGGATGTACAAATGCACCAAGCTACAAGACCAGCCACCCAAGCACAAACATGTGCTTTGGTCACCAGGAAACAGGGGATGGCCACAACACAGCCATAAAATGCTGTGAAGCAACACACGAGGGTGTCCTAGCCAAGGGGTGAGGACCACTAACAAACTGTGTGACCCATCTTCCCACACTACAACAGTTTCCCGCTTTCTTATCCATTTTGGAACAGCATTTATATTCAAGAAAAGAAGAAAAGGCTTCTTGCAGGCTTTTTTACATTTCAGTCTAGACAACACTGAGCAATCTAATAAAACAGAACACTGTCAGTGCAAAGAAAGCTTACAGCTGCATTGTATTATTTAAATACATTCTGTTTCCCAACAGACACAGCTCTAGCCCTGCATAACACGGCTAATTTAATAGCACTGCAATTCTTGCCAAGAATTATCTTACCTATCATGATGAACTGAGAGTCTGGTGTGAATGATGCCTCCAGCGTGACAGCCTTACTATTGTTATAACCCTATGGCACAAAACAGGAGAATATGTAGCAGAGAGTGTAGTATCCACAGCAATCTCACAACCAAAGGGCACCTGTTCCCCAAACTAACACCAAGTTTTCCAGCAAGTAGCACAGGCAGGAGGCTCACCCCAAACGTGTGCAGGACAGCTCCTTTGAAGGCATCTATCAGCCGAATGAAGCCACCATTTGTTGAGATGAGGATGAGTTTCCCATCATTGCTGAACTTCAGGCCTGTCCACTCACATGTTCGGTCATACTGCATCTTAAATGTAGCAAATGGCCCCTGCAGAGAGAAAATGGGAAATATGAGCAAGTCTATGCATTGCCATTTACAAGAATCTGCTTTTAACCTTAGCGCGGGAAAACATTTCAGATTTTTAAAAATAAAATCCTTAGCCCTAAGATACCAAAAGAGTGTCAAGGCAAATGTGTCACTGCCTGTGAAAGTTTCAACATAGGAATCCAGTTTCCAAAACAAAAGAGTGCAATGGGCTGTTTCAATCCAACAGTTTCACACTCTACCACAATCAACAGCACAAAATAAATTAAAGTAGGAATAAGTTTTTGAACAAGGCTGCTAAATGAAGTTAGAGAAAGAGTTTGAGCCAGTGTAATCATCCTCTGAATTTTGAAAACCATGGACCTAACTATGCTCAGTGCTTATTCAGCTCAGCTGCCCACACCAGTACAGTTTCCTTTGAAATTTCCATCCTTTCTGACAGTTCTGGCTCAATCTTTGCCAGTGTTCTTCCAGAATAAGTAGCAAGGAAAGAAAGGCCAAAACCGCACAACAAGGAGCCTAAGCTGGAGTTTGGAGCAGGTTCACTTTAACACTGGTTTAGCATGTACCTCAGGATTTGTAACTCTTTCTGTCCATGAGATGTGTGCTTACTGAGAACTCTCTAGAGACCAAGGAGGCACCCCAGACAGTAAGCCCAAGGACACAAATCTACAGAGGTTAGATTACTTCTTGCAAGATAAAAGCTGTAGGAAGGGAAGTTTAGGGTACCTCACCTTGTCAAAAGAACGGAGATCATAAAGCTTCACCATTTCAGAATTGACTCCAGCAGCAAAAATCAACCCTTCTGGGTCAAAAGAACACACTGGTTTCCCTTGGAGATGCATTAAACCCTAGAAATAGAAATAAACAGAATTATTTTGCAAGACTGATGTTCACATTTCTACCACCACCCTTTGAGACCACTGTGAGCAGAACAGCACACTAGGGATGGAACAAATTAATTCCAATTGTAAATACTGAAGTTTTACAAAGGTTCAGAGCTCAGTTTTCTCAACTTCAGGTCATCATACAGGGCTTCCAGTTTGCTTCAGTGACAAAGTGTAAATCAAAACCTCATTCAAGGTGTCATGCACTTCAAAAGTCCTCAGAAAAGGGAGGTTTATAAGGCTGTGTTAATAACCATACCAGGCAGTACCACAAAACACTGTTGCTGGGATCAACAGCAATGCTCTACCCCTTATGGCTGCACAAGAGGGGAAAAAAAAGTACTTTGAAAGCAAGGAAATATCACTGCTGAGCTTCACATGCCTGTTTAATAAAACCTCACACCTGCTGGAAGCCAAAAGACCTTACATATTAAAATTGATAGGTTACTACCAATGCTTATTTTTAATGTTTACTTTTCCTTAAGTCACATAGTAGAATACACCTGAGAAAATTTGGTAAAAGCCAACAAAGTACGTAATTCTCTGTATCCTGACTAGCAGTCTGTGCATGTTAGTCAAACATTTTTATGAACTATATGATCATAAACAAGAACACATCTTTGATTAAATCTGTAACACATTAAACAAGTTTCTGCATTTTTCTTTCTTTCTGCATTTCTCTCTAGATAAAGTCTAGATATTTTACTACTTCTCTTCTTTCCCTTGTAGGTCAGTTTTCCCTGTGGTCTCTGAAGGCAATGCTCAGGGCCCAGGCGAGTGGGCCAGCTCTGGTTTCCCAGGAATATTCCAGGCAGAGTGGCTGCCATCTTGCGAACCAACTGAAAACTACAAGTAACACTTCCTCAGCCTGTCTCCCAGACTTGGCCAGATAAAGCTTCCAGTTACAAGTCCTAGTTTTACCATTCTTACAAGTTCAGGCATTAGCATAAATCACAGAATTGCTACTGCACTTACAACCCTATCTCATCTGCAGCAACTCAGAGATGGAGATTCGTCCCAAGGGAAACCTATACACTGGAGTTAAAGGCATACTCCCCCCAAAAAATAGCAGAACTAAGGTCTGCCAGAAAAGGCTTGGTTTGAAAGAAAAAAAATTACATTTCTTACAAAATGTTTTTATCATTCTCCTTCATTTACAGTTCCATCATCTGGAATAAGCAAAGAGCCTTCTCTCATTAGCAAAATGGTCCCAGAGAAATGGAGAAATATGAGAGCACAGCACTATGTACCCAGATATCAAGACAAAACAACTCAGCACCACTAAAGGTAGAGATTCTACTTCCAATCTTTCATTCCTGCCTCTGCTGTCAGTTCTTGTATTTTTCTCAGCCCTTACAAGCCTGCTTCCACTAAAAAAAAGTGAAGTATTCCAGCAAAGTAAGTAAATAAAAAAGATTCTGTCTTGCTATCAAGCCAAATCTGCTCACAAACAGTTCTGATGAAAAACAGAGGTCATGCAAGGAGGTGGGAGACCATATAGCTGCTGTTTTACTTTAGATCACCAGTTTCTTCATCAAATTTAATTGCATCAAGGCACCAATTTCAGACACACACTACAAACACTTAGATAAGATGAATTTTCAACACAGGACGAATGCCAGCTCAGAGAGAACACTCTCTGCATAAGGTAGCAGCCTGATGAACAAGCTGATGACATCCAGCCCTTCTCTTGTTTCATCAGCTCTGGGTGTTATTTCTTGCGCTCCCCAGTGCCTCACCAGCAGAGACACAGGTGAGTGCAAGTGGTGTTACACAATGTAACACACACACTGCACAGAGATTCCTGATCCCGGCTCCTTCAGGAAGGTGTCAACACTGAATCAAAAGCACACACTTCTGGCAGTATTTTTAGTTAGTTACAAACACACATCCATTTTTCATCCTTCTAACTTCAAATTCAACATATTGTGCACACGAATTTTATAACCTACCTGGCAGTTTGGAGAGCGGAGATCCCAAAGTCGAATAGTTTTATCCAGAGATCCAGAAATAAAAGTATCATCCACTGGAGACATTGAAAGAGCAACCACTCTGCAATACAGAAACCGACATGCATCAGAGACAAACCAAAGTCAACGGAGCAACACCTACCCCAACAGCTATGGACAAACCCATAACTGAAGCAAGCAAAAAGCAGCATGGAAGAAGTGTAATGGAACCCAAGCCCCTGACCATTCTTATTTCAATTTCTCCTGTCCTGTTCCCAAGCCACATCTCACCTTTTTGTGTGCCCTGGGAAATACCGAATGTATTTGTTGTCATGCAGGGAGAGGTATCGGATTGTGTCTGAAACATAAACAAACCATAAGCTTTATTATACCACCAGCCCAAGGTCATCTGAAAGTGATCACACAGTAACTTACTTCCCAGAGCAATAGTAATGTCACCACAGTGCTTAGGTCTGGTTGTTTAATTTCAAGTAAGACTTGGAAAGAGAATCAAGTTAGAAAAACCAACTCAGTTCTTAAGCAGAACTGAAAATTAGGAAACAGGAAAAGATACTTCCCACAATATGAAGTCACGTTACATTTTAAAAACAAGTGTCATGTGATTCATGCATGGCAATTTCAAAGGTGCTAAAATTTAAGTAGCAACAGGTTTTATTGCATCGCTCTCACAAAATGGAGTATCAAATTTACAGAGTTGATGCAACCACTTTGTATTGCTTTGCAGCATGAATATTGCTCTTTCCTACATACATATTCAGCCAACAAATCTCCAGCTAAGCAGTACACACAGGAAATGTACAAATTCTGGCACTCAGATAAAGACAAAACAATAACTTCAAATCAGGACAAGATCATTAAAAACTACCAAATCTCTCTTTGTTTAATCTGACAATCAACAGCTTCACACTTTCTCTGTACTAAGCTCTAAGAAGAGGACAGAGTAATCTAAAGCTTAGTGAACTTCAAGCAACCCTAAACATAAACTGAATAGATGAGAGCAGCAGCACAACATTTCTCAAGTGCCAATTTTATCTGGAGTATAGGTGAACAAACCAAGAGTGGCTCACAATTCTGGAAGATGCTGTTGAGACTTCCTCCCCAAAATTAAAAGAAATCCTTCCAAGAGGAAACAGTTATTTAAAGACAGAAGCCACTTTTTAATCTTCATGTGCAGATTCTGTACTGCTGGAACAACACATCCTGCTGAGGGTCAAGGACATTTTTACTTTTGACTCAAAAGAACATGTGCCGAGAGGATGTAACATGCACTGAGTGTTTTGACAGTCAGAGGGGCTACTGTGCTCAGAATGTTTTGAAAGGCTCATTCAGCAAAAGTTTCTATCTGTGGAAAAATTACCAAGTTCTCATTTTTGCCTGAGGTTGCTCATCAAACTGAGATCAGAGGTCTAAACCACCCTCCGGTATTTGACAAGCAAAGTGAAGTTGATTAAACAAAGTGGAAATGTGGTACTGGTGACAGACAGTTCTGAAAAGCTCTAAGTGACCTGAGGTGATTATCCAAAATATAAATCCCTAACACCAGCTGGCTCCACTGGATAGAATCAACATGCTTCAAACTTGCTGTAAAGACTCTAGATTTTCCTGCAAGAACTGTCATTACCTGATCTCCGAAGTATCCATGCAGACTTCCATCCTCCTTTGCTGTAGAGGAAGCACTGGGGAATTGTGCTCCTCTGAGATCCTCACTGCTGGCAGTGCTCTGTCCCAGGCAAGGCAGTGGCCTGTACAGTTATCTCCTGTACCGGGTGGTATCATAGACCCTCAAACTGTACAAACTACTACCTCAGCCTGGAATCAGGCAACAGGAAAGAAGTCCAGAGGTCTTGAGGAAATCTTCACAAGTAAATTGGTAGCAATTCAACAGAAAAAAAATGTTTGGAAACAAGCACCAGCATTCCTATAGCATGTTCCTCAGGTAATTTTCCCTCCCAATACCTGCAAAACAGGTTAATACAATGCACCTTGTCCATGACCACATGCATTAGGGACTACAGAGTACCTGGACTCCTACAGAACACACTGTTGGTTTATTTAGGTTACAGTTTGTAACAGCAATAAACATTCTCACATTGTCTCTTTTTCTTTACTTCTAATTAAGTGTTCACCATAATGCTACCCTGCAGAAGGAAGATTTAAGGCTTACCAGCGTTTATCAACAAAAACTTAGTACTCAAAAAGGCATCAAAATGCTTCATTAGATTGTTAATTAAATACAGCCAAATAAAAAATGTGACATATAGTAATAACATAACTTGAAAAAAAAAAAAAGTAGGTTCTGAAACAGACTAAAAAAAGGCACGTGCTTCCTGTGACACTTTCAATCTTTCACACCATTAAATCCAGTTCTGGTGGAGCGTTCCTTGTTCCTCTAGTTTCAGGCCCAGCTTGTTCTAGTTTAACCTGACTCCCTAACAACTTCCATCTTCTCTAAATTCACAGCCTTTGCAATTTCTTTAGTAGCCAGCACACATCACAAGGCACCAGCAACTCTACTGTTAAGTTTCATCTCTGCAAGGGAAAAACCAACCCAAAAACAAGTACAATGTTAAAATCCATTTGTGAAGTGCTGTGCTAAGAGACTCGGCCACTGCAAAATTCTCAGGCATTGACTACAACAAACAAGACTAAGAGTAAGCTCTGTGACCTTCTCCAGGCTTGGCTGGTGATCTGCTGAGATACCTGAGGCTCCTACCCTCCCTTCCTGGGTAGCTGAGCTATGGCATTTGGCCCAGCTGCTCCTTTCACCTCACTCACATGTAAGAAATGAAGGTTCAGAGGCCGATGACAGCACTGCTACCAACACCAACCTAACAGCAGAATCCAAGTTTTATCTCCCTTACAATGTTTATTCCTCAGTTACTGCAGCAGTGAATGAAATGTGTAAGGAAGCTCAAGGGACTAGCACCAAGCTGTGTATTAGTGTTGGGCACTAAATCCCTTCTCTGCCTCTGAAAGAGTTCTCATCACTGAAGAGTTGTTATAATTTTTTCCCAAATCTTTAGTACTAATTATCCAGACATGTAGTATGAGATTAATATGCCCCACTCCAGTGGATCACTTACCATCTATTTTGTTGGAGCTGTACACGACAGTGTTTGCAGCATGTGTATATCTGATGAGGTCCACTCCATACTTCTTACTGTACAGGGTCCTCTTTGGTCTGTCAGGAGGAAGCAGAAATAGTTGCACTCTCTGCAACAAAAATCTTAAAAACAAAACTCACATCAACAAGGCCTGTTCTCACTGAGGCATTACATGATTGTTTCTAGAAGTCAGACGTTTTTGTACCAAGAAAGAAAAGCTTCTGTATATTATTTTCAAAGAAGGATTTTGTTGTTTCTCCAAGACAATCCCTAGGCTTGAAGAGTTCTCTGTAACACCTGTAAAATGCACATTTCTCCTCCAAAAATTCCTTTTCCTATGACACCTACTGCAAAAAGAAAAGAAGGAGCTAACATAAATGAGCACAGCAAGCACTGCCTCACTGTGCCCTTGCCCATTCAAAACCCCCATTTATCTACTGCTTATTTTAAACTGAGTATAATTTGTCTTTATTCTGTGTTACTTCAAAACCTAGAACAAGGTGTTTCATTCATGGGGTATTAACCCAAACACATCTATATAGCAGTCATCTATAACATAGGGACTTTTCCAAACCACTGCAGAATTATACTTGTATCCAGTCTTAAGGCAAGAAACTCAAATTTAACATTTTGCATCGGAATGAAAAACACTCTAGTGAGAGCAAACACAACCCACAGAACTGGGTTTTTGGGGGTCTGGCAAACAGGCAATGCACTGCAGTATTAAAAATTTAAACTGCAGAATAAGCTTAGAAGCAGCTGACTAATAAGGGTATCTCACAGCAGTAGTGCCTGTTTGAGCAGTGCAAGGTCTCCACCACCCTCCCTTCCCTTTAATCCCAAACTCAGGGAAAATGAAGGTTTCAGAGCTGGGCAGTCAACCAGCAAGGGTACTGATCCACACCAGAAACACCATCTCTTCCAGGAGTTATTTTTAATCCAGAAATTCATAATTCTTTTTATTACAAAGGCCCACAAAATATTTTACCCACTCAACCAAAGACAACAGCATGGGAACAGAAACAAACAGCAAGAGCAGTCGAAACCAATACCGCTGCCAAGAGAAAAGTTTGTCAGGCTACACCCTCAGGCAAGGTATTCCTATTACGCTGGACTTTTTCCTTTCTTCATTAGACTCAACCTGACACACCCAAACAAGAGCACAAGTTGGAGACTTTTCCTATCAGAACAAAAATAGACATTCATTCTTAAATAGCAATTCTCAAACAGCAGAAGGCATAGGGTTTTGACTTCAAACAAACTTGCTGGGGACAAATTCCCATGAAGTGAAAGCCATCACAGCAAGTGCAGTGAAAAGCCACACACCGCCTGTACCATAGACCAAATCTCAACTGATTCTTCCCCAGTTTCTTCCAACAGTTTTTAAAACCTTTCTTCAGATCCAAACACACCACACAGACTGAATAAAACACACCTAATTTGAATTCTGACACACTTGTAACATTATGTGTGATATACTTCCCCACTCTGCTTTCTGAAGTTACCTTAGTTATGCTATTGACCAACCGGGTGGGAATAAAACCCAACAATGAGCCAACAACAACTACAAAAAAAAAAAAAAAAAAAAAAAAAAAAAAAAAAAAAAAAAAAAAAAAAAAAAAAAAATTAGATACATTAAATTCTCCCAAAATTCTCCCATGCCTAGTTTGGCTTCTTCTTTTCTATTACAAGTTTAAACCTTAGAAGATCTATTTAGAATAAATTAATATATAGAGAGACAATAAAGATCGACAGACAGCCAAAGGCACATTTAACAAAAAGATGAGAAAAGACAAAAGAAAGAAAGTTCTGTGTTCTATGAAAGGTGAAGTTTTTATGTAAACAGATACAAACAGAAGTGTGTCACTGCACATAAGACCTGCTGCCAGTCAACCATTTTAAACACAAACAAGAAAACTAAGTACTTTTTAACAATAAATCATAATCACAAAACAATTCCAAAGTCAAGGTAATCTATCCAGCCCACCTACACAGCAAGCAATATTGACAAAGAAAAATACAAGATGTCAGTCAAATCTGCTACAAAGATGAAACAAAACACAGACAAAATCTGTAATATCATCCATGCCTTGGTTTGAATCACTGCTGCTCTGGGTGAAATATCACCCACAAGCAGGAATGGGGATGTGCCCAGCTACAGGGTCCAGATCCGTCACTTTATTTGTATCAATAACACACAACTGATATACACTAAAATACAAACTAAACCTTTGCTAGAGTACCATTCTATCTTAGCAGGGCCACCAATGTACAGCTGCTCCCAGCCTCAGGGATTGCTGTACATCCCAGCACACAACTGTCCTACAAGTTTTCACAATCCTTCCTGAAGTCCAGACTCCAATGAACCTCTTAGCTAATGTCTCTGAGCCAGCTTATGGTGAAGAGATTTGGTGATGCAGGATGGGTTAAAAATTTAATAGCAATTTAGTTGCTTGCATATTTTGAAATAGAGGTGGAATCTCTGGACTAAAATTACTGGATGTTCATGTCAGTTGCTTAAGCCCAGAACAATATATGTTAAGGAGATAATCTTGTCCTGTCAGCCCTTGGCTATGCAGCACTGTTTCAACTGTCCTGAAACTGTCAGAAGCTGAAGTTCACCAAGATGGGGTTGGAAACACTCTCATAAAGCTATACGACTCGCTTTGGTGTGGCAAAACAAAGCAAATTAGGTGAGGATATTCCTAAAGTATAACCAAACAGCTGCATTTTAATTCTACCAGCAGAACTGCTCAGTAACAGAGGATACACACCAAATTTTCCCACTTTTACACAGGGAAAGGCATTACTTTTCAGGTTATTTGGTGAAGCAGAGTATCCTACATTGAACCCCAGAAAGCAGGATATTTAATTTCCTCCTGGCCATTACATCCAAGCAGGTGAGAGATCCAGGCTCCTGAAACTGTGATTTATAAGGAGAAATAAACCAACTACAAGCCTGAAACTGCCACAGCAGTCAGTGATCACTCAGAGACCTGAAATAATAGCTCTATGTGAATTTGCAGTGACAAAGTAATTCAAAGAAAAATCTTCCAGGTAAGAGAACAAATGTGTCCTGCATTCCTAGATATTCCTAAAAATCACAGCTACACTTTTAAGCCAGTTAATAGTGCATGAGAAGCTTTCAAATAATTTTATAACCACTAGAGAACTGCATCTTGACACATAAGTTACCTTGAAACTACTCTCATTGCCCTGCAGCACTGCAGTAGAGTACCACTGATCTACATTTAACTTAATTAAAGCAAACCCTCTGACTATAAAGTGCATCAGGATTAGATAAAGATTGGAATGAAAGGGCCAAATGCCTCCCAACACATCAAACTATTCTTTACAGTTTAAAAGGGGAAGAGCAATCAATACCATCTGCATTAACATCAGCCCTGCTACTACTGTATATAATTAAGATCTGGGATATGATCCATGGCACACTCCATATGTATAGAGTTATCCGTTCTAACATAAATAAAAATTAAATATTTTCATGTCAGAGCTCATTCTAGTAGATGGGGAACACCAACAGCTTTAATGTGTAAGGCAATCAAACTACACAGAAGTCTAAAATAATATATAATAGGTGAGCCACAAAATTAAGATACCATGCAGGAGGCAATCTTTCCTCCCAGTGGGTATAATGTCTTGGCCTGCCTGGAAAAGCAGGAGGATTAGGAATGTCCAGTTTACTAGAAAATATATACAACACTGAAACATCTCTATCTTGATACCCCTAAGCCATTTATTTTTCATTCCCACATTACCCTGACCTTTCTATTCCCTGTCCTATAACACACACACTTGTTTTCCTTTCACATTCTGTGCAGATGTGATGCTTCCCAGTCCTGACTTTACAAAAAAAAAACAAAACCAACCAACAACCTCAGGACTACATCTCTACACCAAAAAGCACACGCAAAACTTAAGATTGGAAGGAATTTAAAGCAGACAAATGCACTTGTATGGAGAAAGATTTTAATGGCATAATGACACCATCTGGCTCAAATTGTTCCAACTCTCACAGATTACAAACGTGTTTGGTGCAGGTTTCCAACAGGAGCACCAGAGCTCAAATATTCTGCAAATTTCTGAGAGTTTATCCAAAAAACAAGATGAGCACAATGTGATCAATGGTAGAAGAAAGAAAAAACGGGACAGTTAATCGAGATACAGACACACCCTGAACTCATTACCCTTAGGTAACAGAAAACAATCAACACCTTGATTTATCACATCTAAGCTGTTATTTGAGGACACAGGCAAATCACACATATTTTAACTGTGCTTTACATACAAAGACACAACTAGAGAAAATTATTTAAAACACAGAGGACCACGTTTGCCTGTGGCAATCCAAGACACCACTAAGGAACTGAGTTTTATGGAAAACACCATCAGGTTTATAGAATTTGTAGTGATACACACCACACCATCTGCACCTTTTGGTTTAAAGTATTTAGCCAAGAAGTTACACTCAAATGAGGCGTTAAAAGGGCACAAGTGCACATTGCACACAACCTCTTCTCTATGAATTAGCAAGACTTGAACCCAGAGAAGCCCGAGAAATCAGTTCCACACATGCAGCAATCGCGAGACCTGGAAATGTGACCAGACTGAACCCTTTAGGCTTAGCAACTGTTTGGCTCTCACAGAACTTTTGCTTACATTCAGGAAATTATCACCACTGTCTCCAGCCTACTAAGCACACCCGCAGAGCAGGCAAACCACGCTGCTGTCATCAGTGCGGCTGAGATTCTACTGACAAGCCTACGCTAAAAAAGAACAGGAGAGAACTAAAGCTAAAGCCGAGCGGCGACATCTGAGGGCACAGCTTGTCCCAAAGGCCACCGTGGGTAGTCCCCACGGCCTCTCACACTCCCGTGCCCCTGACACTGCTCCAGACCCCGAAGGCCGCAGACCTCAGCCCCGCCACTCACTTGCCCTCCTGGCAGTCATAGAGAACGATAGAGTCATCGTCACTGCTGGAAATGACGGTCTCGCCGTTGGGGCTGAAGTCGAAGCAGTTGATCTTGTCCGAGTTCTCGCGGAAGACCTTAGCCACGCGGAAGCTCCGCAGCACGTTGTCCGTCAGCTTCATCCCGCCCGCCGGGCCGCGCAGAGCGAGGGCGGCGGCGGCGCTGAGGGCAGCCGGGCGGGGCTCCGGGCGGTGGCGGGAACGGCCGGGCCGGACCGGGCCGGGCCGGGCCGGGCGGGACGGTGAGGGACGGTGAGGGGCCGTGGGAGGCGGCGGAGGGCGGTGGGCTCGGCGCGGTCAGGCCGCGGAGAGGCGGCTCCCCGTCATTGTGTCCGCCATCTTGCGGCTCCGGCGGGGCCGCGCGGGACATTCTGGGAACGGAGGGGTGGCGAGGGGGGCGTGCGCACGGGCTGCTGGGACGGGGAGGACGGGGTGTCCGGTGGCCATATTGAGTGTGGCAGGAATGGCAAAAGGATCTGCGCGCTCCCGGCCCGCCGTGATTGTCAGCGTCTGTCACCATCCCCGCCGCTCCCGGGGCCCGAGGTGGGAAGGGGCGCGCAGGGCAGGGCCGAGTGGCAGTGGCGGGGCCGGGGCTCATTACCAGTTCTTTAGGCACCGCCCTTCCGTGCGTATTGAGGAGCGGGGGGTCGGGTGGAGGGCATGACGTCATCCCGCAGAGCAGGCAATGGCTTCGCGCCGGCGGGATCGCGTCACTTCCGGTGCCGGGCAGGGGTCTCGCGCTGTGGGGGGGTTGTGAAGGGCCGCGGAAACCCGGGGTCACCGTCGCCTCGCGCGGGATATTCACCGTATTATGTCGGTTTAAGGCGTTTTTCGCAGTTCCCGGTGGAAACTAGAGAGAAATGCGCTGGTCTGCAGCCGGCTGAATACGAGCCCTAGGCGTACCTGGGTGGCCAGGAGGGCCAGTGGCACCGGGCTTGTACCAGCAATAGTGTGGCCGGCAGGACCAGGGCACTGATTGTCTGTCTGTATTGGGCATTGGTGAGGCCACACTTGAAGTGTTGTGTCCAGTTCTGGGTCCCTCAAATCAGGAAGGATATTGGAATACTGGAGCAAATCCAAAGAAGGGCAGCAGAGCCGGGGAAGGCTCTGGAGCACAAGTCATGTCAGAAGCCGAGAGAGCTGCGGGTATTTACCCTGGAGAAAAGAAGGCTCAGGAGTGAGGTTATCTCTCTCGACAACTCCTTGAAAGGAGGTTGTAGCCGGGTGGGGCTTGGCCAGCTAACCACTGACAGGACGAGCCCCAAGCTGTGCCAGGGGAGGTTTAGGTTGGACATCAGGAAGAATTTCTTCACAGCAAGGGTACTTAGACATTGGAATGGGCTGCTCAGGGGGATGTGCAGTCACTGTCCCTGGAGGTGTTGGAGGAAGGGCTGGACATGGCACTCTGTGCCATGGTGTGAGGTGACACCATGGTGTTGGGTCATAGGTTGGGCTCCGTGTCTCAGGGTTCTTTTCCAACACAGTTGATTTTGTGCTTCTGTGAAATCGTTTCTGGGGTGCACGTGCTGTGCCAGTGTCTTGGCAGAGTCCAGCAGGAACAGCCTCTGGCCAGCCCAGCATGACCAAGGGAGCATCAGTCAGCTCCCCCTCCTCTGAAATACACTGTGATCACTTTCTCACCCTTCCCCTCCTACTTTCAATCCAGTTATTGCACATTCTTATTTCCAAGTAATTTTTATTCCTCTGAAAACTTGTTGGCAATACTACAGCAACACCATAGCTGTAGCATGATGTTCCTACACCTCATTAGCTTTCAGGTAAAGGTGGGCAGCACATACTTAAGCCTTTGAGAAACACCGTGGCTTTTGAGGATGCTGCTCAAAAGAACAGCTTTTTTCTTTTACGAATCCTGATGACAGGCTCAGTGTCCATGTTTTTGTGTATTTCTTACCTTAAAAAGCTGTTCTTAGAGTATAAGAGTAGCTGTGAGAATCTCACCCCACAAAGTTTTCTGCTACTTTAATTTTAGAAACCACCGGATCTTGTCATTTTGGTCTCCCAGAAACTCAAAATCAGAAAACAAAAATAAACTAGATGCCTTCCTGAGCATTAATTGCATTTCCTTTCACAGTGTCCAGAACAGAGTTTGATTTTGCTTTTGGATCCTGTTGCCCTCCTGTGGTCAAACCTCAGCAAGTCCAAGGACTGTTAAAGCTCTACATGTCCTTCAAACAGTCTGAATTATTTTGTGTGCATGTCTGGTTTAGTTTAGTATTTGTTTTCTCAAAGTATTCTTAAAGTTTTCTCTTTAGTATTTGTTTTTTGATCCTCGCCCTTGCTGTTTGCTTGCTGGAGCTCTCCGTTACCTGTTTAGAGATCTCACCCGACTCATCCTTTCACGCTGCAGTGGAATTGGCTCCTCAGAATAATTTACCTTTTTTACTTCAAAACAAAGTCAAGACTTTCACACGGGAGTCCAGGGATACCAAAACACACCCTCATTCCTCCTGAGGGTCTCGGGGTCAGCTGCCCCTTTGTTAGGCCAGTTCAAAACCCACAATTGATTTTCATGTGATGAGAGGTTTTAGAAAAGCTCAGAATGTTGTACCTCCTGCACACTCTAAATTGCAGGATCAAAGCCTGGATTATCTCCTGCGGGCTCCGGAGGTGACTCACCAATAACATCATAAGACAATTTACTTCAAAACACCTACAATACTTAGCTAAGTTTTAGAGTTGTATAACACCGTGGGTTGTTGATTTGATATTTTGTCACTTCCTTTTAATTCTTCTGCCTTTCTTCCTAATCGTTGGAACTTACTTTGTCAGTTTATACCAAGCTGGAATTTAGCTGGCAGGATAATTGGATCTCCTAGAAAAATGTCATATTAAGTAGGAATTATGGATAATGTCTCTGCAAAATTAGTTAATGGAAAAAAAAACGTTTAATTGCTGCTTGAGTAATATCGATCAAATGCAGTTATTCTACCTATGCATTTCTGTATTTGATACCACTGGAACCTGCACAACACAGGGACTTGTGCTTGCTCAGCAGCAAAAATCCACGCTTCTCCCTCCCTACCGAGTGCCCCGAGGTTTCTGTGGGCCCTGACCTTGAGTTTATCGCAGTTCCTCTGGAAGGTGCCTCCATCAGCAGTTCCCCCAAATTAAGTGCTACTCTCCGGGTCGCTAATGAAGCTGTGGGGTGACACAAGCTTCAGCAGTCCCTGTTGATTACCAGATGTCAGCTGGACCCTGAGCCACTGCTTTCTGCCTTCTGAGCCCAGTGGTCAGGCTGGTTTCCAGCAGGGCTGGCTGTGATTGCCCAGCCCACCCTCCAGCATGCTCACAGGAATGATGTCAAAAACCTCAGCAAAGTCCAGGCAGTTCACATCTGCTGCTTTCCACATGCCCCACAGCCTCTTGTCTCAGCCCAGAGGGCAGCTGTAATTGTCATCCTGTGACTGATTAAGAATCCCGGCTCTTTCTCCTCTTATGTTATTTCCAGCTGAGGAGCTCATAATTTTCTGCTATTAATCCCTAAGACCATGACCTTGTATTTTGCAGCACTGAATTTCAACCCCTTTCTAGTATTCCAGTCCTCAAGGCTCGCAGCTTTTCATCTTCTCTAGAATACTGTGATCCTTCCCTGTATTTTAAATTACTCTCATCTTTGATGGCAAGTTGACTCAGAATAGGGAGTTTGAAAAATTACAGCATGAAAGGAAGTAGACTTGGCATGGGCTTGGCTTCAGGGTAGTAGTGTTCTGTGTTGAGCTACAGAAGAATTTTTAGGGAAATTTTTCTCTTCTTTGCAATCCCCAGAGCATGAGAAAATCATTTCCAAAAGGTATATAGGGAGTGAAGGGAGTGTGACCTAGAAAAACTAGTAAGATGCATATGTCAGATCCAGTTATTTTTTTTTTGCTAATGATACTGATCTATATATATAAAATGCTGAATAGAACACTTATCTTCCCTGTGTTTGGCCTTAAGCCACATTCCCCATCAAAGGCAAAGAGACCCTGTTGACACTTTCCTGGTGAGTAAATTAGTCATGAGAGCAACATATTTCTTTTCCAAGCAACATATAGAAAGCCATGTACTAGAAACTAGGAGTCCTGGGTTTCCCAGAGCTCAGCATATTCTTGAAACAAAGGTATCCAGGCTCCATCCTACTTTCTCCCTTGCCTGCCTGGCAAACCCTCTGGTCTCATCATACTGCTCTGACTACCCTCATCCTTTTTCCCACTTGTGGATGCAGGAGGAGCACTGCAGTTAGAGGGGGCAAAGGGCCCTTCACCTTGCCCCTGGACACCCACTCGTGCACCAGACCCTTCATAGTTGCACATCCTTGCTGCAGACATTTTCTCTTTTGCCAAATGTGAATGAGGCAGTGCAGTAATTTTATGCAAATCCATGTGCAGATTAAAAAATTAATCAAATTCTGAAATTTTCATTTAAAGAGATTAGTCTCGAAAAAATCCCCCATCTGATCCTCTCAGAATAGTCACTTGGAACAAGCCTTCACTGCATTGTTTCCCTCCTGGGTTCAGTGCATCTCCTGGAAAATTTTCTTGTAATGCTTTTGGGACCATGTGGAGCAGCAAGCTTGGGTTTGAGCAGGGCTCACCAGGCAAATTAAAGTTGATATATCAAATGATAGAGGAGATGTGTCAGTAAGTGGGAACGGGGGAGTTTAAGGCAGTAAAATCTCCTCTCTGTTGTACTTCATAGGTAAATTCCCCTGGTGATGCAGGAGAAATGGAAGCAGGAAGCCTTAGTGAGTCTGTCAGTAATTTAAATTCTGAGAGGCCAGAAAAAAGTCACACAGCAAGAAAAACAAGTAGCGAGAGACACTGCTAAAACTTGCTATGTCTAGGAATTTACTACTGTAATCTGTCTCTTAAAGCTTGAGCTCAAAATTATCCTCGAACAATTGGGGTTTGATCCAGTGCTATCTCAAATATTTTCCTTAGACCCTCAGAGATTTTGTAGTTGACCTTGCACAAGGTGGGCCAGCCACCAGTCCTGGAGGAAATCCAGAGGCATCCTGACAGCACAGAAGCTAAAGTCACTTAGGTCCCTGAAGTTCTCAGTTAAATCAGACATTCTGGTACAGCATCCTCTGATCTCACAGCACCTGAAAGGCTCAGGATATGTGTGTGGTTGGGTTGGCTTGCAACAAGCTTAATTGCCCCGAATTCAAAAAAACCACGAGCCCAAGATGCAAATCCTTGAACAAACCTCCAACCACAGCACCTGGAACAGCTCATCTGTGCCCAGTGATGGCAGACTGGCCCCAAGAAAGAAGTATTTTTCTAGCTTTCAAGTACCTGCCATGGAGTGAGGTGCTGGCTCATTTTTCTCACTGCATGGGCATGGCCAGCTCGTTTGTTTACTGTTTTCTTCCCCAGTGTGCCTCCAAGTTTATGGCTCGCTCTGCCCTGCTATGTCCATGTTTTTGGTCTCTTGCCACCATCCAATTTACTTGGCAGCTTTACCACATTTCTGCCCCTACTGCTGGATTGTTTCGGTCTCCCTCTGACTTTGGCTCCTTGCCTGCAGAATTGCTTTAATTAAAAAGTTAATGAAAGGTAATGCAAACGAGCATTTTGCCTGTATTTTATCACAGTCCAGCTCCTTCCCCTCCCTCTTTCCCAGAGAAAGTGAAAATGAGAAGCTGGTGTTTCGCTGCTTTTTGGTGTGAGAGCTAAGAGTGGAAATTTCTACAGGCTTAGGAGGAGCCCTCTGAAGAAAGGGCTTATAATGGTGTGTGTAGATTATTATAAGTGCATAGATTATTCATGAATGAAATCGGAGGAAGTTTTCATTTAAAGGGGATTAATCTAAACCCCTTACAATCCTCCAGCTCTCTTTGGAACAGGCAATTCTTAGCATCATTTTCATCCTAAGTTCAGTGCGAACTTACAGGAAACTTTTCAAAAGACTGTCGATATCCCAACTCCAAATGATCCCAACCAGGGACAAAGGGAAGGTGTGAAACCTGAACCTCACTCATACCTATAGCTCGTCACCTTTAACTATATAGAAGAGGGCTCATTCATCCACAAGTGATTTTCCTGAGAAACTGGGAAACTAAGATTAGTGTATGAAGTAAAATGAATCACATCATCAGCCCCTTCTTCCACCCCAGATTCCTCACAGCCAGCAGTGGGAAGAGGAAAATGCAGGGATGTGAGGGTGTAATTTCCCCTCGTGCAATATGTAGCAGTTAACAGGCAATTAGACCACTTCTAAACCCACCATCTGGGGAAGGAGCCTGAGAGCTGCCATTTGGGTTATTTTTCTTTCTACAACTGCCTGTGTTTTGGGGTGATATTCAGTTCTCTTGATCTTGTTGTTAAAGCCTTAGTAAAATGAGTAGGAGTTTTATTTTTTGTTAATATCTACAGTGGATTTCATAGCACTGATTTATAGCTGTTCCCTGATGACATTTAGTACCCAGTGCCTGAAACTGTATAAATAAGTTACATAAAAACGGATTTGTGGTATCATTAGCAGCACCCGCATTCCAAAGGGAGCCTCCAGTGGGCCTGTGTGTCTAATCAGAGCTGACAAGGAGCAGAGTCACACACTGAGACATCCAAAGCAAGTGGATTGGTGCCAAATTCAGCTCTCTCTTGCACTGGTATAAAGCTGGATAACGTCTGACTGCAAGGGGGTTTTATACTGTATTTACTCTGCCTTTACACCTGTGCTCTGAGATCAGTGCCAGGCAGTGGACCCCAAAATCCTGAGATGCAATAGAAAGGCGCTTGCTGACTTCACAGACTGGATCAGGCCTCAATGGTTAAAATATAATCCGAGTTCAGAGTGCAGAAAACAGATTACATGCCTGCTATTGTACTGAAATGCTTTCCAGAGTAAGCATTAGCAATATGTACACAAGTGCCAGATGAATTAAGCTGGCATTTAGTTTTTCCACCTCCAGTAGGAGAGGATTGCTTGTCGTGTCTGGAGCCGGAGCTGAACGGGGCTGCCAGGAGGGCACATGTGACAGGAGCCACAGACAGGTCTGCTTGTGCTCAATTTCCCCAGGCTTCAGGGTCAGCCTTGCACAGAAACATCAAGGCAGAGACAAAGCCTGTTAAAACTTCAGTGCTTTATTTCCTTAAACTCCCCTGGCTCCCTTTAAACTTTTCTTCAACCATTCCTGCAAACCCTGTATTGCAGCTCAGACTGGTGACCTGGGGTGTGATGTACCTCTGCTTTGTAGCACCTTCCTCTGAGCTGTGCTGCTGGGGAATTAGAGACCTGCTGGGAGCAGAGACGCTTCTCTCAGTTCCTGAGAGGTGCACAGCTGACTTCACTGCAGTCAGCACAGTTACTCTGGCCCTCACTGAAGTGGGGTCAGTGGTTTAGACTGCTGGCAGCATCAGCTGCCATGAAGTTTAAGAGTCTAGTAACAAAGTGGTGAGAGCACTTTGAGGGTGAGGGCACCCTGTCTTTTGTTCTCCTGTCTCCTCGTGGTTGAAAAGACAGTCCTGACCAGCACCTAAAGGGAGTACACATAGGTAGTTAATCTGTCTTGGCTTTTGGCTTTAAAATCTGTTCTCCTAAGCAATGAATCATTTACTGTTAGCCTTGTTCTTAAGGCTCTTTTCCCACTTCAGTGATTCTTGGGGCTCTTCCTCTGATAAACCTTTGATTCTCTGTATAGCCTTGCGTACAAGTCCCTTGTTGCAAGATTTCAGAGTGTACCCAAGTTTCAATGCCTGAGAAGGTGTGTAGAGGTTTTTTGTGTTGAACCTTTGGATCCCTGCAGCAAAATAAGGCAGATTTAGACCCAAAAGAGCTGTTGAAAAGCTTGTCCAGCTTAATGATTAACACTTCGCAATGCTATGGGAGTGTCAGGACAAAGAGACCTCTGGACTCCTGAGCTCTCCTAAAAGAAGCCCTTGCACAAAACATATCCACTTAGTAGAGAGAGGACTAACTCTCTGAGGTAATTTCAATGGGTCTGTGATCAAGTGCGCTGCCCTGGCTGCTTCAGCCTCCTGGCATCCTGCCTTAAATGCCTTGAGCAGAAGAGATGCAGATCACAAGGATCTTTGATCCTCAGAAACCAGCAGTGAACTTGCTGCCAGTTAACAGAAGGAAGGATAAATGCTGGCAGGGAATAGATGTGTGTGTGCTGGCAGGGGCCACCTTTCCTCTGTCAAGACAAGTATCTGCCCTTGAGCAGCTGAGATCTTGTGGTCCATGCACAGATCTGTTGCAGATAATGCTAATGCTCAGTGGAGAGCAGCTCAAATGGGCTTTCACAGACATGGCTGGCAACTTTGCCTGGATATGAAGTCTTATTTGGGCTCTAAATGTTATTTTAATGGAAAATGAGGACTAAAAAAAGAAAGGTAAATGACGTTTTGTGTAAGCAGCCAGCGAGGTTGTTGTTTCTCCTCAGTCTGTATCTGATGCTGCAGGGACACACGGGGCAATGCACAGCCAGAGGATGACATCAGCATTTGGCTAGCATGGAGAAGGGAGCTAATGTAGTGAAAAGCTGTTCCACCCAGATGCCCTGCTCTCTCCAGGACAGAGAGCAGCTTCCACAATTTGGAAAGGTGTCAAATGCTAAGCAAATAGAAATGATGGCATGCCAGTGGCAAATCTACAGTGATGGAGAAGCTGGCTGGCAGAGCTCACCTTCCCTGCAGGAGGTGATGAGATTGCAGGGGAACCACAAGCTTACAGATAGTTTGAATGTGACAATGTCCTTCCCTTCTTCCTGCCTGGGGAAAAGTTAGAAAATGCTGCTTGTGTGGCACCTTAATCTAGGGGAAACAGGAGCTTGAGTTCCATGGTTCATGTTTTGATCTCTCTGTTCTTTCTGTGACAGCCTTGTCTCTTCTACTAGAAAAAAATTTTCACTTTCCCTTGCAGGTTGGAGGCTGCTGGTTGTCTCAGCCCTTGAGGCTTTGCCAGTGGTGGCAGAGAGTGCACAAGCCCACCCCACAACACAGAGTGGCTCAGCCCTGCCAGCCTGTGCACTATGTCCCTCCGTGAGCATGCACTGTCCCTGTTCTATGGTGCTGTGAGCACCATCCGCCCAGTTCCCATGCTGAAGAGGGCTCTGAAGCTCCAGGGAGGTGGGTGCCCTCAGCTGCTGGTGAAGGACCAGGCCTTTCCAGTGAAGAGGCACCTGTATCTGGTGGGTTTCGGAAAAGCTGTGCTGGGGATGGCTGCAGCAGCAGAAGAGATCCTGGGAGACCATCTCACTCGGGGGATTATCAGTGTGCCACTAGGGATCCAGCAGAGCCTGCAGCAAGCAGGAATGCAGTAAGGACTTTTTCTGGATAATTTTAGGGAGCAGGAAGGAGGGGTGTAGGCTGTCAGATTTGTCCTCTGTGGGGTATTGGTGTGAACACCTCAAGTCCTTTTGAGCTGCTTGCTCTGTTGCCCAGCCCATCCACCCCACTGCCCTCATCTTCAACCATCATCACGTGCCAGTAACACCAGTGGTGCAGCCCACCTCTTGTGCTAGATGTGCTGATTCTCCAGCTGTGGGGAAGAGACTCTCAGCAAAGGCCATCTGCCTGTCCTGGTCACTCGCTGAACGCCACTGGTACACCAGGTACCTGCAGTGGCTGCCTGTGTGGGTGCACAGATCTGTGGTGTAATTGCCTCTCTTACCTCACCAGGGAGATGCTACTGAAGCCACACAGCAAAATCCAGGTCATCGAAGGTGCCAAGAACAACCTCCCAGATGCAGAGGCACTGAAGGGAGCAGTTGCCATCCAGGAGCTGGCTGAGGGTCTGACTGCAGATGACCTGCTCCTTGTGCTCATCTCAGGTAGTGTGGGGATCCCAGGGAATGGGATCTGCTGAGGACCCCCAGCTACCTGCCCACCCCTGGGCCATGCAGCAAGAGAGTGCCGTGCTGTGCCAGCCCCTTCAGCATGGACACCTGCACTTCTGATTTTTCCTCTTCTTTTTGCCATCCTTTCTCCAGGGATGCAGAAAGGGTGAGCACAGGGCTTCCTGCTGCTGCAGTGGATACACTGCCTCCCAGCACTGGAAAGAGGCTGAGCTGCACAGCTGCATCCTGCGGTTGTGCCATCATAGTGAAGTGGGACCTCTGGGCACAGCCTGGCAGCTGTTCTCACCTCTTGGCAAGGAGACACTTTTTTCCTGCCCCTCCTTACATTTGGAAGTGCAGACCTGGAGAAACAAGCACTTGGTAGACTTGCATGCTCCCCATTTGTGCAGGAGTACGAGTATGAAAGCTGATATTTGGGACTGACTTTTCCCAGGGCTTGGCTCCTTCACATCTAGTGGAAACGAGGCCTCCAGGTACTATACATTAAGCTGCATGCCTTGCAGGGGCAGCCCTGCATACCCCCAGGGCCTGGCTAGTGGCCCCCAGTTTGTCCCCAGATCCAGGGCTGTGTAAGAAGATGCATCAGAGGGATGCAGTGACATCACCTCATTCTGAGCTGTCACAGAGTAAAAGCATGCAGGGGCTTGCAGCTCTGCAGAAAGTTCTGTAGAAAGGCCTTGGACTCCTCTGCTCAGTATTTATTCCTCTGTGGATGTTGAAGCCTGATCTGATACAGAGAGAGCAGTGCCATTAGGCAAACACCCAAGTGATTGGAAGCTAGCTGTGCTTTCTGGGGATTCCCCTGGGCTTCCTCCTGTCTTTTGGCTACAGGGATCTCCAAGACACTCCTCAGCCCTTCAGGGAGTCTGTACAGGATATCCCCGTGGCTGTGACTCCCTATGCATGTGCACTCCCACACAGCAGCCGGTCCCCAACTGCTCCTGCCTCTCAGCTAGATCCCTGGCTATTGACTGAAACACAGGCATTTGCATTTGTTTTTCTTGCTCATCATGTTTTATTGATACTGATTTGTCTCAAACCTCTGAGCAGGCTTTGTATTTTGACAGTAAAATTCAGCTGTACTTCTGTGCATGTTCACTCTCTGCACAGACCTCACTCTTTTCTCCTCTGTAGTTTTCAACCGTTCCACTTCTCCATTAGAACCTTGCCTTCTTTTCCACATTTCCAATGCCTGCTTGTATCAGACAGACTTCCCATCAGTGAAGCAATCACCCTGGACTCAGGGTGTGCTTTGTCCTTTGCATTTCTGTCCTCCCTCTTCTTTCAGGCCTAAATGAGTGCAGTTCAGCAGTTTCCACTCTTGCTGCATCCCTAGCCAATGTTTTTACACTCTGTCCTGAATAAATGGAGCCACCAAAGCAGGCAGCATCCCCATGTGCACAGCACTGACTGCTGTGTGAGCCCTGGAGGCCCTGCTCTCTGCTCACCCATCCAGGTAACCCTTGAGTATCAGTGTGAGGACCCACTTGTAAACCAGTGCAGAGGTCAAGGTAGTTGCTGTCCCTTTTCTGTCATCCCCCACACTGCAGGCTTGTGGTGCCCCCCATCCTGCCAGGCTCACACTGCCTGGGTGAAGTGTAGCTGGCTCAGAGAGTACAGGACAGCAGCTGAATATTGTTGAAGGTGACTGAATTCTCCAGAGATGTTAGCTTATGTCCCCAGTCACCTCTGCCTTCCCTCCAGACACTGGTAAGGGAAGCTAAAAGGCTAAAGCCCTACTCTCCTTTGTCCTCCTTTTCCTGCTATCCTGATGTCCTTGCCATCTCTTCTACATCCTAGGGGGTGGATCAGCCCTACTGCCTGCTCCCATCCCTCCCATCCTCCTCGAGGAGAAGGAGAAACTCACAAAGATGTTGGCTTCCCGAGGAGCTGCCATAAAGGAGCTGAACATTGTCCGGAAGACTCTGTCCATGCTGAAGGGTGGAGGGCTGGCCCAGCTGGCACATCCTGCACAGGTAACCAAGGAAAACCCCTGTTTGCCCAGAGATCACCCAGCTACCCTCAACACAGAGTTTTAATCAACTTGCAAGGTTTTTGTCCATACTGAGTGAACAACTTTGCACACTGTTTTTGGGCTCTCTGGCTGAGATTTCACTGAGCACCAAAACTCTCAGGGACACAGAGATGGAAGAGTGGCAATTCAGACTTGGGAAACATCAGCCATCCCATCATGCCACTCTGCAAATGCCAGCCCACACCCAGCAGGCACTTCCAAGTGGTGCTTCAGCACAGTGCTTTCAAGGCTGACTCTAACCCTTGGCTTTTCTGGGGGCTGTTTTCAGTGTGTGCCATTGCTGAACCCACACTAAGTTGGGCCTCACAAGTGCAGTATCACAGGTTCCATCTTCCAATATGACAGTCCATCCTCAAAGGGGACTGTAAATCTGTGGGTGTGAGAAGGGCAAGGTGACACTCACAGGTCTATAAAATAAAAATGGGTGAAGGCCTACCCTGTTTCCATCTGCTTTGATGTGGGGATTGCACTCAGAGCAGTGCTTATGTCAGGGCTCTTTTGTGGTCACCCGTCTTTGCCTTCTGCAATAATCTGTGGGCATTTCTTTCCATAGGTGGTGAGTCTCATCCTGTCTGATGTGATAGGTGACCCCCTGGACATCATAGCGAGTGGGCCTACTGCTGCCAGCTCCCACACTGTCCAAGACTGCCTTCAGATACTCACCAAATACAACCTGCTGCACAACCTGCCTCAGTCAGTGCAAATGGTCCTCTCCAGCTCTCCCACCAAGCCCACTGCTCCAGAAAACTACTCCCATGTTTCCAACATCATCCTTGGGTCCAACACACTGGCTTTGGAAGAGGCCAAATGCCAGGCTGAGGGCCTGGGCTATGCAGCTCTGGTCCTGAGTGCAGCAGTCCATGGGGAAGTCAGCCGTGTTGCCACACTGTACTGCCAGCTGATCCAGCTGCTCCACCTGGGTTTCACCAGTCTTGGAGAAGGGCCCCTGAGTGACGAGCTGAGGGGGAATCTCCTGCAGCTGGCAGCAGAGCTACAGATCCCAGGTTTGGACCTGGAGGAGTTTCTACAGGCCCTGCGAGGATTATGGCCCGACAGACCAGTCTGCATCCTGGCTGGTGGAGAAACCACAGTCCAGCTCCAAGGAACTGGCATGGGAGGGAGAAACCAGGAGCTGGCCCTGCGTGTGGGGCTGGGGCTGCACAAGGCTCAGGCCACAGGAGCCAACAGCCCCCAAGGGAGGTGTGAGATCCTCTTCCTCAGTGGGGGAACAGATGGGCAGGATGGGCCAACGGAGGCAGCAGGAGCCTTCTGCAGCCCAGGGCTGGTGGCTGAGGCACTTCAGGAGGGCCTAGATGTGGAAGCCTTTCTCAGGAACAATGATTCCTACACGTTCTTCAGCCAGTTCCAAGGTGGGCGTCACCTCTTGGTGACAGGCTTGACAGGCACCAATGTCATGGACATACAGGTCATTTTAATTAGAGCCATGGAGAGATCATGAAAGCTCCCTCTGCAGATGTCCAGATGCACTTAATTAGGAGAAGGAATAAATGAAAGCACCAATGCTGTGGACAAATGCAAACTACTTAAATCAGGGCTCACTGTCAAGGCTGCTAGTGTCTTTGACAGAAAGAATCCACTGACTGGACACATGAGTGGATGTCCACAGCAAAAACAAGCACTTGTAATTGGAGGGGTGAGAGGAAGGTAAGAGGTCACATTACAGACAAGGAAACTGGATTTAAAACTTGTGTCTGCTTCAACTATAGTTAATTTAAGAAATGTGGGGAAGTTGAGGTCATAGCAGGGCTACCATAGAGGGCCCTTGCTGCACTGTTGCACTTCCAGTGCCCCTGGCTCAAGAGCAGTGGGGTTTTAGGGGTTCAATGGAGCAAATTACAGTGACTGAAGGATGTAAAAGCAGTAACAGCAAGGCCTCCTCACCTGAAGCATGGAGGTGCTGTGGGGATGTGGTGGGAAGGGGACATCCAGCACCAGGGAACTGAGATGACAGAGACTCCAAGTCCTGCAGGATGCACACCCAGGAGTGTGGCTAAGAAGCTCATTGGCAGAGAGAAGTTCTTGATAGTGGTTCTGTGACACAAGCAGTGCACAGTGACAAAGAGGATGACATACCTTCACTGTGCAATGCAAGGATGGGGATGAATGAAGTGCAGTGACAAGCCAGCTGTGTGGAGTCCTCCTCCAGCCTCCTTCCCTCCACAGTAACATCATCTGTGCTGGTCCCTGTTGGGAGAGCCTCCGTGCCAGCAGCATGTATGCTGTGAGCTTTCATGGTGTTTTCCAACTGTCTAGAAAACTCGTGCATCCAGCCTGAGCCACTGACCTTTCCTCTGCACTGAGGCAGAAGTCGCTGTCATTCTGATTAACTCTGCTAATTCCACAGAACAAAAGGCAAGGAAACCTTCATGCTCAGCTCTCCTGACCCATGCTGCTGAGCTGATCAAAGGGCAAATCTGCTGGAGCTGTGCTCTGACAGGGAGCTGCTCCCCCCACATGCACAAGGACACGGTGGTTATCACGTTTTTGTCACCTACTGCAGTGTGATACACAGGACAGCAGAGCTGAGCTTGGTTTCCCAGGACATGGAGCTCACAGTGGGACTGGATTTCAGGAGGGCTTTTCCTGCAGCAACAGGCACACTGACAGTTTGGCTGGATATTCAAAGGACTACAGCTCAGCAGCCAATATGACCCAGCACGTCCAACTCCTTTTGAATATCTGTCTGTTTGTTACAGAGCCTAAGTGGGAGCTGAGCTCCTTTGAAAATCCAGCTCTAATGTAATAGGACACGCTTGACTCAGACTCTTTCCAGACAGACCGACCTACTCTGTGTGGCTGATCTCATCCCGTGACATAAATACACTGTTGTGCCAACACCCTGTGGTGTCTCACTGAACAGTCAGTTGTTCTGCACCCCACTTCAAGGTGGATCAGAGGGTGGGGTTTTGAGGAGAATGCAAAACCTATTTTGGTTTTAAAGCCAGTATCTAACAAGTAGGGATATCAGCAGGACCATCACAGGGCCTGGTGTCAATGCCAGGCTGGCAGCTGGACTGTCTGGGCTACGGCCCAGGCTCAGAATAAGGCACAACCCTGGGAATTTCAAAACCTGAGTCTTGCCCGGTGGTTTAAACTCGTCCACACATCTCATTTGTCCTTGAGTCTGAAGGTCTTCTGTAACATGTCTGAACTTGCTCACACTGGCAAACAGCTCCAAGATCTGCTGGGGAAAAATCTGCCAAGCGTTATAGAGCTCACTGTGCTCCTGCAATGTCAGGGGGTGGTTGTGCAGGAGAAGCTGCTTTGTGCCGTGTGTTTTTTTTCCAGAGGTCACTGGCAGGTCACCTGCTCCATGCCCAGCAGGGCAGCTCCACGGGGGCACTAACACAGGCAGTGATACAGCCAGAAGTGTGGGCTCCAGCCAGGATAACTGGGTAAAGCTGGCTCCACAACATGGTGAGTGCTCCCTGGACCACTTTGCTCCAGTGGAATGCACAGTGACTCCAGTTTAGGGCTGGGGTGCCTGGCAGAAGGGTCACTTCAGCAGTGGTGCAGTGTGCCAGCCTGGGCACACTGCCACAGGACCACCGTAAGCCCCTGCCCACCGCGCTGCCACATTGCTGAGCATCACCCTGGACTTCGAGCTGCTGCTTGTGTTGCCTCCCAGGCAATTTCAGAGGACCTTGGGCTAGTGCTGGCTGGCTTCTCCTGGGAAATGCCTACCCCGGGTAGCCAGAACAGTGTCCTTGCTTCCTGAATGGTCGCTTTTCATAATGATTAGAGTGTGTGTTGGGGAGAAGTCTAATAAAAGGTTTGTTGAAGGGATGGAGCTGTTTGAAGTGCATTTCCCCATCTACCTTTGCTTGGCTGCCATATATGGATTCTGTTCTTGTCCTTTCTTTCCTAATGAAGAGATAATGAAGAGGCCAGGGGAAGTTCAGGCAAGAACACCCAGGCTACAGAAATGCTCCTCTGATGCTTCTACCTGGATAACTCAAAGCTCCATTTCCGAGGGGTTGCTTTGGTGTACCTCGTGCAACTTCTACCTAGGGATAAAAGGAGCATTGAAGTGTGTGCAACCCTCACAAAGCATCATCTTATTCCTCTGGACAGTGCTCAGCAGGGAATTGTCTGCTAGTGCTCCAGCCCCATGCCAGCTCCCTCTGACCTGCAGTCCCTTCACAAAAGGGCAAAAGGTCCCATGCATGAGCCAACATACATTTGGGCCACACTGGTCAGGTTTAGCAGGATTTGTGAGATAACACAAATCTGAAGACATGAGAGCATCACTTACCTGCCTGGTAATGATTTGCCTCCGGGCTGGCAGGGCCTGATAGGAGCAATGACTTTCCCACTGGGAACTCATTTGAGTCACCACAGCTGAGCAGGGCTTTGCAGCTTGTCCATGCTTGTCCCTGGATGGGATATTGGACTCATGGAAATCAAGCTGCACAAATAAAGAAACCAGAGTGTGGCTGCGGTCACACCGAGCAACCCCAGTGTGTGGGCTGTGCTGGTACCAGCTCTGAGCCACCCTGCCTCTGGCATGCTTGTGCCTAAGGAGAAAAGTCACAGAGGGAATGAGGACAATAAGAGCCACTGGGGCTTGATGCTCACAGCCCTTTTTATTAGAAATCTTCCTACACCAGCCAGTCTTCAGGAAGGAGTCAGTTGGGTGAAGATGGCCACCAGTTCCCTGGCCATAACCCAACACATGGGTAGGAACGATGTGCTCAGATGCGGGGTGGGGAGCAGGTGAACAAGTCTGGGTATCTTCAGGGTTGATTTGCTCTCCTAAGTCAGCAGCTCGTTGCCAAACAGTGCTAATGGCCGGGAGAAGTAACAGCCTTATTAACAGCACGAGCTTTTGGCAGTAAATTAAAAATCTTGGCTGCCGCCCTTGGCTCTGCTCTTGCCTCTTAGAAGACATTAATATCACAGCTCCCCAGCATTCCCATTATCACTTCATTAAGGATCCAATAATGATAAATGTGGATGGTTTTATTTTGCACTGAGCCTGATTAATGGCCAATAATTCACTAGGTGTTAATGGGGCCCTTCCTTTATGGAGGCATTGGAAGGGGCTGCCTTTCATCTCCTCCACAAGCCACGATTTTCACTATTTTTGCTAATGTGACAGATATAGCACAAACCTTGAAAGAGCGGCTGAGGCCTCTTGAGAAACCTTGAGGAGCATCGTGCCTGGGGCAGTCCTTTCTGTCGTGGTCATTCCTCAGCATCTTTTTCCTCTTCTTCCTCTTCCTCCTCCCCTGTGCTCTTGGCAATGCCTACACCCAGATGCTGCCAGAGGCTGTCACCCATGTCCCAGGACAGTTGGGGACAAAACCAAAGCAGCAGATTCCCCAGGAATGAGCCTGCCAGAGCAGTCACCAGGGCTCTTCACAGCAGATGAGGTGCAGAACCAGGCCCACCCTTGCAAGGGGATGCAATGCTTGTGCTGGCCTCACCCCAAAGCAGCTTGGCACTCCTCACCTACATCCCAAGAGGGCTAGGGAGCCTGGGATGCAGGATGGAGTCCAGGCTGAGGCCAGCAATCCTCCTCCAGCTCCCCAGGGGACAGCTCTGGTAGCTCCTCTGAGGCCGGCTCGTGCGGCACAGGGGCTGCTCTCCGCCGTAGGACCCTGGCGTATTGCACGGCTTCAATCCCTATATGAAGTGGGATGTATAATCACATAGGAATAAAAAGCCATACAAGACAGCAGGCTGTGAGATGCTCCATGCTGGAGGATGACGGGACAGTCCCTCTGCAGTGGCTGCCTCAGCCCCTGCTGGAATGGAGCCGGACCCCAGGGAGCCCTCAGAATTCCCCCCAGCCCCTGTACGGGGTCTGTGGGGAGACTCAGGAGCCCTGCATCAAACAGACAAGAGAAGCAATGTGTCAGCCAGGAGAAAGCTTGGGAGGACCAGAGCCACTGGAGAGGGAGCCCCAGGAGGTGTCAGCATTTGCTCCCAGCTAACAAGGGCCTCCCATCCCAACTCCCTGCTAGGAGTTGTGACAAGACTTGCTCTGTGCTACACCCAGACCTCCCCTCTCACAATGTCTCACAATCTGGGAGCATCACTCTGCAGGAACTCCTCCAGCCTGGGAACCCTCTGCTTGTACCACCACTGTCCCCCAAGGGTTTACCAGCCCCACCAAGGCAGTGGGTACCACAACCCTCCAACACTATCATAAGAACCTGGTGAAGAGAGAAAAAGGAGCCAGCCTCCTCCCTGTGGAGGTCAGAGCATCCTTCTCCACCTGACCAGGGAGAGGAGGGCCCAGCAGCAGGAGTGAGCTGTTGGAGGGAGCTGTCAGCACCCAGCTGTCAGATCCCAAATCCCCTGGCATTAGGAGCAGCTCCTGGTTGCCCGCAGGAGCTCCTGACAGGGGGCCAGGCACTAGTGTGAACAAGTGTGGATCCTCCTCTAAGGAGGTGGATGTAGGTGGAAGGAAACCAGGGAACTGTTCCTCCAGTGAACACTCACAGAGCAGCACTGGCACAGCCCCATGTTCAGGGGTGGGGGGCAACCAGGGCAGGGTCCCCTGGGAGCCCACCCAAGCAGTGCTGGGGAAGAAGCCAAGTGGTGACCAGCAGAAAGGTCTGTTTGTGCCACCTCCTCCCCTCCTGCCTTTCTGCTCACATCCTGGCAGCGATTCTTGCATCCATGGGATGGGAGAGCTGGAACAGTGCCTGGGGCAGGAGAGAACAGGTGGTGGGTACAGGCTCATGCAATGCAAGGGTCTTCTAGCTAAAGGGAAGGTGCTCCAGCTTAAAAAAGCCAAACCAACAAACAAAAAAACACAACTCACCCAAAACACCCCTGCCCCTGCAAATAAAGTAGCAGTACACTCTCTGGTTACCACACAGCACCAAAAAACTCTTTTTGCTGGCCCAGGACAGCACAGCCAACCAGCAGCCTCCAGCTGAGCACCACAGTGTTGTCTTAAGCAGCTCCAGAAAGGCTGAGCCACCCCAGAGCCATCACCCCCGGGCTCCCCTCCAAGCCAGCAGGAGGAATTTCAAGCCTCAGGCTGCCTCTTCTTGCCACAGGGTAGAACTGGGAGTATCAACACTTCCAATCACTCCCAAAAACGTTCCTCCACCCTCAGTGCCCAGGTTTCTCCAGGGGCTGGAGCTGTGCAGAAGGGGAGACTGATGTCCCTTCCCACGCTGAATGGTGGATGGGCAGGAGTCCTGGGGCAAGGGTGTCCACATGTCCCCTCCTTGGGGCAGTGCAGAGGGCTGCCAGACCCCCAAGGAAGGGGGAGTCTATCCACACAGAAGCTTTTTTTCACTGCAAAACCTGGGGGATTTGGCTTTCCACATCAGTATGTCCAAGGCTCTCACACTTCTGCTCCAAGAGCTGTGAAGAGGCGAGTATCAAACCACATTTATGCCAAGCTTTGGGAGGATGGAGGGATCCTTCCCATTGCAGAAGGGGACAGCCCTGGCTTTCCCTCGGCCAGGCTCTGCCACAGAATTTTCTAGATTAGGCACAGTGACTCTAAAAAGCTCAAATCCCACTCTTTGAGGGGCTTGACCCAACCAAAATCCCCCGTAAAGCCCACACAGGAAGCAAATGGTGCCGAGCATTAGGGTGGCAGGGAGGAGACACTCCCAAGTGACCACAGCACCAGAGGGAACCCAACACCACGAGGGCAGCCCCTGGTCCACGATCACTCCTTAACTACCTCCAAACCGAGTCAGCAATTACAGGATCATCAGCTGATGAATTGTAGGAAAAGATGTGTTTGTGAATCACTGCACCCCGGCTGGGTAAGAACACTGCTAGTGCTGTATTTGGGAGCAATTACTCTCCCCGAGCATGTGAATCATTAGATATAATTACCCTAATAAATAAAAGGAAGATAACTCCAGTCTCTAGCCTAATCTAGAACAAGCGATTTTCGAGGAGAGCTGTGTGAAATAAAACCAGGAGCACAAGACAGAGGGAAAGAAGGAAGAGAGCTTCAAAACCTGGATGTGCCATTAATCCTTCCCACAGCAACCAAGGCCAGCTGGCAGCAGTGGAGTCTCTCCTGCAAGTCCTCACTGGAGTTTGGTGGCAGAGAATTCGCCATAGAGGGCTCAGGTCCAGGTGCAGCAGGGCTATCCCTTCCCAAGGCAGCATCCCATTGGAGCACAACTTCTCTTGGCAAAAGTTTCCCTGCTACAAAAATACAAACAGGTTAAAAAAAAAAACAAAAAACCACCAAAAGCCAAACAGATTTATTTTGGAGATGATGGGGGGCAAGAGTTACTTGAGTCCAATGAAACCATTTTGCCTTTCCCCTGGGAAATGCTGGAATAAAAAAAAATTAAAAAAAAAAAAAAAAAAGGACACCTCTAAGCCCACCCCACTCAAAGTTGACATTTTGAAATGAAGCAGCAATTTTCTTCTCTACTTAAAATGTCATCACAGACTTTCGCTATAAAAAATGCAGCTTCCCTGAGTGACATTTTGAGGGGAAATGTTGACTTAAAACGAGAAGGAAACCCCCAGTCCATGCAATGAAATGTTTCGAGCTGCAATGAGACTCCTTACAGGGAAATTGATTTTTTTTTTCAGAAAAAAAAACCAAAAAAAAAAAAAAAAAAACCAAAAAAAACCCCTCCAACTGCACATATTTAATGGTTTGGATTTCCCACAAGACAAACCTATTCTCAAGGAGGCAAGACTTTGGCAAAGGATGGAACAACATCACTATCCTGGAAGAAACAGCAAACAGCATCCCTAATTCTGTGCAAGTTTCCTCAAAAGCTTTGCAAAGCAAAGCAAAAAAATCAGCAGCAGAGTCTGTGTTCACCCTAGCAGGTGCCAGGCAGGTGGTGCTGGCTCTGTCCTGTCCCTGCACGATGCCAGCACAGGAGCTGCTCCTGCCCAGCCCAGCAGCAGGGAAGATGCCAAGGCCAGGGGGTGCTGGCACCTGAATGGGGAGCCCTGGATGAGCAACAGCAGGGTTTATCCCACAGCCTTTGAGGGGAGAAATTGGATTTAGTCTGTGACTCATGGGAATCCTGCTTGTTCCCTAGAGAGGGAGGGGATTGTGGCTCACTCCTTGTCTGCTTGCAAGAGGGGCTGGGCTCTGCCTAGGGATGCTCCATGAGATGGGGCTGGGCTGGCTGTGCTGCCTCTGCCTGGGCTCTCCTGTTAGGTGGGGTTTGACCAGGAACAATCTGTGCTTGGGCTCTCCCTGGGGCCACAGTTATTGCTGCCTGGGTTTTGTTTTTTTTAATAAACCTGTAATATGAGAAGCCTGCCCAGGAGAGCAGAGGGATTATTGGCAAATATCACTTCCCATTTGCCAGGCTTTGAGGGGCTTTAGCCACATGGATTAGCCAGGAGTAGAGAGAGGGACACAAACCACTGGGATGGGACAGAGCAGAACTGAGTCCTTTGAACACAGGGTTGCAGCAAAATCCTGCAGACAAGTATCCTCCAGCCTCCAAAGGAGAGGGCTGGGTGGGAAGGGCTGTGGAATCTTAATTAGCTTTTTGCTATTAATGAACTGGCACTGAAGCAAACAAGGCAGCAACAGTGCCTGGCACAGCTTCTGCTGCCACATCCCAGTCCCAGCACTAGGCAGCCTGCACAAGAGGGCTTGGTGGCACGGTCAGGGACATGGAGACCCAAAGAAACAGCACCAGAGGGGGAGACATGCCACTGTCAGGGACAGGAACTGCTATGGGATGATGGCACAGAGAGGATGCAAAGCATGCAGGATGTGAGGGTACACAGCAGGACCTGCCATAGTTTCAGCCACCATCACCACAGCTGACAGCAGGACATGCCACCACTTGCACAGAGCCACCTGCCCTGCCAAGAGCTTTCTGCAAGGCTGAGGCTGAGTCACTTCATCCCCAGGTGAAGCCAACAGCCCAAGGACAGGGCACCCCACCACCAGATATGCCAACAGGTGCCTGCTTGCTTGGAGACCTTCAAGCCACCAGCTGGAAACAAAGTGTGCCAGTAAGTCTTTAAGCTGGACACCTGCATCTAAGCCCCTTTTTAGGGGCTCCAAAAGCTTTTGGGACACCCAGCAGGCAAGCCAAGAGGAGCCATGGGATGCAGAGCCAAGGGCCTATGCCAGGGTTGCTGGGGACATCCTGCAATATTAATGAGAACTGTTAATTATTAAATGCTGCTTGGCAAGGTGCCTCCCTCTTACTCAGGAGCAGCCAGTGACCAACATCTTCTTGTCTTCAAGACTGACAGCTGCTCGGGGAGGTGAAGGGGCTCCCCACACATCACAGCCAGCACCCTGGCTACAAACCTAAGAGCCACCCACCAGCAGCTGCTGAACGCATAACCCAGCCACAGTCCCACCACAAGCCACCCCTGAGCTCAGTGTGATGCCAAAAACAAGCAACATAAACGCTTCTGTGCAGAAGCATCACTTCAGGCACAACTTTTGAGTCCAGCTTGTCTCTCCCCTGCCTTTTCCAGCATGTCCAACAACAAGCCCAGCCTGGAAGGACACAAGTTCTACCCTAATGCCTGACTAACTTTACTTATCAGCACAGCCCCACAAAACCCACGGACAACACCACATCCTCTCCTCTACTGCTTTAACCTCTTATAAACCCTCCTGGAAAGGCAAGAATCACTGTGTGCTGTGCTGAGCCACCAGAAGTTGATTAAGCCCTAATTAATTGCATTAAGGTCAGCCAATGTACTCTGTTAAGGAAGAAAGCCAATAATTAAACTCCACGTGTGGTGTGCTTCTGCCATTAGCTCCCCAGGCTGCAGCGGCGGCGTCAGGCTCGGCGGGGTCACAGCCAGCGCCGCTCGCCAGCACATGGCGGTGGCAATCGGAGAAATAATTAAGTGCTGGGCATAAAACCATCAGCACTTCAGCGGGCGGGTGATACAACCCACCCAGCTGAGCTGCCGACAGCCAGGCTGCTCAGGAGGGCACGAGGTGGAGGGGACAGAAGGGGGACACCGGCTGCACCGGGAGCATCCTCTGCAAAGCACCCAGAGGAGGATGTGCCAGGCTGAGCCATTTGCCCAGCAGTGCTGGGGCTGGCACAGGCCCCTGCCTGGGGAGAGAAGCCCTTCAGGCCCTGACAATAGGGTTTTGTGTAGTCCTGACAAGAGCACCTGCCCCGGTGCTGGGAGTCAGCCAGGGGCACCATATGGAGGGGACCTGCCCCTGTCTGTGGAGATGCTGTCTCGGCATGGAGCCAGTCTGGAGGGGACGCAGCCCCTGGCATGGAGAGGAGCCCCTGAGCCGTGTGAGATGAGACCATGGGAGCCCATGACCACTCCAGCCTGGAAGTGTAGCCACCAGCTACACAGATGGGGGATACAAGGCAGGTATGAGCATCAGTTTTTTCCTGGCCATGCCAGCTCCAGGTGCTACGTGGCCTGAGACACTGAGGGTGCTGCAGGGGAGCCCTAATGGAGCCCAGCCTTGAGGCAAAATTTTGCCTTGCCTTGGGACTTTGCAGCAGAGCAGGGAGTGACAGGACAGCACGAGGGATGAGAAATGGGATCCTGCAGCATCTTCTTTGGGAGGGGAAGGAGTGCAGGGCATTTGGGGCTTTGCCCCATCAAGTCAATCCCTCCCTGGCAGCAAACTCATTTAAGGCTTTTCTTTGCTCCCAGCTGAAAAAATAAAGGCCAAGGTAATCTGCCTGCCTGTCCCTCTTTGTCTCAGGGATAATAGCAGCCAGCAGTGTGGAGCCCCCCCAGGGCTTTGCAGATTAGAGCTTCCAGAGATGTCTACAGTGAATGCCTGGACAAAAATGAGAGGTGGTGGAGTAGAGCAGGATGAAAGGGACCTCACAAGGTCACCCACTCCCTGCCTGCCTAGCTGCATCTCCCCTCTCCTTCTCCTGCCACTGGCCAAGTGGGTGATGGGATGGTGGCCAGGAGATGGGACAGGGGCAGAGTGCTCCTCTGGGCCTCCCACCTCCAAAGGCTGACTACATCACAGAAGCTTTTTGTTTTATAATTTACACTTCAGCGATTCTGATAATTACACATCTGAACTGGAGAGGGGAGGAAATAGAGACAAAACCATGTAACCTGCCACAGAAACCACAACAGTGTGAGCTGCTGCTCCCGTACTCACAAGGATGTTTCTGTAAGCCACCTACAGACCCAAAATGACTGTCTGGAGACATGGGAATCACTGTACAGGGCTGAGCTGCAGCTGGCTTTTCAATAACTCAAAGGGTCGAGACACCAGAGAAAAAAAATCCCAAACCAGTTCCCCTATCTCTCATGAGTTTTGTCGGGCAGGAGGCGTCCCAGCCCCGGCAACGAATATCCGCTCAGGAATGTCTCATGTCTAAAAGCACACACAAAAAAAAGGCGGGGGGGAGGTGGGAGGAAACCCTACCCCCGGCCTTCTTTCCCTGTGGCCGAGTTCAAACGGCTTCGAGAGGGCAAGCAGGGGCTCGCAGCAGTTGTGCTGGGGCTCAGCAGCGCAGAGGCAGGCGGAGGGCAGAGCAGAGGAAGACGCCATCCCTTGTTCATCCCCCTCCCCGACTCAGTTCCTGCTGTGGATGTCCACTCCAGCCCCAGGATGCGGCCAGGCTCCGGCTCCTGACCGTCCCTTGCTCACCCTCCCTCCTTCCCGTCACCACACACGTCATTCCTCCAAACACAGCCCATGGAGCTGCCGCGGCCGCACCGACACCGGAGAGCCGGAGGGGCCCGGCCAGCGCTCCCCACGGCGCTCGGTGCCTTCCCATGCCGCTCCCGCTCCGCCCCGGGTTTATTTAGTGGATCAAAATCATCGGGTGCCCAAAGCCACAACAGCATCCTGTGAAAACAACTTCCTGGGGACAAGGAAGTGGGCGTTTTGTCGACCCCCGAAACACCCCGCATGCCTTCGTGTACTGCCCACCCCGAGCATCACCTCTTCCCTGCCTTTTAGAGCCAGCCTAGAGATGAAGCAGGAGCCAGGCAGAGCAGAGGGGAGACAGAGACAATAAATCCATGGCTAAACCCGCGGTCCTCAAGAGCCCAACTCTGGGCTCAACAGATCCCATCTCCGCTCTGCCCCCTCGGGGTGCCCACACCTTCCCCTGGGCACCCCATCCCCTGGGCATAGCACCCACGACGGCTGCCGCCCGGGGTGATCCACAGCATCCCACTGAAATTTTAGCTCCGGCCTCCGTAGCAGATGGAGATAAGGACAAAACTACTCCCTCGCTTATAAACAAGGGGCCAGATTCTGCCGCCGGCATCCGGCAGGCGATACCCGAGCCAGCGAGGCCAAAGCCAGCCACAAAGCGGCTCCATGCAGGGATCGCAGTCGGGATCCGGCAGCCTGCCCGCCGTACGGGGAGCGGGAAGCACAGAGCACTCTCGGCTTCTCCGTTTACCTGGGGCTGGTGTGAATCCAGCAGCGCAGGAGGAGCCAGGCATAGCAAAGGCAGCTCGGGGAAATGGGATCCCCGCCTGGGGACGGTATCAAAGACACATGCACAAGGGAAAATAAAAGACCAATGCCCCCCCGTCCCTCATTCCCGTCCTTGCTCCAAACAAAGGCAAACCTGGGCATAGCAGCACACACCTGAAACACGAGCCCCTGAGACCCCAAGCCCCCTGAGACCCCAGGCCGGCTGAAGGCCCCCAGCCCCACGGGACCGCTGGGGACCAGCATCACACACAGACCTGAGTGACAGAGATACCCAAGCCGAGACAAGGGGCCCGTGATCAAAATCATGCTGGGAGAAAAACCCACCCTAGGGAGAGCAATTCCATGGAGGTACCTGTGTCAGGCCGCCAGTGCCCCCCAGCCGCGGGCCGTCCCAACGCCGGAGGTGACAGGTATTTATTGGGGCGAGCGGCTGTTCCCCCGCGCTGGGGACCGCGGCTGGAGGGCGGCAGGGGCTGCCATTGGCTCCCGCGCCACCCGGGCAGCATCGTTCTCCAGGGACTCGCTCTGCCAGGGCCAACTTTACAAGGGAAGCTTTTTTTTTTTCTTTTCTTTTCTTTTTTTCTTTTTTTCTTTTCCCAGCTGAAACAAAGACGAGGGCTCGAGCAAGCGAGAGCACGGATGAGAAGACAGGATCGGAGGGGGGGGGGGGGGGCGGCGGAGTGGGCTGGAAAAAAAGTCCACACCAACCCACGGATCTTGAAAGAAGAGGGAAGGATAAAAAAGAAACCAGAGGCTGCAGCAGAGGTAGACGTGGAGATGGGAGGATGAAAAATTGCAGAGGGAAGAGGCGGCAGCCGGGAACGGAGCAGGGAGCTCAGCCGTGTCACATGTATCACAACCCCGGAGAGCCACCGGCCACCCCGACAGCCCACCGAGGCCACCCGGGACGATGCAGTGAATCTACGGGTAGTCAGTCTCTCTGCGGGGAGAGAAGACAAGGGCTCGGCCCCTCAGGACATGACTCCTGCCTTCCAAGGAGTCCCCGCTCGGGTGGGCTGTCCCCCAGGCTCCCCCGGCCCCACCAAGGTGGCCAGAGCAGTGACCACTGGGCAAATGGGGGGCCACAGCGATCGGCCGACGGGTCCCCCCGAGCTGTCCCTCCCCCGGATCCACCTGCCGCCAGGCAGCCGGCGCCCGACCCACGCCCACGCCGGCCCCTGGCATCCCCCGGCCTCGCTCTCCGTGGGCACCCCGGCAGCCCCATCACCCCGAGCGGTCCCCAGGACCACCGACCCTCCATCCCGTAGCCTTTCTCCACCCGGCCGGCCAGGAAGCCGCCTCCCTCCCGGCAGGATCCAGCCCCGGCTCCGGCCCAGCGCCGCCGGCCAGCGGCAGCAGCGGGGACACCCCCGCGCCGGGCTCCGCCGCTCCCATCCCCGGGGCCGGTACCCGCCGGGCAGAACCCGGTGCCGCTCCCTGCCGGTGCAGCCGAGCCGAGGCCGGCGCACCTGCCCCGCCGCCAGCTCCTCCTCGCACCGAGCTCCCCCTGGACCGGCCGCGCTGCCGCTGCCGGTGTCGGTGTCGGTCCTACCTGCGCGGCGCCGCCGTCCCCGTCTGCAGCCGCCGCCGACTCGCGCTGCCGCGGGGGCGGGCAGCGGGAAAGGGGGGGGCGAGCGCCCCCTCCCCGCCCCCGGCCCTGCCCGGCACCGGCCCCCAGTCCGGCCGGGGCTCCCCGCCCCCTCCGTAGCCTCCCCTGCCTTGCCTCCCCCCCCCCCCACCCCCGACATCCCCTCGGGACCCCCCCCCCCCCCCCCCACTCCCGAGGCCGCTCTGAGCACAGGAGGAGCCCAGCCCGAGATGGGGACACAACCCGCGGTGGAGGTCACAGCCCAGATGTGAGCCTGGGAGGGAGAGGAACAGGGAACCCGGGACAGGAATGACGACCCTGGGAGATAGACCAAAACATCTCAGGCAGGATGAACCATATTCACTGTCCTGTTTCCTGTTCGCTTCCCAGTGAGCAGTGGCAGGTCCACGGAAGGGGCTGTGACTGTCCCCACATACATGGCCATGGGCTGCAGGTGCATGCTGCACTGGTGATGCAGCTCTGGGCCCTGAGGTGAACTCAAGTCCCACAAACCACACACATATGAACACCCCTCTGGTGTCCTCCAGCTGGCTACTGCCGCCTCTGCCAAATGTTCCCAGGCAAGGTGGCTGTTGCCCACCATCCTGTGTGACACCAATTCACAGGGGCCATTTGCGTTGGTGTTGCACCCCATCCACATAGAGACGTCCCCCTCTGATGTCTCACGGCTGATTTGGCTCCCTCTTCATCTCTGAGGGCTGGCGTCAAGGTGGCAGAAAAACCCAAGGGGAAAGCACTGATTGCACCCAGGCTTGGTCCCCTTAATTCCCCGCTCACTCCCAGCCCCACAGTGCTGCTGGCTGGAGTGTGGTGGCAGAGGTGGCCTTGGGGCTTGCCCGGGAAAAGGAGGGGATGGGAGTGTGTGGGATCTATGTTCCCACCAGTGCCAACTCCCTGGGACAGCTTTGGGTTCCGCCTTAGCATTCTGGATTCACCCAAGCTCCCCTGCCCCTCACGCCCCCTGCCCCCAACCCATGCCATTCCTCTAGCATTAATAAAGCCATTAATTAGTAGATTGGAGATATGGCTCCGAAATGCTATTTTGAAGCAAGCTGGAAGTGCTGCAATTGGGATCACAGCGATAAGCTGGTTCAAGGAGGCAGAAGATAAGTTAGTGCCAGGGCCAGTGTTTCACACAGGCAGCTCCTGCCCAGGCCGCTTCCGGAGCCCCGTGCACACGGAGCACAGGCCAGCACGGAGAAGCAGCGCGAGAGATGAGCGGGGTCCCTCGGGAGAGGAGCCGGAGCGGGGAGCGCGGAGCCGCGGCTGCCGCGCCGCACAGAGCCGCCTTTCATTACAAAGGGCCGGGAAGCGGCTCGGAGCTGCCAGCAGCACTGACACGATGCGAGAGGGGATTTTTCAGGCTGATGCAGCAACAAAGGCAGTTAAATCTAGCCAGGTAAGAGGCTTTCGAGGTTAGCTGGCTGTTCCCACAGCACGGGCTTTCTTTTCTTTTTTTCCTTCTTTTTTTTTTTTTTCTCCCCTTTATTTCCCCTCTCCTTTTCTATGGGGAATTATTTTTGGTAATCCATGTGTTGCTGCTCGTTGGGCGCTGGAGCAGAAGTAAGCAGGTAAGCGGCACTTTTATCCCCAGCCCAGCTTCCCACCATGGCCGAGACTCCAGTGAGGGGCTCTGAGCCTCAAAGGAAAGCACCAAGGCTGGGCCAAGGCAGCTGGAGCTGCGCTAAGCTCTCAGCAGCTGGGAATTCCTTCTCTTTTTTCGATTGAAATGATGGCAGTGGGAAGCTACCTGGAGAGGAGCAGCTTGCTCAACAAGCACCTGCTGCACTGCTGGAGGCTGTGTGTGCTAAGGGGTCACTGTGTGGTTTGGGGTGCTGGCACCCACCTGGAGTCACTTGCTGCCTGGCCATTCTGGTAGGGCAGAGGGGTGCTGGGCATGGGAAAGCCACCCATGACACCCACATCCATCACCCTGCAAGGAGCCTGGCACCCTTGTGCAGGGAGAGGGAGTTGCTGTGGTCAAAGGGCAGGAGGAGGCTCCCATTACTGGCTCTGCAGGGAGTCTAGGTGGTTGAGGCATCTCAGTGGGACATTATGGAGACAGACCAGGATGAAGCCCAGACTCTGGGACCTGTTGGAGGCCAAGAGGATATTTTTGAAGAGATTTGTGTTTCTGGAGACCTGCAGGCCAGCCCCAGTGCTCCCTAGGGAAACACCCTGGGCTGCCTCGGGCAGCCACCTTCCCACCCGTCCTGCCAGGTGGAGGATGTGCCAGTGGCCCGTGGCTCAACACCTCCTCCCTGTGCTTCACATCAGCGGGTGGGACGTGACACCAGCCCGTGACAATGAGCCATGGCAGTGGAGGCAGCGCCGGCTCACTGAGCTGTGCTGCCATGCAGGGACCCACGGCCCCTTGCCATCCCAGCTGTGACTGGGAGTGGTCACAACTCATCTCCCTGATGGAGCTTGTCATCTCATCCTTCTTCTGCTGGCAGCTCCTCAGACATCATCCTGCTGAGCCCATAAGACCCTGTGTTGATCCAGCCGGTGCAATGATGTTGTTGCTCCATTCCCTCACAATGCCTTTGCATCCCCCTGGGCCATGTGCCACGATGGTGCCATGCAGTGCTGGCTGATTCCTGTAGCTTGTGCTCACACTGTGCTCTGGTTAATGGTGCAACCACCACCACCAAGGTGCCCAGCCCTCTGCCAGGAACCTGAACCCTGCCTTGGTGTGGGGTGAAGGCAGTTGAAAATCCCTCTTCCTCCCCATCATCCTCCTCTTCTCCCTGCGGAGCCAACATCAACTGCTGCAACAAGATTAAACCAATTGCATCATTATTTTTTACATGTTTAATAAGGGTTTGAGGAGCAGATCTCCCAGCAAGCCCATGCTATCAATCAAACCTGCACAGAGTCCCCCTTTGCGCCCGCCTTTCCAAGAAGAAAGAAAACAAAATTGGTCTAATTTATTATTCATTTGTTCATTAAGTCTGTATTAACCAGATATATTATAAAGGAAAACAGGATTGCGCCTTTTGATCAGCAAACCCTCTGCTCATGAATATCCATGAGGTTCCCCCCTACCCCAGCACCTCTCCCGTGTGTGGAGCGAGCTGAGTGGTGGGTGCTGGCACCGGGCTGGGTCCTGGCACGCCCAAGGGCTGGGAAGCTGCTCTCAACTCTCTCTGCTTGCAGAGCATTGGGGATCAGCTGTGCCATTCCATGGCACTCCAGAGCTCAGGCCACTCATGGGTGCCCACAGCTGGGAGGGAGAAGCCAAGCCCTGCTGGATACAGGAGGCAGTGGGGACATGCTGGGGGGCACTGGGGTGATGGGCTCCCCTCCCTCCCTGCCTGGGGCTGAGCAGGAAGCCGAGCAGGTGGTGTTTCCACGGCGTGAAAAAGCAGCATATGTCCCTGGATCCCTGGCGCGTGGCGGCGGCGCTGGTGCCCACCACTCCCCCGATGCTGCAGGGAGGCACTGAGGGACCCTGAGGTGCCAGTGATGCCCTGCAGGACCAACACAGGACTGGAGCAGCATGTATCCCTGCTCCCTGGGCATCCTCCATCAACCCCTTGGTCCATCCTAGGGAGGATGGGCCAGGGCAGGATCAGAACCCCAGGATATGTTACAGGGAGTGGCTGGCACCAGGTGATAAGCTCATGGTGACATTCACCCAGAGCCAGCAGCATCTTGAGCAGCAGCAGAGTGTGGAGAGCCATGTCCCAGCCCAGCAGGATGGTGGATCCCAATCCTGCCCAGGAACTGTTGCACCCTGCAGCAGCTGTGGGTGTACATGGAGAAATGCCATATCTGCACGGATGTCCATGCACCCATGCAGTCCAGCCAGACCTGAAAATAGGTTGGTTTAAAAAATGCATCACTTTGAAGTTATGTAAATGAAAGGCAGCGGCAAACAGAGAATGCTGGCAAAAGGGTTTCCAATTTTTTTTTTCCCCTCCTCACCAGTTTCCTCCGGTTAAAATTGGGTTGCAATTCATTAATAAAGGAACAGTTGTACTGAATAAGCTCCCGTGCTTAAATCAGGACAGAGAAGCGTAATTAACCCAGCTCCAGTCTGATGTGATGGAAGAGGAAAATGCTCTTCTGTTTTGGTCCCTTCTCTTAAAAGCCCGCTGCGTTCTCCCGGTCTCTTGGGAATGGAGCTGAGCTTCTTATTTAAAAATGAAGCTCACAGCCTGACAGAGCGGGTTCATGTATATATATATAAAAGCTGTCATGATGATATTTTATTCATACCCCTCTTCCCCTTCCCTTTGCTTGGAAAATCCAGGAGCAGCCAGCAGGCAGTGTGGAGAGACAGAAAGCAAGAATCCCCTTTTAAAAGTAAATTACAGATGCAAGTCACATTAGTTGAAGCCCCACGAGGCAGCAGATTCCTGAGTACCGGGGCTGGCCCCAGCGGCTTGGCCAGCCCAGACCTGGCACAGAAGCTTCCCACCCGTGAGAGAGCAGGAGGGGACAGGCGGGGGGTGGCACCGGCTGTACACCACTCATTTGTACCAGCTGAAGATTTGTCCTCACTCCTCTAAACGGAGCTACCACCTAAATTACAGCCTAATTAAGGGCCACAAAGGCCTCCCGCTGGGAGGTCCTATAGGTGGGATTCAGCACATTGTCCTGGGCTCAAGGTGAGGGGATTTTTTTCCTTCTCCACCATTATTTCTGGAGCTGAATTTCCATCTTTTCCCCACAGCAGTTTGTCTGGATGAGCCAGACGCTGTCCGGCCACTGTCGAACTGGCACGTGGCTCTGCATGTTGATGGAGCATCCCTGCAGCTTGGTTCTGCCTGGCCATACTCCCCCCCTTCCTCCACCACCGCTTCCTCACCTGCTGTAAAAATAGCTGTCTGGTTGCATGGGAAGGCAAACTGTATTTTGGGTGGTCTTTGGATGGGGAAGAGCTGCCCCGAACAAGGGTGTTCGATTTGCTGTGCAGGGCAGGGACGCAGAGCAGGACAGAGTGGTCTATTGAAACTGGGAGTGCTGCAGGACTGGCTTGATGTGATGCTGAATTCCACACGGGACCAGCCACAGACCCATCAACATCTCCTCTGCCCCTGCTGAAGCTACCCTGTGTCACCTGTCAGTGTCTCTGTGTCACCTGGGGTGAGGTAAGGTGAATGCCCAGGGGGAGGCAGCCAGACAGCACCAGCACTGTGGGAGCACCAACCCTGAGATAGGGACACGCAGAAGCATCTCTGCAATGGGGAGATGCAGCAGTACCCCTGTGCCACAGGGCTGCCCAGTTACCACTGAGCATGGAGCTGGAGCAGGGGTGGCATTGCTCCATGGCACCATTCCCCCCACTCCATCAGGGACCTCCCTGGGGACCTTCTCCATATTTCTTCTGCTTCACTCTCAATGCCTGCCCATGTCCACCCCTTGTAGCTCTACCCCAGGGGATTTTGAGGCTTTAATCGTTTTATTAAAACTAACAGGTTGGTTCCCAGAGCGCAGGGATGCTGGATCCTGCCATGAAACCATCATACACCCCCATGTGTGGCTGGGCTGGCACTGCTGGGTACTGGTGTGGAGGGAACAGGGGCATTGCCAAGGTTTATCCTGCCCTGCCACACAACAGCACACCTGGAAATCCTTGGCAGGGCAAACTGAATCCCTGGGTCTGAAGGAGATACAGGCAATGCCAGCCGGCCCCTTTGTAGCAGAGATGTTTCTGGTGAGGAGAAAAAAAAGAAAAATCAGTGTTTGTTTCTTTCTGAGAAGATTACTCTCTGCGCACTCCTTGTATTTAGTTATTATTAAAGGGTTGTTTTGCTGTCAGTGAAAGCCTGCAATTACGGGCGCTCTCCTTTTTTCCTGGCTGTCACTATTCCCCATGAAAGCATTGCCCACAATTTTAGCATTTCTGCATTTCAATGTAAAGAAAAAGAAATTGAGATTTGGGCTGACACTTTCCATGTGCGCACGGCTGGTTTCAAACTCCTCTGATTGTCCCCCTGCCAAAAAACATCATTTTGGGGGCTCAGACCAGAGCAGAATGTGGCTGAGCACTAGCAGAGGCTCTTTGGTCTTTACCCTCTTGCTTGTTCAACCCATATCCAGGCAAAAACCTCACAGGAATCCTACCAATGTCAATGCTGTGGTCAGGAAGCCAACACCACCTCACACCCTGCTCCCATAAGTGTGCTGTACAGAACAAAATACACCATTTTCACTGAAGGTCCTTATAGATTTCCCTTGGTCAAATAATTAATGGCTGATGGCTGGAAACACACTTGGTGCCCTGTATGTGTCTGTGCCAGCTCTGCATTGTGCTGCCACACCATAAACCCCTTCCCTGACCCCCTGAAACATGGGATATCCCCAGCCAGAATCAGCATCCATGTGGAGCCAGGGATGCAGCAGATGGGGCAGACTTGGCTCTGCTGGACCCCAAATCTTCAACATTCCTAGAGGAATTCCCCCAAAGTTCATGGGGACGCTTCTCCTCTTTCTGAACCCTCCTCCCTGGCTGTATCACCACTAATCTAATGTGGCTAATTTTAAACGAAGCTGCCCTCCCTTGACATGCATCTCCCCGTGGCATTGAAATTAAATGTAGGCTGTAATTTGGCATTTGAGAAGCGAAAGGGATGGTGGCCCTAAGGGAAAAGATAACAGCTTGGCTGTTTGTGTTAAATAGCTGTCTGCGAGCTTCAAACTGCAGCCGGAGATTCAGCTCACCGCGGGCAAGCTGCCAGCCCCCAGCCTGCTTTTTTGGCTACAGCTCCTTCACAGCAGGAAGCTCAGAGGGGGGAAATCTCAGTCCTGACCCCCCCCACTGCATCTCACAGGGCATCTGCTTGTTCCCCACCCTCCCCATGGCTCCTGCTAAAACTGTCTCGCAGGCTCCCTGCTCCAGCAGTCACGGCCACCAGGAAAGCACCAGGGGTGGATGCACAGCCACGGGGAAGGAGAAGTGCAGTCCTTTGGGGAATTCTGAACCTGGCATGGGGCAACACAGTCTGGCAGGGACATCCCAATTCCATGCTGCACCTTGAGAGGTGGTGGCAGCCCATCAGAGACATTCCTGTCAAGTGCTGCACCGGTGTGGATTTGCAGCTGGTGATACTGGGATTTGGCCTCGGCATGGCACAGAGGTCTCCAGATAGGCTCTAGACCCCAGCTCTCCTTGCAGGGGAAAGCTGTCTGCCACCTGAGGACTTGACTTTAAATAAAAGCTTGCTTTGCTCAAATCCAATGTTTCTCTTGGCCTGAAACAAAAAATTAATTTTAATTTCAAGCTCGTGGTTTTTATATTTTAATGGTTGCTGTTAATGAAAGGGAGACTTTGAGATAACAATTTCCAGCAGCAGAACATGTCTGTTTTGGGGGCAGTTTGTTTTAAACTGAAAAATTTGCCAAGGCAGTAGGAATTTGCCTGGGCTCCTAGGTTCCCCCCAGTCACCTGTGCAGGGGACACTGGGGCAGGCAGGGGATGGAAGAGGCAGATGTCCCCGTGGCCAGGGCCAGCTGCAGCCCAGGGATGGGGCTCCCCGATGGGATGGTTACCTGGTGCACCCCTCAGCCCTTCTTCCCAGCCCACCCACCTCCATCCCTCCTTGCCTGCACCCAGTTACTATTTCCCAGGAGCTGCTCGTCCCTCCCAGCCCTTTGTACCGCTTGTCTCCATCCTCCCCTTTGTTTAGCATTTTAATTATTTTAATTACCTTGTTTGCCAGCTTATCGCGGCGCTCAAACCCATCTGTGTGCGAGCAAGCAGACACAGACTTTTATCTGCAGCCCGCCGTCAGCCCCATTAGCATTTTTTACTCCGGCTTTAGTGGAGGAAATAAGAAATTAGCATTTCTGCCTGGGCCGGTGGGGCTGGCACGGTCGTCCCTCGCCTCGCAGGGTCACTTCATTCTTCCCAGAAGAATGGGACTAATTTATCTCTCCCCCCTCCTTGTATCCATTTCAAATGAGAGATCAATATAATGACAAACATAAAGTCCAAGTGGGGGCGATGCCTGAGCCCTACCATGGGGTTTTCTTTCTCCAGGGAGGCAGGCAGTGGTGTTCAGGTGAGGTGATGCTGTCCCCATGGAGTACCCTTGGGTCACCAGGAGCAAGGTGTCTTTGGGGAAAACGCTTCTTTCTGTTGAATCTGGATGCTAAAATGCTGCTTGGTGTGGCAGACAGGGGTCAAAGGAAGGGATGCTGGACCCAGCTGCGAGTGGAAGGGAATGGGGACATGGCTGGGGGCCTCGGGCTGTGGTTAAAATAGCAGTGCTGCTGCAGTGGCAGGTGCTTTCCAGGTGGGCTGCATGGCTGAAGCCCTCCACTCTCCTTTAGGGACAAATGAGAGTTCTCACTGCTGGAAACTCTCTCCCAGCATCCTCTTAGTGCTACTTAAATGCTTCCCCCAAAGAGGCCCAAGCACCAATAAATCTGTATCAGCTCACCTTCAAACACACTTTGGTGCCCTATTTTCTCTGCACAACAACAAATTAACAGCCCCAGTTTTGGGAATGACTGCCAGTTCCCCCCCAAGCAGGGCTCCCCTGAGTGACCCAAGACCCCCTTTTACATCAAAGCATTGTTATAATCCTACTGTGAGCTGCAGCAGGAGCCCTGCCCATGGGGAGGGGGGTGTAGTAAGGGCAAGGCCGGGTGAGCTATGGTCCCCTACCTACAGAAATCTGAGTTACCAGGGGTGCTCATGGACACCCTGCTGTGCCATGGTGTGAGCAAGGTGGAAAACATCCCATGGGGTTGGACTGTGCAGCAAGGAGCTCCACCTCAGGCAGGGCATCTGTAGGGACAGGACACCTCATGGAGGAAGAACATCCCACAGAGACAAGATGTTCCATGGAAACAGAAATCCTTTTGGAGAGAGGACACGTATCCAGGTCAGGATAACCCCTGGGGACAAGATGTTCCTTAGGCACAGGACCTCCATTTGGGACAGGGTGTTCTTTGGGAATAGGACCCCTGTCCATGACCGGACATCCCTTGGAGACAGGATCCCCTGTTCCAGGATAACAATGCCTCTTTTGGACAAGAGTCCCAGCAGGGGCAGGATGTCAATTTGGGACAGAAATCCTCTTAAGGACAGACAGGATGCCCTCAGAGGACAGGCCAGACGCTTTGCAACCAGAGCAGCAGCCAGGACCCTCAGATCCCACCCCCATCATCTGCTTCTAAACCCTCTTTAAACACTCAAAAGACTTCAGTGTATGAATAAAGGATCTCACACTTCTGATTAGAGTCACCAGGAAAAAATGGAGTGAATTAACAAAATTTCAGAGCAGAAGGAATCTCCTAAAAGCCTGCACACCTTTCCTGCACTCAGCAGCGCCCTTTAAGACCCAGGAAAGGCAATAAAGGCCAATTCCCTGGTTCCACAACTGGTTAAACAAAGGAGTCAGAGACAAAAGGATCCATCAGCCCAGAGAATCTTGAGGGAGATGTGCAAGGACAGTGACCCCAGGAGGCAGGGACCCACCATGTCTCTCCAGCACAGCCTGTCCTGGGAAAGCAACAGGCCAGTGTTTTGCTGAGGTCTGGGCTGCAAAACTTAACAAGGAAGAAATTTGAAAGAGAAAATTTACTAAAATAACTTTAGGAAATCATCCCACCAAAGGGATGGGATGACGGACAAAGGAAGGTGGAGAGACCAAACCCAAGGGAAGGGAATATCAGGACATGGCACAGTTCATTGAATCTGCTAAGGTGATGAGGAAGACGGGAAGGAGGAAGGACTGCCTGGCTGCCTCAGCACAGCCCAGTGCCACTTGCTGGCAAGGCAAGGCAAGGCAAGGCTTGGCTGTCTGGTGTGAGTAGTGGCATTGCAGGGCAGGTGAGAGAAGAGCACCAACCCCACAGTGTCCAGCCATGCCATGCTGTGGGAGACAGTCGCTTCCTTCACAACCACATCATCAGCTCCATGCTCCACTGCTGCTGGAAAGCACAGCAGATTTGATCTATAATTTACAGGGATATCCATCTGGGAAGTGGCTTGACAAGCCTGGGAGAGCAGCACTGTCCTCCTGGCTCCTCCTCTTCTTTTAATTTAAAAATTTTGTACATTGAGGCATGGTATGAATAAGGGCAAGTGACAGGCACCATCCCCTGCCTACCCTGTCAATGCCTCCTTGGCTTTGCCACAGCAGATCCTTGCACACTGCTGTCAGCCTCCCCAGGACACAGTTTGGAGGTGTTGACTCCCACACCTTGAACTTAGATGCTTGGGACAGGCTTTCTCAGGAAGCCCCCAGAGATGCTGCAGCTACCATGGCTGGGCTGGATGATGCTGGTTGCTGTGGAAACAGCAGGGCCGGATCCAGGGACCGCAGCATTTTCCCTGCACCTGGGACCAGCTCCTCTCACCTAGTTTGCAGCTGGAGAGCATAGGATGCAGTAGAGCTGTTCTGGTGACATTGGGCTGTTCCCAGTCCCAGTCTGCTGCAGTCCCATTTTCCCCAGGGATCAATGTATGGATGCAGGGATCATCATGTAATGCACAGAGTGTTTCATTGCATGGGGCTCCCTAGTGTAGAACAGAATGCTTTGGGCCTGGACCACCACCACCTCTGCTCCAGCCATCTGGGGGCCAGATCCAGCCATCCCCCCAGGAACTGCATGGCACAGCCTGGCAGCTCCAGGCCACCGCATCCCAGGAAAACCTTTTTTGCAGCACCATGACTTCACTCAGCCAGTGCACCATCCCAGGCTCTCCTAAATATCACCCCGACCTCCAGGAGGTGGGACACACCAGGACAAGCTACACAGAGTCCTCCTCAAGTGTAGCCAAGCCCTGCCATTGGCCGGGCAGGTCAATGTGTGTCAGGCTGCCACCCATCCCAGCTCATCACCGCTCCGCTCACGGGCAGCTCAGCTCGTTATAGGGATGCCAGGATGATGGAGTATCCTGCCGGAGTAGAGGAAGCCAGGTAAACCTCTCCATCCATCAGGGCCCCCACTTTCTGCCAAGCACATTAGGGGATAATTAAGTAAAAATAGGCCTTCCGACCAGTGTAGCTCATTAAGGGCTAATTAAGTTAATTAGTGCCAGGTGTGGATTGCAGCGCTTGCGCGTGTGGCTGTTGTTTGCTGTAATTGCATTTTCTCAGCAGCTTCCTCCGCCGGGCTGGAGCGCTGCCAGCAAGGAAGGGATTCAGTGCCCGTTGTTGGTGCAACACGGGGCAGCTGACGGGCACCCAGCAATGGCACTGCACCAGGGACAGTTAACCCTTCTGTCCCCGTGCCTCCCCCACCCAAAGCCAGGGCCTGACTTTGGCCAGAAGCTGCTGCCCCTGCTTGTCCCTCTTGGTGTGCTCCTCCTGCCTGCACGCAAAAGCCTGTGCCACAACAGTCCCCAAAAGCATCCAGGAAGGCAAGGAAGAGCTTCCCAGGGACCCAACACTGAGACCAACACCTCTGAAAGTGTGTGAAGGTGATATGCAGAGATGAAGGGCAGGGATGGAACAGTGAAGACAGCCATGTATGCTGGTCATATTGGTGCTGAAAGATGAAAGAGAAATGGTGGAGAAAAGGGTGGAGAGGAAGAGAAAAAGGCAAGAAGGAAGCATAAGAGAGTGAGGAGAGAGATGCTGGGTTCTGATCTCTGCTTCCCGCACCTGGGAGCAATTAGAACTACTCTGCCTGTGCCCCGCAGAGACACTGAAGGGATGAAGATGTGACAAAGACCAGGCTATTTTTTGCTGAGGTTACTGTCACTAATAAATGGAAACTCTCCCTTGACACGTGTTCCTGTTCCTTCCAGCGTCTGGGCATTTGGCATCCTCCTCCAAGTGCAGCCTTGCCGGTAGCAGCCTCACTTGGAGCTGACCCAGCCTCCCTCCAGGGAGGCAAGACTTGTAAACAATTCTGTGAAATACGGCTGAAAGGTGTTGAGGGGATGGAGAGGCTGTGCAGGCACCCTATCCCTCTCCCCATGCCTGATCAACCTCCAGTGAGGCCAGGAGCAAGGCAGAGAGCTCCCTCCATAACCTGGGATGGAGGCTGGGGAGCACAGCCAGCATTCGGGGGGGGCTGCCTTTCCTGTGACCTCTATCCAATGGAAAGTTCCTGCTGCCTACATCACTGTGGCAAGAGAGATGGGGAAAAGGGAGCTGAAGGGAGGCAGAAAGAGAGCTGGGTCCTTGCATCCCCACTGTGATCTCTCAGCACTGAGATAATTGCCTACTGGTGACAGCTGAGGTCAGGCATGACAGATACCTTGGGAATAGCTCCCGGCTCCGAGACCTCCCTGCAGCAGCCCCGTTCAATATTGGGGTTGAGAGGTAATTTTCCCAATCTCCCCAGCACAGGCTCTCTCTGGGTGGATTCAGGTTCAGGCAATGGTCCTTCCATCATCCCAGCCTTCAAAAGGCACAGAGCCCTATCAAACAGCTCCACATGTGGGCTGCGATCCCTGGGGAGGGACAGGGAGTAGTAGAGTACCAAGCCTGAAGGCTTGGAGCTCTCACGGAGAGTGGTGAGAGCACCCAGGCAGGAGCAGTGGCCACACGAGGGTTAGTGGGTGCAGATGCACCTGCCTCTGCCCCTCTGCCCTCTATCCTCCCATGACCAAAGGAGGCTTTTTCACCTTCCTCTCCCTGCTCCTTGCCAGCCCATCCTGATACACCACCAGTGCGTGGAGCACCATGCAACTCCCCTTCATCTGCTATGGGAAAGGTGCTGGGGATAGGAGGGGTCCTGCAGCACCCTCGGATGGCTGGGAGGCCGGTGGGCACATCCTGGGGCTGGTAATTCATCCCCACTTCCCTCTGCACTGGCCTCGCTGCAGTGGGACTTGGCTCACCTGTCCCCCTGCTGCAGTGCTGAGAGTGGGGCAGAGCGGGAGAGCTGAATGTTGGGCATGGAGAGGCCAGGATAAGACAAGGAGCCTGATGCCACCAACTTGGCACCTGCAGTAGAGAGCGTGTGCCCAGGCAGGGAAGGAGCCAGGGAGGCAGGCAGGCAGTGCTCCGAGGCGGCTCTGCAGCACCCTTGGCTCCCCTCTCCCCGGTGCCGGCGAGGCTGACAGGATCATTACAGCCGCTATCTGGGCTCACGGGCTCATCCCTCTCCCTTTCGCCTTTTGCATAATGGATAGGCTGTGAGTAATGGGAAATGGCAGTCCAGCCGCGCTTGCTGGCAGCCCCTTAATGAAGAATATGGAAATCTCATCAGTCCAATCAGGCCAGCAAATGAAACTGCTTTCCCCCGCCGATGTGAGCAGAAGGCTAACGACCCGCACTCCCCAGTTCCATCCTGCTTCCAGGAAGCCCCCCCTTCCCTTTTCCATGTTGACAAGTGAGCTGTGAACTTCATTTTATTCTGGCAAGGAGAGCCCCAGCTCATCTTCCCTGCTCCCCTTCCCCAGGCTTGGGCCAGCAGGTATACTTGTCCTGAACCTTCCTCTTGCTCCTCAAGGGCAGTACTCTGCACTCACGATTGAGTCACCAGCTGGGTAGCACCGTCTGCAGGTGTCACCCATCCTCAGCTCCTGGTCCTCCCTTGCATCCTCCTGCTGTGCCTGAGCCTCCCAGCATCAGCTTTGCCACAGCTGCCTGTGCAAGTCAGTATCCCATGTGCATGTGGGACATATGTGGTCCCCCAGCTGCAGTCACCTGATACCACTGTGTCCCTACAAGCACTGAGGTCTGCTGGGCTCATGTCCATAGAATCCCATCACAAGTGAGCTTCGTGGACTTTTCTCCTGGAGTGATAACTGCAAAGACCTACAGTGTGAAGAAACCATTGTTTCCTCTCTTATCTCTCTTGTCCATCACCCACAGCCTTGAGCCTGGTATAGAGCACAGGTCCATCTCCACTCACCTCCTGCAGTGTGCACCATCTCTGAGCAAGACCTTCAGTCATGACACCTGCACAGTGGCACCCCTAGTTGTTCCAGAATTGGAGCATCTTCCAAGAAACTCTAATTTTCAGTCACACAGGGGCCACTCTTCTAGGAGCTGGCACCAGCACCCCCCACTCCAAACATATCCCACTTTGGTGTCATCTGCAAACTTGATGATATACCTTTTGTCTCCTCTTCCCCATAAGCACTGTCCTGGTCCTGAGCAGTCTAGAAGTGCCTCCAATTCAGGTCCCACATGTTTTGCTCTTGCTCTGGGCTTCTGAGCTGTTGTCTCCATGGAGCTATGAAATGTCAACTTGGCTACCATGGTGGCCTAGAACTTTGACTCGTGTGTCTTCATAAGATGTGTGGCTGAGAAAGGCTGACTTTGTTCATAGTGGAGCACAAGACATGGTCAATGCTGGAATCTCAGTCCATGCTGGGATCTGTACAAGGATGGTCACCTTGGTTAAGGACCTGAGGGATGTGGGTTCAGCTCTGCCTCAGACTCAGTGCACAGGCTGTTTGCCCCAAATCTGCACCGAGACTTCATAGCTGGACTCATTGAGTCCAAAACGTGGCAAAACCTAGATGTTTGCAGAGCAGCAGGTCCTGACCTCCAGGGCAGCCTCCTCTGGCCTTTGCAACACTTCAGGCAGGGGAGAGGAGCAGCATTCTCCCCTGCATCTGTCTGCTCTGTGAGCAAAGGCAGGAGGCTGGCAGGGAAACGGCCACTTGCTGGTTTGGGGGAATGTTTAATTACTGACTTTCACAGCCAGTAAGTAGCTCCTAAACTGACAGTGCGCCTCGGCCATGAATTTGCCCAGAAACACTGAGGTGGCTATAGGTTTTAATAAAATCCCCAGCTATGTGTACACCCAAGGCATTCAGCCATGCATAAATACCTTCTGTAGCATATGCTTATGCTACAGCAGAGGATGCTAACTCAGGGCTGGAGGAAACGATTAGTTTCCATGAGTTATAAGATCATATCTGGAAACACCTCTAACAAGCCAAGATCAGCGCAGCAGCGGAGCTGGCGCTGGTCCCCGGCGTGGGCTGTTTGCACACAGTAATGATGTGAACGAGCGGCTGTTCAAGGGGCTGATCAACATCAAACCATTGAAATTAAAGGCTGAGGAGAAGCAGAGCCATAAACATTTATTGCAACACTCTGCATATCATCAGCTTCTGATTTGGAGGCAGTGGAAATGCGCAGCTGAAATAATAGGATTTATCGGAGTCTGAGATGAACTGCCCTTGATGGATGGTTGTAGAAAGGAAACAATGTGCCATCTCCAGCATAAGGCATTCCTAAAATACAGCAAGGGGGTGGAGGGGCTACTGCCTTTATTAACAGTAATCTCTCACCATTTTAGAGCCCGCACCAGCCATCAGACCAAACTGCAGCTGAATGAGGAAGCCAGCTTGAAGACAATGCACTGGAATATCCCAGAGGACTGGAAATCAGAGTTGTGGTCTCTAAACACCGAGTGTGTAATTTGCTGGAAAGTTGACACCCTTTCTGCTTCATCTTGATGCATTTTCCATTTGTTTTATCCCCTTAACATTTCTCTTTCTCTTCTTCAGACAGAAAAAGCAAATCTAGGAATTTCTTCAGCTGTTCTCTCTTTGCTTCCCATTTTCTTTCGCTTGCTTCGCTAACACAACTCAATCTCATTAATAATGACACTGACAGTTTGCCTTTCAAAGCAAACTCCATCTCTTGTCACCCACCAATGCAATGGAACCCCAGCTTTGGGGAGGGGAAACACAGCTGATGTTCTTCCCCAAACAGCAGGTTAAGGAAGGAACCGATGGCACTCAGAGCTCAGCTGCTGTAATCAAATAATCTCCTGTCACCTTGAGACCCTGTAATGCTCTTACAGCTAACAGGCTGGGAGGAGGAAAGGACTGAGAAAAGCAGTGTCAGAAGAATGTAGGAAGAGAATAATTTGATAGGTTTTTTTTTTAGTTTGTTGTTTTCTTTTTCTTTTTTTTTTTTTTACATTGATTTGAAAATTGAAATTATGGATTGTTTTTTAAAAGAGAACTCCAGAAAAAAATATCTCTCTCACTCTCTCTCTCTCTCTCTCTTCTAGAAGTGATCCCAGGGAAGTATTTCCAGGCAGAAGTCTCAGACTTACGTACAGAACATCCAAGGTGTTTTATGCACATCAAAGTACCTAATATTTGAAACAGGAGAAAAACACAACTTGACTTCATCAGATTTACAAACAAGTTAGGTTGGCTGCATTGAACATTTGCTGCAGGCCCCATGGAGAGGAACTGTCTTGTACCTCTCCTGGGATCTTTCAGGCAAGGCTGGATGCAGAAAGTTCACTGCTGTGACAAACTGGCCCTAATTTTCCCTCTAAAAAGAGGGGGGCAGCATTACAGCTAACCTTTTGTCAACACACTGTGTCACTGACAGGACAAACCCATCTGGATCAAGGCAAGAGGAAATGAAATGCTGTCACTGTCCCATCTGAGACATCCCTGAGAGCCCCCAAATTTAGTGCACCATTCATACTTCATTGGTCTCTACACTACTCCCTCAGCACCAGCATCTCTGATAAAACAAGCCTTCCCAGGAGCCTACATCTCATTTTTCTTGCTCAAATGGGCTGCAGAAGGGACTTGCTTTTGTTTCCACCAACACAAAGCCGAAAAAACCCCTCAAAGCTGCGTCCGTATGGGATGTGGGTGGCTGGAGAAAAATGGGTTTCCTGCTGCTTTGTATGTCCTAAAGCCTATTAACTGGTACTCTGTCTCTACCACTTCTTGTTTTGCCTGACAGGTTAAGCCCGCGTTGGCTTGATGAGACATTAGTGGCAGAACTTTTCCTGTGCCAGCCTGACACAATTCCCACTCCCACAGTTCTGATGTCCCTGATTAACTGCTCTTGAAGGCACCATTTGAAGATGTTGCACTCTGTCTTCTCACAGAGACCTCGAAGGGACCCTGTAACCCTCTGAAAATTGCTGTGGACTATGTAGAAACAAAACTGATTTCCTCAGGGCTGATGCAGAGAGTGACAAAGGCGGAGTGGAAGAGCAGGAACACGTAAGCAGAGATTTTCTCCCTGTTCAGCTGCTTCGGGCATTTGGCTCCTTGTTGCCCAAGTTCCTCTATCCTCAGTAGTGAGAATTGCAGTCCTCATTCCTTCTCATGGTCCACAAGCAGCTTTCTCCTGCTGCACCTCCTAACAGAGATCTGTTTGCAAGTGCACCTAAGCCTGCTTCCCCCTACCTGCCCTGACCTCTTCTCTGTCCCACGACATGGAAACACAAAAAAACCATGAAAGCTAACACTTCTGCAAATGCAAGAAAAGGGACCTTTTCAGTGTGGCTTCACATCTCGGGGTTGCTCAGGAGCCATTTTCAGGACTTGAAGTTGAAGTGCTTTTGAAAAGGAAAATCAATGCTGAGGCAACCTGCCCAAAAATGAGGGGTTAGTAGGCTGGTGTGGGGGAGGTGCAGGTGATGGAGGAGCAACGGGAGAGTGCCTCCAGTGTGTGATCCCTCATTGTGGCTGAATCACTAACCCTAAACCCATAAATCAAACCCAGCTTGGGGATCACGCCTCCAGGCACACTCTCTTTGATCCAGGAAGGCTCACTTCAGCAGCAGTTGTTGGAAAGCCTGTGCCAGGGCTGGACAATGGGAAGGGCTGCTGTGTGTTTCTGTTAGCATTGACACATTTGCCCCGTTATTCATGGCTGGTCTGCATTTTGCTTCCTCTTGGTTCCCAGCCTAGTTTTTTACTGGGTTTTCATGCCTTTGAGGCAAACAGCACTGAAATGGTGCCGGTCCTTTGTCAAGAGCCAACTGGGCATACCCTGGGCTTTAGTTCTTGCTGGCAACAGTCCCAGGAGAAGGTGTCTTGTGGTCCTCCATTGCCTGTGTCACCTCTTCTCTCTGCTGTACAGCTCACTAATCTATTTCTAAATCTATTCACTGATTTTTATTTTTTTTTCTTTTAAGTAGACATGATGGAAGAGTAGGGGTCTCAAAGACAAGTGTTAGGAAAACTGCTGTCCAGTCTTTTTCCTCCATCTTCTTGCAGCGCCAAGTGAAGTGAAAGGCTATGATGTATGAGCTCACTTTTAATCAGGTAATCCAGCTGGGAGAGAGCAATACCATAACAATCCATTCAGGATTAAAGAAAAGCTTCTGGCAGTGCTTCTCACCATCCATAAGACACCCATTGTCTCTACTATGAGCTGCAGGCTCTTCTCTGCTGGGCAGAGTCCCCCAGGATGGCCAAGCACTGGGACATGCCCGTAGCAGGAGCCACTCACTTCTCAAGGGGTCCTTATCCACTCAAACAACACCAACTTAGGCTTTATCTTCTGTTTATGCCCCCAACAAAACTGAACAAAACCCAGTGCCCACCCTTCCTAGCATCCCACCTTTGCTCATGCCTTTGGGTTTGCAGAGGTGCCCTGAAAGCTGAGCAGTGTGGGACAGGGTGAGTGGGAGAGACAACTGCATTGCCAGTAATGGGTCCTCAGAATTTTCTGCCCAAATTGTGGATTTATTTGACTTCTCCCAAGACCCTATGAAGTCTGAAGGCCAGGAAGAGAGTGGTCCTATGGGGTTCTCCTCTGAAATGAGCTACCTGACCCCAGGCACTCATCTGGTCAAGTCAGGCTGGAGTTTCTCCAGGGTGGTTTGGCCACTGCTGGAGCTGCAAGCTGTGCAGGGGAACAAGGGGAAAGATTTGCTTGCCTTTCCTCCATAAAGGCACCCCTTGGTCTGTGTCTGCATTGCTTATTCCCTGAAATGCAGTGCCAGGAAGGTGCTGCTCTCCCAGTCACTGGCATGAGGAAAGCAAACTGGTGTCCTTGGCATTTGATATAAGGCTTTCCACAAACACCAGCTAATGGGAATTCCTCAGTGGTGTCCCCGGGAGCTTCAATATTGCATGTCAAGGCAGACTTTTGTCTTCTCAGCAGGCAGTTGGACCTGATGTGTTTAACCCTTTCCAGCCCAAACCAGAGGGCGAGGGACTGAGCATGGCAGGACCTTGGAGTGGGCTGGGGTCCTGCTCCAGCTCCCTGCTGTGCTTGGCTGCTCCATGCCCTGGCCTCAGCTGCACAGCACTCCTGCTCCTGCAAACTCAGTGCACGACCAGCTTTGTTTTATTGTCAAGGTGCCTTGGAGGATAGGGATCCAGGAGGATTACTGAATGCCTTGCAACTCAGAGCTGGCAGGCACATGGGGCACGCTGAAGGGTTTTGTTTGTGCCTGGTGAGAGCAGCTGTGGGTAGGAGTGGGTGAGCGGGGAAGTTACCAAAAGAGAAATAAGGAAACAAAAGCCGAGTTGGGGCAGGGGGGGTATGTTTGCATGGGGGAGGGCAGGAATTTCTTTTCATTGTCGGAAAGTCTAAAGTGCCTTTCTTTAGAGCCTCGGTCACTGCATGGGGCCTTGGTCAATAACATTCCTCCCTCACCCTGCGGAAGGAGACGGGCCAAGCAAGACACGGCTGAATGAAATTCCTCTCACCTCACCCCGTAAACATCCCAAGAGTCTGGCCCCATTATGGCTGGGTACAAAAGTCTGGGTCCGAGGCCGAACAAAAGGATGGGGAAGAAAGTGCAGGTTGCCAGGGCAACGCTGTCCAGGCTGCCTGGTTTTATCAGCAAGGGGCCTGGGTTTTCTGCCTGAGTTACGGGAATCTGAGGCAATTTATTTCCACTGCAAGACAGAGGATTTAGTGGGCAGCATGGTGAGGCTCTGGCCTCGCTTTTGGTGTTCGCAGCAGGGCAGGTGAGGTGGGAGCAGCCAGCGCGGTCTCCAGGGAGCTGGGAACCCTGACAGCATCCTGGGAGGCATGAGGAGCAAAGCCATGCCCAGAGAGCCTTCTGCAAAGGTCAATACACAGTGGTGATCCTCCAGGGGGTCTGTCCAACCTGCCCCTTACAGAGTGTGGGCTCTGTTCCAGCCTTCTCTGCAACACAGGGAGCCTGCTCATCCCTCTGTTCAGAATCATCTCCCTTGACTAAGGATGGACTTCTCCCTGTTTGGGGATCCCAGTAGGCAGGCTGGATTAAATTGGGGAAAACTGGATTTTTTAGTAGCTTGACAGAGAGGGTTTTACAGTTTAATTCCGACAGGCTTTGTTGTTTGGCTTCCAGATGAAGGCATGGAAAAGATGCCTTATTTCTAGGCCTAGAGCTGTCGGCATTAGAGAGGATCTGGTCCACTCCCAGAGAGCATCAAAGTTGCCTCTGACAGGGCTGGATTGCAGTGGGAACATCTGGAACCCAGTGCCTGAGGGTCAGAAGAAGGTCCCCTGGCACACCATTTAGCAAAGCTAATGCAAAACCTTAAACCTCCCTGAACCCATGAGGACTGGATCTGGGATGTGTTGGCCCCACATTAAAAAGGATGAATTCAGCTCTGGGAAATTCAGTTCCAACTGGATTCATGTGTTGTCCTACCAGTTTGGTGACAAGAAACAGAATACTCTAGAGACCTGGAGGCAGCATGGACAACATATCAAATGGACTGACCTAAATCTCAACAAAGGCTGTTATGACACTAAGGAAAATATCATTCAGGCATCCACTCAGCACAGTGGCTCTATTGGGTGGCAAAGATGTTAATGATGTGGCTCCCAGTCAGTCTGAAGAGCATGATAATGCTGGATGTAGGGTCAACATGCAAGATAATGACAATACAAAGCCTGAATGGTATAATAAAATAAGATACAAAAGTTAGACATGTTGATGTGTTACAGTCAGGACAAGCAGGTATTTGTTTGGTTTCCAAACAGACCAAAAAGCCAAAATGCAAGGATGGCAAGGTTTCCAGAGGCAGAACCTCTTGCAGAAGAGAAGGAACCACACTGAATGCTGTGAATGTAGTACCCATTCCTGGCTTGTTTGATGTTTTACTGTGGGACTTGGGGATTTTGTAGGATAGGTCAGTAGCATGCAAAGACCTGGAACAAAACTTGCAGGCCAGCTCAGTTAAACGGCTGGAGCAGAACCAGCTCGGCAGGCCGTGGAAAGCATTCAGCCGAGACAGCCTGCTCATCTCAATTCATCTAGACAAATTTCTAGACAAAAGCACCAAGCTGTGCTCAATGGAGTGACAGGGAAATTACTAATTAAACTGAAGATCACGGGATTAGTGGGAAGAAATAGAAGTCGGGCACAGAAGCTGTAGGTCTGGACAGAGGCAGTAGCAGGCTAGACAGAGTTCACCACTGGAGTTTCTCTAGAATCGATCCTGGGATCGATTTTGTTTATTCTCTCCATGAATGATGTTGTCATAAGAAGTGGAAGCGCTTAGGTTAAGCCAGTTGATGATGCAGAAGGGGGAGGTATTGTAAATGCAGCGGAGACAGGAGATCAAACAGAAAGCAACAGACAACCTTGAGCATGGAGACGCAGGAACGAGTTGAAATTCAAGAGCACGAAATGCAAGACTAATCACAGGGTTGGGTTTTTTTGTGCTAGACAGGGAGTATGTCAGTTGGACATGACTGAGGAGGAGGTGGACTTCGTTGTAGCAGTCATGGGTGATTATGAACCACCAATGATCTAAAGGCACAAAAAGGCGAACAAGACCCGAGGGGTTTGGGATATTGCCAGTAGAAGCAGGAAATTGTTAATAGCATTTGCGAAGTACTGACAAGACCTCATATAGCATTGGGTAGGAGTCCTGGACAGGTAGGCTGAATTGTTGCCAGAAGCAGTGCAGAAAAATTCTCTGAATATGATCAAGAAACTGGGGATCCTGTTTCATAAACAAAACAAAAGATGGAAGGAGTTATCTTCTCCATCTGCTTACTAGTGATATCCAGGCACACCAGAAAAGCTCAGTGATTAGAAAGCAAGGATCCTGACAACCCCAGACATACCATGTCCCTGTGTGTCCCGCCCACCTCAAACCACCTAAGCCCTTGCCCTCCACAGGATCTCTTTTGCAGAGAGACCCTTTGCACGCTGCTCCTTCCCCCTCCTCGCATTTGTGCCTGGAAACTGATCCCCACTTCAACTCTAAATAGGCAAAAAGAAAAGGAAAGCCAGTAGACTGGGTCTTTTGTACAGCAAAGCAGATTAGGGGCCCTCCCAGGGACTTGCAGCTTGTAAGAGGGAAGGGCTGGGAGATGGAGGGAAGTAGGGGGGTGGCTCTGCTCTCCTCCACAGACAGTGAAACTCAGACCTGTCTGTGGTCTGCTCCTTGCAAAGTCTTTTTTGTCCACCTTCCTTCCCTCCCCACTCCCCCACCCCCCCCCGCTTGACATTGTGGATCAGCTTTTGGGGGAAAAGGATTTTTATATAATTCCTGAAACATGTGTCCTGTTCCCTGCTACCATGCTGAATCAGGAAAGCCTTCACCCAAACAAAAGCCAAATCTCCCTCCTAGGGGCAACCAGGAAAAGGGGTCCTGCAGTGGTCTCTGGTTTGAAGACAAAAGGTTCCTTGGATTATAGGCAAGAGGGTTAGTGCCATCGTGGAGTATAGAAACATCTGTGGAAGAAGGATTAGCCACCACCTGTGTGACAAAGGCTACAGGTCTCCAGTCCCAGGGCTAGCAGGACACATGGCAGATGCTTTGTGCTACCTGTCTGCCTGAGCTTGACTCTCGAGGTGCTTTCTTTATTTTCACCTAGCCCCTCTCAAATGAAAGTGCTTAGGCTAGGATGAGCCAGACTTGCCTAGACCTACATTTGGACAATTTCAGCCTCTTTTAACCAATTCCCTCTTTTCTACAACCCAACCCCTTTGCCTGTGGGCTGTGGGAAATGACTGGGTGTGGTGAGCACACTAAAGCAGAGCAATGTTGGGTACAGGGCAAGCACAGATCCTGCCACTGCCACCCAGGCACTGAGCTGCTCCCTGTGCAGCAGCTTGGCCTGCCATGAGACACTGGCTTTATTTAAACCTCTTGACCTGAAGGGAAGTTGCTACACCTTTTAAGTGCTCTGTAATGTGCTACTTGTTGGTGTGTCCATGGAGCACCCCATCCCTTTATCCCCTTTGGGCTCAAGCTTTGTCCTCTGTAAAACAGGCATAGCGTAGACTCATCTACCAGCAGGGAACTTGCAAAGCTAAAATCATTACCAGCTTTGAAACATTCAGCTATTTTAGTGAACTCAATTGAGAATCTTTTTCGGAGACTAATAATCCTACCTGCCTAGCAGAGATTGAATAATGTGCAGTAAATCCTGCCTCAGGCTTTGTGCACTGAACAACACTGTGGAAAAGTCTTGTGAGACTTTTTGCTAACAGTGCAAAGTCTGTCCTGTGCGTGGGATGAACAAGGTTCCCCTGGAAAATAGCACAGCTGTGGAATTAACACTAAATTTGCTGCAACCAGATTATTTTGGGCAATTTCATGTGTATATGCATGTTTTGTTCTGTAACAGTCACTTTTACAGTCCTTTTTGTCAATGAGTTTTTGAGTAGAACTTTAAACAAAAAACCTCACCAGAAAGGTAATCCAACACTGGAATTGTCTTTCCAGGGAGGCTGAGGGGTCTCCATCCTTGGAGATACTCAAAACCTGATGAGATATGGTACAAATCAACCTGCTTGACCTGACTCTTCTTTGAGCCAGGTGGCCGAATGAGTTCTCCAGAGGCTCCTGCCAACTTCAACTGTTCTTTAATTAAAAAAAAAAAAAAAAGTTGTAGAAGGATGATTTAGCCTCTAAATTTCAGGACACAGGATTTTCCACGGGAACTGACCATCCAGATGCAAAAGCAAGGATCATGCAATCCCTTGAGCTGAGGGTAGGGAGACACCCTGCTACCCACAGAGCATGAAAAGTCTCTTCTCTTTGCTTCTTCCATTCAGCCAAGAGAAAAAGACAGTAGTGGTGGCCTGAATTATGGCACTTGTGGGTTTTTCCTGTTGCTGACAATAACGAGGGGCAGCATTAGTTTCCAGGCAACTGATTTGGTGTCTTTCCAAAGGCCCCTGGCAGTGGGGTTTCTCACTGAGGACCCTGTTTTCTTCCCTTCCCCTTGCAAGCATTACACTTTCACCTAAATTGTACTCCATTCTCCTGGTTGCAGGTTTTTGACATCCATGCCTTTGATTTTCAGATCCTAACAGTTCTTTTTTAAATACTGGCTCTCCTTGCGGAAAACCCCAAAGTGAGTGCATCTGCAGGGGCAGCAGCACCAAGTGAGTGTGGCAGAGATTAAAAACTGGGCTGCTGAGGGTGGCAGAAGATACAGTGGTAAGGTACAGCTGCAGATACACATACACGTACACATACATGTACACGTACACATACACATACATGTGAACTTGGTGCTTCTTGTAATCTGGAGTGAAAGAGAGGAGAAAGACTGGGAAACTGAGATCAGCACACTTTGACACACCTTCCTATCTACAAACCTAAAAATGGTAAAAACCACTCAAAACAGATTTATCTGAACTTAACCAAGTCCTCACCTTGGATCGTGGTGCTACTGCAGCAGGACTTAAGGCAAGAGGCAGCCATGAAGCTGCTAAATGCCACAGCATATTCCCTACTAAAACTGGGGTTACCTCACTGCTGAGCCTGTGGCTTCTGAAGGAGAATAAAAACACCAGTCTTTACCAGATAAAGCTCAATAAAGCTGGGTATTTTCAAGAACAAAGGAAATTAAATTCTCCAGACTGCACTGTAGAAGCGATCCCCAATGTTCTGTGGCCCAAACTCATGTAGAATTGTAGATATAATTCTTTTAGGCACAGAGACCCGACTTTTTAGACTCAGAATATTTTTCCTGGAACTTTACTATTAGTCTTTAAAATGGAAAATTCCAGAAGAGAAGGAGAACTTACAGGTTTCTAGGAATATCAGGGATCAACTGTTTCCTAGCAGAAGGCAAGCCAGGAGCCAAAGGTGACCCCAGTACAGGCTCTGCCCTCACCAGTTAGGGCCCTCTTGGGTACACTCATCCTGGGAAGAGGGGGAACTGGAACTGGGAATCAAAATGTTCAGATCAACCCCAGGGAAGAAGCAAACATACAATTTCATACAACATGAAATGAGATCCAACAGGGCAGAGGAGAGGGAAGGTGGAGGGGATCCATTATTCATGAAGGCAACAGTAGTACAACAGAGCTTGCACAGACCCATGCAGCGCTGGATAAAGTTACTGCAGAAACAAGGGTTGGTAATGGTATGCCAAAGCTCTGCTTCTTGGGTGTAGAAAGCACAGAGGCATTGAGTCCTTCCCTTCCCTTCCCTTCCCTTCCCTTCCCTTCCCTTCCCTTCCCTTCCCTTCCCTTCCCTTCCCTTCCCTTCCCTTCCCTTCCCTTCCCTTCCCTTCCCTTCCCTTCCCTTCCCTTCCCTTCCCTTCCCTTCCCTTCCCTTCCCTTCCCTTCCCTTCCCTTCCCTTCTCTTCCCATAGATAATACTCTCCTTGGGTATATGACATCAGAAACAAGCTTCCTTGGAAAGCTCTACTCATGGTACTTTGAGGAAGATTTGGGAAGTTTGAAACCTGTAGAGCACAGGAGGAGGGAGAAGGAGACCCCAGAGAGATGGCAGACAAGTGATATCAGGGTTCTCCACCTCTCACCAAAGCTGATCCTTACTTCCTCAAAAGGAGACCTGTCAGGGCTTGGCGCTTGTCTCAAATGACAGCACATTTGCTATGGCTCTATGGTTTCTCCCAAAGCAATTATTTTTATTTTTTTTTCCTGTTTGCTGTTTTCTCTTCATCCTCCTTGCAACCAGAGCTGCTGGCTCCTTTCTGGCAGGCTGGCTGTGAGACACCCTTTGCAGATGGATGGGTGAGCAGGTACCTGTGTAATGCTGACTGTTACAACACGGAGGAACTAAACATCCCTGGCTGTTTGGACAGGAAACTGGGCTATGGCTCTGCATTGCTTGGCTTGGAAGCATCCTGAGAGTAAAAAAGAGGATGAGCCACAGAGCTGGATAGATTTGCAGAGGAAGGGCTCATAATGGCATCAACTGCAGTGGTTTCTCAGGCTACTTAAACTGTGTGTGATGGGCTAACTCTAGCCCTTCTTTCAGGCAACAGTGGTGGCTGTTACCTGCATCACTGCTACTGTTGGAATTCAATCAGGTGTATGGGGCAAGAAGGGGATTGTTTCCTGGGCACTTGGTCACTTGGTGGTGTGTATATAAAACAGAGGTGGTGAGTAGGACAAACAGTGGGGGCATTTTGCTTAAACTGGTATGTTCCTGCTCACCTTTTGGTTGATATGTAGGGGAGAGGCAGTGGGGAGAGGATTACCTATTAAAAAACACAATCAGATGTGGAATGTGGATATGGACTGTAGGCTATGATCCAGGGGAAAAAAATCCACCACTCACTACAATGATTTTATTCTGCCTTGAATAGAAGCAGACCTGAAATCCTGGAGGTGTAGAAAATGAAGTATTTCCTACCCTGGACAGCTTGTGGAAGGCAGAAATGTGTGCAGGTTTGTGCAGTAAAGGTGATCCCTCCACTCAGCACCTGAGGAGGCAGCAGCAGATGTAAGCTCATGCCAGCAGTGTGGTGGCCCTGGGATTGTGACACCTTTATAGGGGCCACTTTGATGGACTAGGGCACAGGCTGAATCAGGCCCTTGTGCAAAAAGAGCTCTTCCTCAGCTGAGGGAAGCTTTGCAGGATCAGATCCTGCTGGTGCTGCAGGAGGTACTGACACCAAATCAGAGCATGTCATCACTGGGCTGTGCCTGGAGGGATGTATGGCTTGAGCACTGACTTGGATCATGTCCCATGTATAGTACTAGGGCTGCCAGGCACTGCAGCCAGAACATTTAGTGCTCACCTGGAATGCATTGCATGATATATTTAGAATGCCTTTTTTTCCCCCATTGTTTTTAATTGCATTCAGCTTTTTTGATATTTCTGTTGGTGGTCGGCCACATGGTTTTGCAAAAAAAAAAAAGCCACCATTGAGCAGCGTGTGGGCCCCGTGTCTGCCTGTGAGCCAGGTCCCATCTGGCTGTAATTACTAGCTTCACATCAGCAGAAGAGTATAATATTTAAACACAAATGTTTGATGTTTGCATAGCAAACCTCAGGATGGAAAGCTCTTGATAATCAGCCTGCAGGGAGGAGGTGGGCTTGCTGTAGGTGAGCACTGAGGTGTGTGGGATGTAGCAAGACTTTGTGGGGTTTTATGGGGATAGAGAGAAGAGCAACATTGAATTCAGAAGCCCCTTGGTGCCTCGCTCTGGTCAGAAGCTCCACGCAGCATTGTAATCCTCATTTTAAGGGAAATGGGCCATGAGCCATGCTGAGCAGTGTGGTGCAGGGCAGATGACCCTGGCAGAGATCTTCCACCTCATCCCTCTCACAATATGTAAGGAGGCTCCCTGAAGCTTGAAAAATGTAGAAGAACTCCTGAAATCAATACAGGCTCCTTGCCCTGAGTAGTAGCCATCGGGATGGATAACACTCCTTGTTAGGTTTCAGCAGCTCAAGGCACCAGCTGTGCGGGGAGAGCAGGGAGTTGGAGCCAAACTCACAGAAACATGGACAATCTATTGCACTGCCCTCCTCAAAATTAAGATTGAGACCACAGCAAGCATTAGCTACTTTCACTGGCAGAGATAAGATCTAACCCATACTACCCTTCCAAAGAACCTTCCCCTGCTTGTAGTGGACACAGCGTGAGAGCTCTTGTGTATGGCACTTTGCTTCCCTGCCCTTCAATCCCAATCCTTTGGGGAAGGAAAACATGCAGCTTGTACTTCACCCTGCTCCAATTGGGACGACAAGTGAGAAAACGGCTTCATCGGCTCCCAGGCACCTCTGGAAGGTGACAGACACATGTGGTGCCTGCAGCATCCTCTGTTAGCATTAACGTCCAAGCACAGCCATGCACACCCAGCCAAATGAGAGTCCTGGAGCTTCTGGCCCCTTTGCCACCTCCTGTAGGGTACACAGCACCCTCACATTGTTCCAGACAGAGAAGAAAATCCATGCCTGAAGATGGCTTTCTTTCATTATGGCATCATGGGGCTAGCAGCTGGCTGTTCCTGAGCTTGTCCAGACAAGGTTCAACCTGTCACAACTTGTCATTTTATAAGTGCAGGAGGCTAGAGCCTAGGATAACAGGATATTAATAGGATAACAAATGCCTCTTCATTGTCTCAGGGGGTTTGGGGACCTATTCTCTGCAGCTTGCACAGCCAAGGTGAGCCAGCCCTACTGTCGTCACTGCCTCTGAGGAGCATTGCTCATCTCAACAAACTTTAAAGCTGCATCCTGACAGACCAAAATAAATCAATCAATAAATAAATCGTCCGTCTCGTCTACTGGATTCTGCAGTTTATTTCCTCGGCGCTGATGAAAAATAGTTGGATGCTTAGTAGCTTCATGAGACTAATTATGATAAACGGCCCCATCGCTGCTAATATCCGGACATTAATTCCCAGATGGAGCTGCAGAAAATGTCAGGAATGGAAATGTCAGCTCTCTAAAAGGACCTGGCAGGTATTGAAGTGGGGACTGGAATGTCAGCAAAGGAGGGAGTAGGGGGAGATCTGGGAATTAGCAGGATGTCGGCACACATTTGGAAGCTATAATTCCTCTCACTTGATTGCCCAGTTCCTCCCAGCAATGCCACAACCACAGCTTTCTTCAGATTTTGCCTTCTCTGAGTTCTGCTCCCTGTACTGAGGCAAAAGATTGGCACACACCAAGCAGGTGACAATTTCTTTCGGCAAAAGAAGCTCAACCTTAAGCTTCAGGAATGTCCTTCCCACTGAGATCCCCAGAAATGTCACCTGCCCTGCAGGATGGACACACCACATAATGGACATACCTCACTGGGTGTGGGGCAGGTAGGCTGAGAGGCAATGTAAGGTCACACCCAAACTCTGCTCCCATTCTTCTCTGGGTTTCATATCTATATTCATATTTACATTGTTACAATTACCAGTTGAATACAAAAATATGATGGAAAATAGCCTCTTGGGGTTTTTGTTCTGGATTTTGGGGGCTGTTTGTTTGTTTGGAGAGGGTTTGTTTGTTTCTAGTTTTTTGTTTGCTTTCCACCAACAGTTTTAAATAGTTTATTGTATTTAAAAGAGCTATTTATGTAGAATATTCCCTGCCAAGTGAGAGGTACTTCAAGACTAGATGGACCAGCCAGACAAATGGCACGAATGCCCAACTACTGACAGCACTGTGTCAATAATGGCAGGAAGTCAGACTGATACCTGACTGGTGCAATAAATTAGCTGATGAACAAGTTCAAGAAACTCTGTTTTGAAGCCATCTTAAATCAGAAAAAACTCTGTTTTGAAGCCATCTTAAATCAGAAAATGTTGGGTTGTCCTCTCATGCATGTGCAAAGACACACATTGGTTTTGCTGCTCTGTTCAGCCTGCTGGCTCAGGCCCTGTTCTGTACAGCATGTGAAACAGTGGTGCTGAGATGATGATCTATTCCAGCTTTTGGCACATGCTTTCCAGTGGAAAAAAATCTGAACAGGTTGGGGGTTCCTTGATCAGATGCCAGTTAGTTGAAAGAAAGGATTTTGACAGGAGTCTGTTGCTGTTTGTCAGCAAAGACTGGAATTTTTGCTCAAAGCCAGATCATTTGAACATTTACCTGCTGAGAGGAGATTTAACATTAAGCCTGACGGGTCTGGTTCAGACTGCAGACTTGAACCAGAACTCTCCACAGCCCCCAGCAACTTCTCTTGTGATAGGGAGCCAAGATGCCTCTGTTGCTCATGAAAAGCTTGAAGTTCCTGTAGAAGCTTCAGGGAAATTTTCCAGCCTTTCTATAAGGAGGCAAGTAAAGGGGAAGTAGCTGCACTGTGTTTGCTGCGGAGCTGCAGAGCTCCAAACCTCCTCTGTATGTTCTGACAGACGACCTGCCATCTGCATGAAATCTGGCCATTGTTCTGTTGTGACTTCTGAGAAATTTAAGGGTCTAGCTCCAGGGGATTTGGGAGCCAGAGGGTGGAATACTTGGGAGCACCTCTGCTACTAACCCTCTCTGGAATAAAGGTGCTTATAAAGTACATATGGATGCTTCTTTGAAAAAATCTCCCAACTTACTGGGAGGTTGCTGGCTGACAAGCTCTTCCTGTCAGCAGCCCCATGGAGAACAACAGTATTGTATTTGAGGCAGTTCTGGCCAAATCAGCTGAACCAATTGTGTGAAAATGGCTACTGCAAGCTCCTCTGCTCACCACTGCTGAGATCTCATCACTGGGGCTTGTTTATCTTCTCCATCCCCACTGATCCCTGCCTGCTCAGGCTTGGCCCTGGTAATCCTCACTGTCATTCTGGACAGCCTCATGCTTTTTGTGTGTCTTTCTTGGGGCAGTAACCTCTGCCTGCAAATTCCCTGGGGAAGCCTTCTTGCTGGGTTAATGGTGTGATTCCCAGTGTGAGAGAACACACACTGGGGAGATGATGTACTGTGGCACAGTGGTGAAGATGAAAGATATGGTTAGCTAATAAGAATGTCACTATCAGAGGCAGTCTCATTCACTTTTTGAAGCCAAAACTGGCTGGAAAGTACAGAACTTGCAGCTACAAACTGTTCACTGGTCCCAGCCTGATTGAATTCAAGGTAACAACCTTGTGTAAAGAGAGCTGTTGAAACCAGCAGGAATATAAACTGGCTTGATATCACCTCCCCAGAATCAACCTGCCCCTTCAGGAGAAGCGCTGAGATAAGAAGCCAGACCTTGTCCTAACTCTCCCTGCTTTATGATTTCTCAGGATTTTGTCTTGCAGTTCGATCTGAAGACTTCCTGTCAAATGTACTGTTAGCATTGTCAACATGTGGTGTTTTACTCTAGATTGATGCTGTATGTTGTGTGGGAACATATGTAGGTGTGGAGACAGAGAAATCTAGGGCCTTATTCTCTAGTGGCCTTGTGCTTTAAGGATCATTTACACCTTCAGCAAAATGTGTGGGGGGTGGGTATGGAAACACTGCTAAATCTGATGGGGCCTGCCACCCACACTAGGAGGTAGGTGCAAGTGACAGAACAAAACAACCAGCACATCATCTCCAAGGTCCACAGAAGTCGGGATTTTTGCTATTTAATTCTTCCTCCCATAATTAAGGCAAGGCTGTTTTCTGAAAAAGTGAGTTTTGGTGTGATATGGGATTTTCTGGGCTATTGGATTGGGATAGATGTAGGAGAACCAAATGAGTGAAAGTGCAGAGCAGGAAAAGTGGCTCCAACAGCTCAGACCATGCACAAGAAAAGCTGGGCTCTTCAGTCAGAAAGAGCCTCAGAGACAGAATAAGCCATTAGCATGTTTCACATATTTCTCCTTTCCAGTGCCAGTTCACATCCTAACACCTACTGAAACTGGTTTGATTCTCATGTCTGGTAACGGTGTGAAAGGAGAGTTCTCTCCCTCCCTGTGAGTCCAGACTCTGCTAACCTTTGCTCATGCTTTCACTCCAGTGGTGTGACAGGAAACAAGGAGAAGAATGTACTCCTTCTCCCAAAATAGCCTTGCACTAAGGAAAATACTGGGTAAGTCACTGACCAGTGTGTTTCAGCAGGGACTCAGGAGCCTCTTCTTGGAGAACTCTTTTCTTGGGAACTCAGCATCAAGTCTGTGGCCTCAAAAGAGCCTGTGGAAGAAAAGGAGCACTAAGAAGAACTGTCAGAAGAAAGACAACACTAAACCTTTTGTGTTGGCCCAGCTAGGGACAGGATCTCAGCTCAGACTGATGTGAGAAGGTACAACCACAGAGATGCTCAGCTGTGCCAACCATCACCACTGCCCTTTGCAAGTGGGTAGGTAACACATTCCCCTGCCTGGTCTTCCTGGGCTAAAGGAGCACCTATGGAAGCAGGACACAGTGCCAGCACATTCTGCTGCAACACCTAGGAGCAAAGCTCTGGTGAACCAGAAAGGCCTTCTGAAGGCAGGTCAGGGAATGGATCAGACATGGATCGCACTGATGGAGAGCAGGTGGCTCACACACCTGTTTGCTTTCTGTTCTGGCCTGGTGGGTTTGTGAAGGTCCAGCCAGTCAAATCAGGGAGGCTTTCACCTCCTGACTTGCTGAAGCATTTTGTGGTGAACTTTGAAAGCCTGGTCCAAAATGAAGCCCAGCTGATCATAGGAAGAACAAGACCTGCTGTGAATCCCAGCCCACTGGAGAGGGGGATAAAGCCAGCATGAAACTGGTGCATATTTTTCCCATGCAAAGGGCAATGGGGCTCCACCATTGTTTCCTCTCAATCAGAGAAGCCATCTGGGATGTGACTCCAGGGAACTCCAGCAAGAGCTGTAATTATATCAAACATAATTGAGGCAAGCCAGCAGTGCTCCTTACTTAAGTAAAGCGATGAGGCCAGCAATATGACAGAGGACATACACCTGGGAGTTTCTCCACTTTCAGTGGGGCTGGGAGCAGTTCAGCATGAAGTGCAAATCCACACAGAGATCTCCTTGCTGCACAGGGTTGATCCTGTGAACACCTTGGCAGCAGCTGAGGACTGCTGTGAGGGAGCTTGCTTATCTGGAGAAGCTTGTGTTTCTTCTCTGAGGATCTTCCCACCCCACCTTTCTCTGTCCAAACCTCACAACACCTCACCTGAAAATTTTCAGAAGGCACAAATGCCTCGCCACCCTTGGCCAACAGGCCCTTTATCCCTGGCAGGTACCCAGGTAGGGAGAGGAGCCAGTGCTCTTGGCCTGGGCTCTGCTGCCTCCCCATGGCATCCCCCCCATCCTGGTGCCTCTTTGCCTAACTCTCTGTCCCCACACAAGGCCTAGTGGGCATCCATCAGGCCAGCCTGCCAGCTATGTTTTCTTGCTCCTCTGGCCCTGCTTTCTAGGACTTGCACCTCTCCCAAGTGCACAGCTGGGAAGCAGCAGGACTTACTGTCAGCCTGGACTGGGCCAGCTGAGGGGCTCAAAAGAGCTATGAAGCAGCCCCCACCCACCAGCCACAGCTCTCCTCCTGCAGGAACCTCCACTCATCTCCTGTTTCATCCTTTCCACTTGTTCCTCTGCCCTTTGTATTCTTTCACAGTAGATATCTTACAGCTCGGGTTCTTTTCTCTTTAAATCTATTCCTCTCTGCTTTTCCACCTCCTTCCTCTCCCCCAAAATAATTCAAACCTGTTCTTCCTCACTCCCCCGCAGGGCTGGCACTGCTTGTCCCTTCCCCACCATTCCCTCTGTGGGGGACCAGCTTGTTAGGGCCTGTTCAACAGGACTCAATGCCACTTTTCCTTTTGTAGGAATGACATGTTCTCCAGGGCCAGTTGTACCCCATCCCCACCCAGCACGATCTTTTAGCTCAAGACTTTCATGGGTACACAAGGTTGATTTAGACAGGCCAAGGTGCAGCTCTACATCAGCACCCTGCCTGCCTCCACTTGTTTTGGGGATGGGATAGAAGAAGAATCTGCTGGACCTTCCTGGACGGTGGCTGGCAGGGTTGGCAGCCAGCTGGTGTGGAAGGCAGCACTGGCACAGCTGTTACCCAGCCCATCGCCTTCCTGGCACGGGGAATGGGGGCTGTGCCCAGTGGCACGCGGTGGTTTCTTGCTGGGATGCCGAGCACCCGCACCCTGCGGCTGGCACGGGTTGGTAATGGCACGGGTTGGTAATGGCTCGGTGACACTGCTCCACAGCCGTAGCCTCTGGGGGCAGCTCCGCGTTGGCCCTAGTGTGGCGAGTCAGCGGCGACTCTGAAGTAGCAGGGGCGGCTCTTTGGTGTCCCCGTGGTGGCAACTCAGAGACGCCAGTGGCAACTCCGTAGTGGTGATTCTTAGGTTGCTCCAGGGACTCTGCGATGTCCCTGAGGTGGCACCGGGAGCTCTGCGGTGGCTCTGCACAGCCCCGCACTGGCAGCTGCAGCTTCGGGCAGACCTCGCTCCCCCCGGCTCGGGCGTGGCGTTGCCGAGCCCGCGCTGCCCCGCGCCTCCTCCGGACTAGCCCAACGGCCCGCGCGGGGGGGGAGCGGCAGCCTCCTGCCGGAGCCTTCTGCCCGCCCCTGCTCCCGTGGCAACGCGTGCGGCGTCGGGGCGGACTCGGGTCGGCCGAGGCGGACTGGGGTCGCTCGGTGCGTACAACCCACAGACACGGCCGGGCAGGGCCCCGCCGCTTCCCGGAACGGGGCTGGGGCTTCGGGCTCCGAGGGGGGGCTCGGGGGCTGGCGCGGGCCCCACCGAGCTGGGCCGGGTGGGCGGGCGCGCAGGTGTGAGTCATGAGGGAGTCCGCAGGTGTGAATCATGAGGGAGTCCCCTCGTGCTTTCAGAACGGTGGAAGCGGAGGGCAGGGCAGGGCAGGGCAGGGGTTCTTCGGAGCGTTGGGAGCGGGCTGTCCTCTGCTGCTGGTGCACAGGGTGGGCGCTGGGAGTTCCCAGCGCTGCCCCATCTCCACGCGCCGCACGTTAACAGCTCCTGCGCTGCTCCTCCCGCACCCCGGGCTCTTTCAAAAATGAAACCGCCAGCAGCGTTTGTTTCATCCGTGTTGTGCTGCTGAAATGACACGAACCTGTTGGAGTGCCGGTGTAAATGCTTGGCGGGGTGTCCTGCGGCACCCACCGTGGCTGTAAGCCCAGCCCAGCCCAGGCCGTGCCTGAGCCCGGGCCTAACGGGCAGCCCCGGCCGCCTCCGCCTGGACTGCTCCCCCGCCTCGGGTGCTGCTTACCCGTGCAGAAAAGAATGCATTTAAAAGCCCGGAGGAAAATCAATTTTAAAACTCTGCAAATTGTTGGAGGGAATGGGCTGCTACAAAACTCAAAATTACTGTCAACTCTCTGTTTAAGATGGCGGGCATTTGAAGTATGGGACAATGTTGAAAGCTGTTTGTTGAGAGCGCATCACCTTATCTGAGCTTATATTGTATGGCTTAAACTATAAGAAGAGGAAATTTTGCATGTTGGAGTCCAGATGGTCTAGTAGCTGGGATTCTGGCTATGCACAGATAAATAGATTTTAGATAAATACTAGATTTCAATCTGCAGTTTTGCTTAGGGATTAGATGATCTTTCAAGTACTATTCTCTAGTTCTGCTGCAATTTTTAGCCATTTTAAACCTTATTTGAAAGAAAAGAGTCCCATTTTGTCAAAGCTTTAGATCAAAGAATTGAAGTAGAGGCAACAGATCAAAAAGCTCATACCAGACATTGAGCAAGATATGTGGGAGTTTGACTTCTTGGATGTGTAAAGCCTGGATTTACTGAGAAATTGTAATTATAGTTTTGCCACAATGACACACAGACGCTGTAGCTAGTGTTGTGTCAGCAGTGCTATGAGAATATGCTCTCACTTTGAATAGTTCAATTTAGCATAATACGTCACACCTGGTATATCTAGGAAACATGCTTTTCAGGTGTGAGAGAGCATGACTAAACTAATGCAGAGACAGGTGTCTCAGCAGTCAGGAAAAAGTTTTCTAGCTAAAGCTGGGACAGCTTGGTGCCAGCCAGATGTTTGCCACCAAAGAACAGGGAGATGCTCCCAAGTGTGCAAGGGGGGGGAGAAGGGTTACTGAGGAGGGCAGAGAAGCTGTTTTCAGGAAGACCTCTCACCTATTTGCAATGAGCTGGACTCCTGTTTTCTCCAACTTTGTGCCTCTCCTTGTCAAAAGATAGCCTCATTCCTGAGGAAGATGCTCCAAGTCAGAAAGGATTGAAGTCTGTGAATGTGGCAGGTATCCAGCCTCCTTCCCCCAGCTGGAGTGTGATGGGGCACTGGGCAGTTTCACTGCTCTTCTTCAGGATCCCTCAGACAACTAAGGAATCCTTGAGCACAAGCTACTTGCTACCCATCAGTAACTGCTGTAGCAGAGCTGGCTGGAAGCCTGAACTGCCATTGTGTGCTTGCTGTCCAAGGATGAGGGTCTGGGGTCACCCCTGGATGGAGGGAGGGGAGCACAGCCCTAGGTCTGCACGCTGCACACTCTTTCAGGGTTGTGGAAAGGCGGTTGGTGTTGGAAGCTTGGAAAGAGGGAACTGCTCTGTAGTTAACTTCTTGGTTCAACAGGCTGAGTAAAAGAGAGAGAGTCTCTTCTCGTCTTTGAAACCAACCTGGAGACCACTCCAGAGAGGTGGATGGGACCAACCAAACCACCCAGCTGGAGGCTAGCACTGAAATGAGCTCCCCACCATGATCTGGGAAACCTCCTTGTTGGAAAATCCAGACACATCCCAGCAGCTTGGGGTGGCCGGAGCATAGGATTCCCTTTGTGCTTAGCAGTTCTCCCATATCCACATCAGCTTTAGTGCTCTTAGACAAGCTGTTTTACTGATTTGTTTGGGCAACTGCTGGGAGAACTTTGTATGCCTGGTTTTGTTCTTTAAGTGGTGTGTTTCAGGGGTTTTTTTGCAATTGCAAACACAGGGACCTTCCTTTTGTGCAGCTAGGAGAGCATGATAGATGTTTCTGATCTGGACACTGAGTAGGGGTTTATTTTCTTTTGACATAAGTACTCAGGACAGACTTTACAGAGGTGTGAGTGAGTACGCAGCAGGCGGAGTAGTAAAGAATTAGGCCTGCTATGTGCTGGCTTGGTACACTTTTCCCCAGTCGTGGAAACTTGTCCGTCATGGGCAACAGCCATATTATTTTGGTTCTAGGCAGAGATTTCCAGTCCTGCTAAAGTGGGAATGGGTTCCGTCACTCACCCCTACTAAAGGTTCAGATGAACCTTGCATCCTGGAGCTGGCTTCTTTAATTGGATGGTTTTAGGACTCTGGTGGTAAGAGGCAGAAGTACAACGAGTCATGTTGGCATGTTGGTCCTGCTCCTAAGGAGAGGATGCTCAGGTGACACATCAGGAGAGGCACTGCAGGGTTTTTCTGCCTTGCTGCTGTTCTCCAAGCTGGTGCAGCAGGCACGGAAGAGTCCAGCAGTGATTCATCAGGAATCCTTGGATCTTGGCTGATTTCAATCAGTCCTGCTGGGCTGCTAAAATAGATATGGCCAGAGCATAAAATAGCTAATAAAAACAAAATCCTCCATGGAAAATTCATTCTTCAGGGTGTGAGGTTCCAGTTGCCATGTCAAAGCAAAGCTGAGAGGAGAGAGATTTGACATTTTCTAGCTTGAAGGAGAGGAGGGGGTATTATTGATCTCAACTCCCAGGTCTTTCCAATCTGTTCGTTTACTCCATTTCATTTAAAAGATTCGCATCATGGTAACCTTGATTTATTATCTGATTTCTTTTTTGAGTCAACCTCTCAAAATTGTGCATTGGCTTGAACCAGCAGTAATAAACCAGCACAGTTATTCCCTCTTATCTTCGGCATGAATGTAATGCTTTCTCTGCTCTGTGCCCGATTCATTCTCACACACAGACAGCAAGGTGAAATTCTGAAAAGATTGCCCTCTCTCATCAAGAGTATAGGGCGAGCAGAGTTTCCACTCCATTCAAGAGCAGAGCAGAGAGGGCATGGCAGGAAGGGATCCTGTGGCGCTGTCTCCAGGTCAGGATGAGACTCCAGACAAGAACTGTGCCAGATTTGGCCTTCAAGACCAGGCAAGGTCTTCCCAGAACTTAGCTCTGGAAAGCTGGAATACTCCTACTGCAGAGGCTTGGCTGAAGTAAGAAATCTCCTAGCAAGGGTGCAGGAGACAAACTACGAGTCAAGTAGGGCTGGATGAGGAGTCTGGGTCTAGACTGTCTGAGCAGGAGTTGATCAGTAAGCTGTATTGACCTCAGAGTACCTTTGAGAGACACCATGGAGAGCTTTGACTCATAATTTATAGGAATAAGCTACACAGGTATGTGCACATCATTGTGTCAGTGCATGCGTGTGCAGGCTGGAGGGGTTTGTGTCATTTTAACTGTTGTAATTAGTTACAATAGTCATCTCTGTGTTTAGACAAGCCTAAAACCAAGGGTTGTATTATCCTCCTGCCAGAAGTCTGAGAGCTGTTCTTAATTGGTATCTCTCAGTGCACAAAGTTTTTTATAAAATAAAGCTGTACAGTTGTTATATTTGCCTGGACTTGCATCTCCCAGGGTGGAAGAGCAGAAATTATTTGTGAGCTGAGCAAAAATATCCCCTGTAGGAGGAGAAAGAGGGGAGCCTCTGGCCATATTTTGTGTTAGGTGATGCTTAAACATCTGTCATTAATTATTTAAATGAAAGAGGCAGACTTACACCTGAGAGAAGTTATGTTGGTATCCTGAGCTGTAGCCTGCTCACATTGGAGTCAAGTGTGACAAGGTTTTTAGGGGATTTGGGTACAGCAGAAGTAGTCCTTCTCTTGTAGTCCCAGTTTGCTCAAGTTTCTCCTGGCAGCCTTTTGAATGCTGCCACAGATCTGGGAAGCTCCTGCTGCTTAAGGAAAGCAGTTTTTCTTGTGTATGCTGGTTTTCCCACTCCAAAAGCCATCTGGAATAATAAAGCAATCTCTTTCTCCGGAGCTGGTGAGCCATTGAGGCAGCCACATGAGTCTGATGGCCCCCAGGCCATGAATGCTGTGGTTGGTGTCAAATCAGGGGATCGAACCTTCCGTGTTACCCACTCATCATAGCAAGTCAAGGATATCCAGCACTGTGGGAAGGTGTGGAGGAGTGCCAAAGATACGGTGTGTGACAGGTTCAATATCTTTCTACTCATAGCAAGCCCAGGGTTACATCACAGCATTCTTCTCCTGGGAAGATGAAGAAAGCAAGGAAGGAATTGAGGAATTTTCTGAGTAGGAGCTGTCCCAGTACCAGCAGTGATGCTTCTGCTGACGTCCCTGCTCCAGGAACCTCCAGCAGCTTGGGGGTAAGTGCAAAGAGCAGTTCTTTTTCCAGCACTGTCCTGAAAAGAAAAGACTGGTGGTACAGCTGGTGTGTACACATACAGGTTTCACCCTAGGTCCTAGCCCTTCCTTTGCTCAGAGGCCTTTGTGCAAGACCTTGACCTTTACAAAGTGGAGCTGTGAGGCTTGTCCTGGTCAGAGTTGTGCTGCATTCCTCCATAGCCACTGACAGCACTGTCAGTGTTGCCTGGGTTTGGGATGCCAGTATGTCAGGGCAGGCTTGTGGTTGTGACTGTAGGTGATACCTGGTAGCAAAACCCTAATGACTGGCTTTCTAAGCAGCTCCCAGTCAACATCCTCAGCTGGTATCAGGCCACATGCTGCTGGGAGATTCCCTGCCCCTGTGTATTGGGCTGAGCTTTTCAGGTGTTTGTGTCTCTGGGTCTATTCTGACCCTTACTCACAGTCTCAGTTGTCCCTAAAGATCTGGTAAAGTCAGTCTTACAGTCACACTTTCTCTCTGTACCTCTATGATCCCCACTTACACTATGCCACGACTGTGCTCTGACACTTCCCTCACCTTCCAGGGTGCTTCTGCTGGCCTCCACATGTCCCAGTCTTTGGTGAACCAGGCAGATCAGGAGCAGCACACCCCTAAAGGTAAATACACTGAGAGGGAATGAGGTGGGGCAGGAAACTGGGCCATAACTGTTAAGGTTGCCTATAGTGGACATGCTGAGAATTAGGCTGCTGCCTCTGGGTTTGTGCTGTGCTTTCATTTTCATTGCTCAGGAATGGTGCTGAACTGGTTGAATATCCCATGAAAAGTGAATTTCATTTAGAAGTACAGCAAAGTGATCTGAGTGGGTGGTAAAATCATGCTTCCTTTTCTCCTGGATATATCCACTTCCCCCAGGGTTCAGGGTGGACTGGGCTGGTGCCTGTGGGAGTCCTGGTCCTGCTGCCAGAACACTGAATTTGCATGTGTTCTTACTGTACAAGGAGCCAGCAGTGTCCCTTTCCTGTGAAAATCATAGAATATCCTGAGTTAGAAGGGACCCACAAAGATCATCAAGTTATACTGCTGGCCCTGCACATGACAACCCCAAAAATGGAACCTGCTTGTGAAAGCTGTATTCGGGATTTAGGTATAGCCAAAATAATGGTCTTCTCTTGTTTATTTATTCTGTACCCAGCTGCATCCCAGAGCAGATTGTTCTCCCTAGATGCAAGGGCTCTCTGTGTGCAGAGCTGCTGGTGCCACCTGCTTACAAGAATTTGTGTCATGGATGCTCAAATATAGGAACAGAGAATAGTTGAAGGTTTGCCAGCACTCTCCTGGCCCCTAGAGCACTCCTGGGGATAGGGATCATAGACTGGCAGTGGGTGGGAAGAAAGTGTGTGTGCAAGAGGATTTTAGAGAAATATGGGAGCTGCATATACCACCCTCCTGTGCTTAGATGTGACATTTATTTTCATGAGTGAGGACAAATGACTGTTTCCTCAAGTGAATCTTGACAAGCTAGACTCATCTTTAACAAGTGGAGACAGAACTCTATTTATGATCTGCTGCTTCTTCAAGGGGGAAGAAGCCATCAGGTTGGAAATGTAAATGCAAATGAAACACTAAGTATTGACATAAATAGTTGATAGTGCACAAAGTGCCATAATGGATGGTGCCATGGATTTGGCAACAATGAAGTGACTAAATTGGAACAGCTGTGCTCCTTGACAACAAATATAAATCAGGGCCATTCTGTAAAGACCCCAAGCAAGAGATGTGCACGAGGCTAAAGAGCTGCATTTTAGGGATTCCTCAAAATTACATTATGGACCATGCAAGTGTTAAAGAGCACGTTCATGCCAGGCTAGCTGCCCTTCCTGAGGGAGGGAAGTAGAGAGAGAGGAGCCAGTTAGTGGCTATTTCCTTTAGTATCTAAGCAGTCAACATACAGCTATATGGGTTGAGTCAGGGGCCATTCAAGGAGGACAAGGAAATGACCTCTTAGAAGACCCTTCCTGTGCCTAGCCATCCTGAAACACATCTGGCTTTAGCATTATTGGCTGCTCTGCACAATTGCTTTGAAATCAAGGGTCACATCCATGACTCCAGAAGCACATGCAACACGGTGAACAATCGGGTTCAAAGCTTGACATTCAAAATACCCAATTCCAAACTATAACCATAAGTTTCTCCTTGATAGAGTGTGAAAGTTCATCAAAGGAAAATCTCTCACTGCACTAAAATCTATTTTTAGTTCAATGCTTAGCTCTGTCTAGGGAATAGTGCTTTTTAAAGCTTGCATGCAATTACTTAATTTAGGTTAAGCTTCAAATTCCCAGTTTGCTGCTGTTCTATTATTTGCAACTTGTTTAGCAATATAAACAGTTTGGTTTATTTATGGGGTAAATGACATGGTTTAATTTCTGCCAGTTCTTGGAAATGTATACTTTTGCTTAGTCCAAATTTCTGTTGAAAATGTTTGACCAAATGGTGAGATTGTTGGCTGTTTAACTATTTTTTTTTTTCTCACACCATTGCTGTTGTGAGTAGGTGGTTTGGTTGAGCAAAAGCTGAGAAGAGAGAGGTTTGTCCCAAGGTGTGAATAGGCACTTCAGGAGACAAAGATGACCTGCACAGCTTCTTTTCCCCCATTAATATTAATAAACCCTTTATACCACCTTGACCAAGTTTTTCTCAGCTATGACTGACTGTTGGTGTCAGGGCTCTCCAGAGAGGCCAGGGGGATCCCATCTCTTTCTGAGGGTGATGGAAGCTGTGCACTATTGAAAGTAACTTGCCCACTGTCATGTAGAGAGTCTGTAGCAAAGCTGGAAAAAAAAACAGAGCTCCTTAGAGCCAGGTCAGTGCTTTAGCTCCCAAAAATCTGCATGACAGTAATTCTCAGTGGAGATTTCTTTTATGCCCTCATTTTTGATACTGGAAAACCATAATCACATATTGTTGCAGGGAAAACAGGTCTTTCTGTTTCTAATTTGATGTCTGCTTGATTTCTCTTACAAATCTAGGGGAGTGACTTCTGCAGGTAGCCCAGTAGACAGCAGAGTTCTTCTTTGTGTGTGAATGTAAAGTAGAGTGATGCCTGGTGGTTTCAGATGTGTTTCTCTTTGTCTCTTAGTCACAAAATTCAAGATGCCTGTGGACTTTAGAAGTCTTCTGGATAAGCAAATGGTTGGACCATCTACTGAGGCCCTTGCTGAGTCAGATTTCCCTGTACAATCATTTAAGCCCAAAGTGCAATTACCTTTCGAACGGATTCCAGGGCAAAACCCTCGGAAGGTTGAAGTAGAGAGGTTAGTAACCAGAAGATAGCTGGAGGCAGCATTGTGGAGTGGACACAGCAGATTAGGGTGTTGATTTTTGATTTCAAGATGTAACATGTCAAAAATCCTTAAGAAAGCCTTTTCCTGTAAGTCCGTGGTCTCCAAAGTGGGGCGTGCATGCATTGCAGAGGGTACAAAAGATAATTCACTAGGATGCAGAAAGAAAACATTGCTCTTAAATAGAGTTTGTGTCATCTTTTTGTTATTCTTTTTTTTTTAATTTCTGGCTTTGTGTATGCTCTATGATGTATTAGTACAGTGGTACATGTATATAATTTATCCACTGGAGTAACTCATTGTTCTAGGTCACTTCCTCTGAATTTTTTGTGCTATAAATGAGGAAATAGAGACGGATGCAATGTGTACTAAAAGTTATGTTTTTACTGATAGGGGTGCACAGTAAAAAGGTGGAGTCATAGGCATGGGAGTGCTTATAGGCACATTAGGTGGTTATTTCCTCTTCTGATGTAAACCAGGAGGAGACGGCTGTATCTCACCTTTGATATCGCTGAGCTGTTGGCCAGCAAGGGCATAGACTCCAATCAGCTGATGCCAAGGCACTATGACCCTGACAATATGCCACCTATTGAGGAGACAAAATATTCTGTGTTTCCCATCTACCTCCCATTAAAGGTGAGTGAACATGTTCGGTACTTGTGGTCTGTCTCATTGCTTGTACCACAGGAGGTTTCTGAGGACACTTAGCTAATTGACACAATATTGACACAATAAACAACAAAACAAGGAAATGCTTTGGAGCTGGTTTGGGCACTGAAGGGTATCTACAAGATGCTGAGCTTCTTCTGCAGGGTGCCCACAACATATGTCAAAAGCAACAGTCTTTGAGAGTGCTCCTCATTTGCCTTTGTGTGTTCAAAGGAAAGGTGTCTCATGTTTCCTTCTGAATGCAGTAGTCAGCAGTATTGCTGCAGGAAATCTCTCCAGGTATTGGTCTGTTCTCCCCAGGAAAGGGCTGGAGGTACAGATACAAGTGTTTGGGAGAAAATTGTCAACCAAAGATCAGCACAGCTTTTGCACCTGGACTGGTTTCCATATTTTGTAGCCCATTTAGAAACTGCATGTTAATGTTTTCCTGTCATGAAATTTTTTATTGGGTGTTTTCTTGTTTATGAAGTAAATCACTTATGTCCTTGCTTTTTAGGTATTTGACAATGATGAATTTGACTGTCGAACTCCAGAAGAGTGGATCTCACTAGGACTGGAGCCAGGATCTTCTGACAGAAAGCCAGTGCCTGGAAAAGCACTTTTACCTACAGATGATGTACTTGGACATGGTAAAACTTGGATCAGTTACTGCTCAAGTGGGGAAACACTAACAGTTACTGGCCATTTCAGCAGAAGGGAACATGCAGATTCTGATGAGTGTAGCTCTGAATAGCTGAAAAGCCGTGTCTGATTTTTACCAGGCTCAGGCAGTCAGAGCAAGAGACCAAAGATCTCACTGACTGCCAGTCCTGCCATGGACCATTTCCAGTTTTTTAGAAGTTGCCTTTGCCTTTTGACTTTCCATCAGCACAGGCAAAATTTCTCTTTATTGCTGCATAGCTAACTTCATGGAGTTAGGTAACTTGCACACAGTATGTTCTGCCTGGATTTCACTTCAAGTGCAGGATCAGAAGACAAGTTCAGGCTACAGTGAACGTAAAAGTAGTAAACCTGGGCCAAATTAAGTGACATGAACACTGTTTTCCCATCATTTGGAGCCTGCTCAATGAGAAGGCGTTACTAGGTAGAGTTGTACTGATGTCCAGCTGTGGCTGCAGGTCACATTAACACATCTGCAGTAGCTTTAAAGCATGGGAACTGGCTTCTGCAGCTCTGGAGCAGCCTCCAGAGGCTTGACTCTCTGCAAAACTGAAGAATAAAACATAAGCTCTGTGTATCCTTGGGCAGCCAGCACATGAAGGCTGAGTTCTGCTTGTAGCTGTCTTGGGGATTACTGCACCTGATCACTCTTCAGGTTGAATGGACGGCATAATACTGTACTGACCTGTATCCATGTCGATATCAATAAAGATACGTATCTGTCTGGTGTGTGCAAAACATTGAAAATTCTAAGATGTAAGACCTAAGTTCATTATTTAATTGGTCACAGCAGAAACTCTGTGAGATTGACTGAGATTCAGACCAGCAAATTGATTTGACTGTGGCATCACCACTTGGATCAGGAAAGTCCATTTGCTGTAGCCTCCAGGAGAATGGACTAACCCTGTTTTAATCCTTGTCTTTCTCAGAGGACCCCAAGAGCCAGGAGTTGATCTACAAGTGGATTGATGTTGGTGTTCTTGATTATGACAAGGAGACAGATCTCTACTTGGTCCATAAAACAGACAAGAAAGGTCTGGTGCGTGATGAAGAAGGGAGACCCATCCTCAATGGAGGAATAATGCCAGAAGGTGTGTTTCAAATAAGGTCTTTTGGGACCTGTTGTAAAATCTGAGAGCCAGTTCATTACCCATGCTTGTCCTAGCTGGAGATGGGAAGGACACCAAGAAGTCATTTAATCTCTTTCACTGTTATCTCTCTTGATATGTGTCTCTAACTTGTCTGAAAAAACCTCCAGGGAAGAGAACTCCACGTCTTAACTTGACCCCATTTAAGGTTTTCCCTTTGGAGGCACCTTTCTTTTTATTCCTTCTCCCATCCTTCCTGCCTTCAAGAAAAGTAAAATGTTGGTCTTTCTGGGTCAATGCCATTTTGAAAGGGAATGTGGACAAATTGAAATTAAGTACCCTTCTCTTGAATGGTTTGGAGATGCTCCTTATCTCTTGCTGTCCTCAGCTTTGGTCCCTCATTTTGATCTCTTGCAAGCAGCCTGATTATCCTGTCTATCAAAAAGCAGCTGTCAGCACTGCAAGCCATTCTGAGTTTTCTCTTCCCTGAAGACTCTTGCAAGCTATACTTTCATTTCCCAGGAAGAGCTCCATTGCTGCCATGTCAGTACTGGGTGCCACGAGTTTGCCTGCAGTTCCTGGCCGAGGATCCGCAGGTGTTTGCAGAGCGCGTGGCTTCTGCCGACAGCCTGCGCAAGAAGACTCAGGGGCTGCTCATGTACCACTTGTACGTGGACTGCATGCCCACAGAGGGGCTGGACACCATCAGTGAGAAAAGCCTGCAGCGGATGAAGTGCTTGGCTGTGCAGACTCCCAAACTGAAGGATGAGAAGAGGTAAAGCATCATGTACATGTCTGGGGGCTCAGCCTTCAGTCTATAAACATTGTGGGATTTCATAGGGCTACAAAACAAGTAGTCAGTGGAGGCAGATCTTGATCAGCCAACTCACAGACCATGGGTCTCACCTATCTTCTATTCTGTGCACAAGTAGGCAGATGGCAGCCCCAGGGACATGTGCACAGGATAGGTGGTCTGTCAGTGTTCCCATTTGAAGAAGGTACCACATGCAGATCCACCAAGCCATGCTTACACCTGCAGTTAAGTGGCCTTCATCAGCAAGAAGGTCGACAAAAATGGCATGGCTGACCTTGCTGTTTTGTGCTTTTGAGGAACAGATCAGTCATTGCTGTACTGATCTGCAGACCACCTGTTGTCTCCCAAGACCTGGCTGTTGTCTGCTGGTGACCCTTCTACCTGTTAACAGCTGCTGAAACAAATCAAAAGAAGATCTGCACAGGGGGAGGCAAACAGAACAGGAAATTTCCACCTGGATTTAATGGAGTATCTCTTTGTGACGCAGTTCATATTGGGGAGGCATTTTAATGTCCCTGGGCTGGTGAATCATGAGCCACTGGTGGTGTTGCTGGGAATCAACCATGACTGATTGCCTTGCTCAGAAATAGGAACGTGTGAGAAGCTGCATGGTCTGCTGGCCTGAACTGGAAAGTAGGAGAGTAATTAGTCTCTGTGAGCAGAAATATAGGGATAAAGAAAGGTACTCGGCCTGCTTGAGGTAAAGGATGATGATTTCCTGAGGCAAATGGAGCAGGGTTTCAGCACTTACGTGAGTGTTCTGGCTGAGGAAATGGACTACAAGAGGTGTCCAGCAGGAGGCAAATGGGAGGCTGGCTTGGATAGCCCAACTTTTCCAGAACTGCCAGCTACTTTCCTTCATTTGTGGTTATTTCTCCTTCCATCTGTAATGTTTCTACCCAATGGAGATGTTGCTTTGAACCAAAAAGACACTTAAAAAGGCTACAGTCCTAGTCCTCACTCCCTGCTTGCCTCTGTCATTAAAAATCCAGTTGACACCTTTGGCTGCTTCATTGTCTGCACAATTCTCCTGATGTGTTCAGTGGTAGGTGGGCTTCTGGGTTAGCAGATTTGTGAGGGAGGGAGGGAGAGAATGGGTGGAGTTTGCAGTAAAGTTACAGACATATATGTGCTGAAATGCCATGGGTTCTCAGTGTTTGTGTGTCTTACAACAGCATATTAGACTGTATGAGCAGCCTGGAGAAAGAAGTGAAATTAGACTATAAACACACCATGAACATGGTAAGCTTTGACAGAGTCGTCGCTTCCAAACCCCAGATGTTTTCTTATGTAACTCTGCCAGACAAAGAGGAGAAGGAAGCACCAGAAAAAGGTAGGGGACACAGAGAAGCAGTTTGCATTCAGTGTGGTTGCCTCTTTGGTAGGGTTCTTGGATTGCTGTAGGAGCTCTCAGGTTCATAGCAATGATTAGAGCTCACAAGGGGCAGCAGCAGGAGATTATGTGAGACTTTTGAGTATGTCTCCTCTTTTTTAGGGTATATTTGCATGTTCATGTTACCTCAATAAAATGGATTAGAGCTCATCAGCTAAGATGCAGTAACTCTGCAAGTGTACCCTCAATGGCACTAAATGTTTGGCAATGGGATTATTTTACCACTGTGCTGGAGCTGAGTGCCTTGCCTTTGCTGTGCTCAGCTGGGATATGCCTCAGGCGTGGAAGAGGGCTCAGGCTCCTTTAGAATCCCAAACAGGAGGAAAATGGCCCCAGTAAAAGATGAAGGGGAGAGGGGGCAGTGTATTTTGTACATTTTAATCTTCCAAAGGCAGGAAGGCCTTGAGGTGCTTCACATATGGCCTCTCACTGATGATGTGACTCACCTGTGCCTCAGGGCCTCAGTGGGAAGTTTCTTCAGTTCCAGTGTTCTTTCTAAAGGAAACTTCATGAGCCAAAGCCTTGGGAAGGTCAAGCACCAAGACAGCACCTCAGCCCCTATTAGGAGGCTGCAGAAGGTCTCTGCTGCAGAGCAGGCTCTCTCTTTTGTCCAGCCGTCTGCTGAAGCTGCTGCATGATATGACCTGTGCATTAGAGCAGAGTCCTTTTCACAAGTGCTTCCCAAAGGGATCTGTACTCTAAAAACAGAAGCTGAATTGGCTGTTGCAGGCAATGACATTATTTCTTTTTTTGGTGCTAGGGCTCGTCTCTATCCCGGACTACCCTTTTCATAAACAACAGAGAGAATTCAACTTTTTGTCACTCCTGACCAGGCCAGAAGTCATCCATCTCCTTGCACAGGTACAAGATGAGTGCAACAAGGCAGCTGTCATGTCTCTGTTTAACACAACCATAACCAAAGTTGTCTCTCTGGAGGAATTTGAAGAGATCCAGACTCAGACCTTCACTCAGGTGAGTAGAGAAGGTGTGAGGGATGAACACATGAAGCAGCCAGCAGTGCTGTCAATGTGTATTAGACATAGGCAGCAGCTGCAAATTGATTTTCTGGAAACTGATGAGCTGTCAAAGGAGACATCATGTTTGGGGCAGGGAGGGAACATTTGCATGTGCCTGTCAAATTTATTGGGATATGAGGAGAATGGGCTGAAAGAGTCATAGTCCCCTGGTTAGGATCAGGCAATGCTGACCATGCTATTAGTCATGTGTTAAAACAAGTAGCCATGTAGGGCTGCAGCCCCTCTTTCTTCCACCTGGTTTATACACAGATAGGAGTCTTGGTTGGCACTCAAAAGTTTCTTTTTTCTCCTTTTATTTCTTTTTCTTTATTTCCCCATACATCTAGCTGCAAGGCACAAGATCTTTGGTTCCTCCTGAAACACTTGTGGGGATAATGCTTTTCTACACTCTATGTTCTTTTTATAGTTAATTAAATTGCTCTGCTTGCAGTGCCAATATACAGAGCAGGACAAAAATTTGCAGCTCAGTGGTAATTCCCACCAGAGGATCTTCATGTCCTCTGATTGAGGGCAGCACATTGTACCCTGGATGTGGCCACACAGAGTAGGTTGCACAGTAAATCAGTGGCAGAGAATGTGCTGGTCCTTCCCAGTCCCGTGCTGTTTCAGCTAGGCAGTGTTGTCATCCACTTGGTGACTAAGGTTCTTTTATTACACACAAACAGCAAGCTGCCTGTGGAGCAGAAGTGACACTTGGTGGTATTTTAATAAATTAAAATACTGCAAACTGCTTCTGCCCTTGGCTGCTTCTGCTCTTTCTTCTCACTTGTCAAGGGAAGACAACATTCTGTCCTTTACGTGTTCATCACACTGTCTACACAACTTTTTGTGAGGGACCCTGACACTGGCAGCTCCAGGGATATCACTCTATAGAAAAGAGAACAAAAAGGAACCACTCAATAAAACAGAATAGAGCACTCCCACTTCTTAATATCAGGCTTTCTTTTTGTGGGTCTTTTGTCAGTGCAGGAGATGTATGACCAGGTTCAGATGCCACATATGGGGGGGTGTGCTTTGAGAGCTACTTTTAGCTACCCCAGTTCTGAGAGAACGGTTTTCTTTCACAGCAAAGAAAGGTCCAACAGCTCCAGTTAGTAGCTCACCTCACCATACTGTTTTCCCATCAGCCCTCAGAGGATTACTCAGCTTGCATTTTTCTTTGCCCTAGGTTCAGGAGTTCCTTAAGGATACTTGGATCAATACCATAAAGACTGCTATTGAGAGCAGCCTTAGAGATGCAGGCAAATGGTTCAACCTGGAGGAGAGTGACTGGGATGCCTACCAGAGCTCCAAGCTGCGTAAGCTGATGGAGCGCATCAGGTTCATGCTTCAGGACTCTCTGAGGTACCTGGTCCAGAAGTCGCTCATCAGCTTCACCCAGCTTGTACTGGATGCTTGCCAGAGTGTCCTGAATTGCTCAAAGGACATGGAATGGGGAGATGACATCACCAACAGTCCCTACATGTAAGAAAGAAAGAAAAATAAGGGATGGAAAGAGCAGAAAAGTGTAGTGCTGTTTTTTTAACTACTGTTCTGCAAGCAAGCTTTGCTCTGTCTGGGGCCTTTAAGCTGTGCAGTTTTCCCTAATCCTCCACCTGACATGTTCACTGGAGTATGGAAGAAGGACACATAGCTGGCTGCTCTGTTAGTACAGCTTTCCAGCTGCTGTTAGTGATATGGAGCAGCCCCTCAGAATCAAGGCCTGCTGTTTTGATGTACTGTTCTAAAGATCAGCCACCTCCAGCATTCTTGGGGGAGCAAATTGCTAGATTTTTTTCTGGATGCCAGGAAGAATACCAGGAGCGTGGCTGCTTAATTCCATTCTTAGATGAAACCTCAGAATTAGAATCTGGCCTGGGATCTCTAAAAAATACCAAGTTTAGATTATCACAGTGCCTAAAATTTTATTCCATTGGGTATTGATTTAAGGATTTTTGCTTTTTGTGGTATTAAAGAAGGAACATTTAGAAATGGAATGCCAGATGAAAATAAAAAAAGCCCCTGCCACTCACATGAGGCCTCTTAAATCAGTGGAAGTCTTGACACTGACACCAGCTGATCCTGGGCCAAGCTGGTCACATGCAAGATTGGAAATGTTAATATAACTTCCAGAAGGTGCATTTCAGGAGTATACTGGAGATACTGAATGTCTACTTTGAAGAGCACCTGCTGTTTTACTGTAAAGCAGCTCCAATTCTCAAGATCAGGTTACGACTTTTGGGGATACTGATGTCATGATTGATGGTTCCTTTACCTTGGATTAAAAAGGGTTCTCAATGTCTTTACTGCTAAATTGAGAGCACAGTTTTTGTATCTTAATCTGCATGAGATAGTCCTCTTTTCCTCTGTTTTCCCTTCCTGTCTAGGAGGCATTTTAGTATCAGCACCAGAGCAATACAGTTGTGTATCATTTTCTCAAAAAAGCATCCCTGTTCTTTCTTATCTCTTCCCACCACAGGACTCAAAGGAATTTACTCTTTGTAACAGACCTTGAGCTAGACAGCAGTGGCATCCTCTTCAGTCCCTCTGTGGAGAGCTTTGAGACATCCCTCATTTCTCTGTTCAACAACGGGATCCTGATGACTCACAGTATCCCACAGCTGGAGCAGGTGAACACTTCTGCATCAACAGTGATGCATGACAGCTGTGCATGTGTCAGTGCATTGCAGCTCACCACAGACACCCTGAGCTTATACTCAGGGAGAGAGGTGCAGAAGTGGATACTCGGCAATTCAGTTGAATTAATGTGGGCACAGCACTGTGCTAATGCAGTTCTATTCTGATAGGATTTCTTCAATCTCCCCAGCCTTGTAGCTCTTTTGTCTGGCTTTTGTTTCTGCTTTGGTGCTGCAAGTTCTGTAGATACGTGGACACTGGTTTCCCTGAGTGAATGGCAGCTGGTAAAAACACTCATAAAGGAAAAAGCACTGTTTCTAGTTCTGTTTGATGCAAGTCTCTTCTGCATATGCATCCTTCTGTCTGCTACTGTGAAAGCCCTGTCTCCCTAGATCTTCATTCTTCGGGGAGGAGGGCACACAAAACTGGTAAAACAATTCCTGGCACAATGCAGAAGTGTGGACTGCACGAGTTCCCAAAGGTGCTACTGGGGATGGCCTTGCCACTCTCCTGGGGAGGCACAATTAGCTCTCTTTGTCCTGAAAGACCTCTCTCCTTCCTCTTCCAGTATGTGTTGGAGAACATGGATATCACAGGCTCCCCCATGCTGAAATCAGTGGGTTTGGAAGAGCCAGAGGTGGAGGAGCTACGTGAGACTCTGCGCTCTGCCATTCGAAAGACACAGATCCCTCTCCAAGCCTACGGCAAAAGATACGAGAAGTTCTTAGAGATAAATAACAATGACATAAAGTATTTCGTAAAGTAAGTGGCTTCTGACAAAACCCCTGTGATCCCAAGGACAAGCCTTTGTGGAAGCTATTGTGTGGATGTGCTGATGTGGGAGTGTGGGGCAGTTCTGAGACCACGTGCCTCAGATATGAGATCAGGCCCCTATCAGAGGCTGCCTTCAGTCGTGGGCAACAGTCCATGCTTTTGGAAGACATTGGTGGTGGCACTGGGAATTTCTTCCTGTCTCTGACAGCAGTCACATTCTTGTCATGCTTGTCAGTGTAATTGGAGATATTAATGGCCCTAAAAATGAATCATCCTGTTTGAGAATCCAATTAGCATACTTGACTCTGACCTCTTTCATATAGTGTTTGCTCAGGCTGATAGCATTCTGTAGAAAGTAATGTTTTCTTTTGTTTCACCCTCATTGTTTTCATTGCCAAAACTCTTTGCACCTATTCTGTCCTTTAACCTCTGTTACTTTTATGGACTTCTGTTTAGGTCTTACGTTTTCTCCAAACAGTGGGAATGAAGCCCCTTTTTTTATTCCAGTTTAATCAGTTTACAAATCCCTTCTGACAAATTCTTGTCTCTCCCTGGAATACACTGAAGTGCCTACCCTCCCCTAAAGTGCCTCCTGATCTTGCCTTTACACCAGTGCTTTTATTTTCTCTCCCTCTCTTCTTGCCATATTTCCTCTTTCATCTCTTTTTGTAACTTCTTTTCTGCAGCTAAAATATCTTGTGCTCTTATTCCATTCCACACCAATTGTGTAAATATATGCCTTCTAAATTTAATGTCTTGATCCTTTGAGTGGACACAAACAGCCTGAATGCTCAAATATTCTTAAGGTCTACAATACCATTTTTTTGTTGGTGCTTTAATTTACAGAGACTATGAAGAGCAATTTCCACCTACCCAGGAGGTGATGAACATAGTAAATGTGTACTTGTCTGAAAAGGAGATGCTGGACCACCTTCTACCTAGTTCTATTATCATTGGCCCCTTTCAAGTCAGGATAGAACATATTAGGCATAATGTGTCTGATAAACTTAAAGCAGTGGCCACTGCTGTGTTGGATATGCTGGCTAAAACCCTCCATTCACATGTGCAGAAAGTAAGTTGCCTGGTTCAATGGATTATCTGTCTCTGTCTTGTCTTGTCCTTCTGCTTTTGAAGTTGCTGTGTTTTTGTGAAACGGTCCGAAGGGCACATTAGTGAGGATATTTTAAAGATCACACTGGGCTGATTATTTCAAATTAAAATTATAGGGGACATATGCTAACTCAACCAAATGAAGTATTAAATATATTTAATAAATTACATGCCTGAAAGCAGTAGATCTTGAGATTGAATTCTTCAAGACCTTGCCATCATACAAAAGTGTGTTGGTGGATTGAAAAGGTCAGTCTAGTAGACAACTGGAAAGTCCTTCTGCTTCCTCTGAGGATAACTGGAGTATAGGCAATTGCCTCTGCCAGCTGGTTGTCTAAATCTGTTATTATCATCATTTCCACTAGATACCTGAAGTTATTCCTCTTTTTTTGGCAGTCTCATTCCATTTGAGCTCAAATGATATGGATGAGAAAAGGAAAAAACAGAACAAGGCCATGTCCTCACCACATAGACCACCTTCAGAATGGGATTGGGGCAGGTTTCCTAGTTTGTCTGCTAGCAATTGGTGACTTTTTGATGGTCTTTGCTGTGTTCTGCTGCAGATCTGTGAGGCATATGAGGCCATCAGCACCAAAATGCATGAGAGACCAAAGAACATCGAGGAACTGATTGAGCTGCGGGACTGGCTGAAGGGAGTGCCTGAGCAGTTGGCAGTGCAGGAGGTAGGGCAGGCTCTCCTTTGGACAGGGACATCAAGGGAAGTGAGGAAATTTGTCAGTGTGATGTGTGGTGTCTCAGAAGCAGAGCTACAGGTTTTTTACTTGCATGTCTTTGTGTGCAATGCCACGAGATTCCTGGGTTTGTATTTTTAAATACGCATGTCATAAATCTAAATCTCTTTGCAAAACAAAATAGCAGTTAAAAATCTTGCCTAAAATACTTAGTATACATTTTGCTGCCTTCATGATCCATTCTGCATTTGTGTACTGAATACCTGTCTTCAAAAAATGAATGCTATTTTCGAGAAAATCTTTGTTACCCAGTGTTCAAATTGCTGTTAATATATTTTTTATAATAGGACATTTTAGCACTGAGTTATTTCAGAGTTATTTGAAGTGTCTTTTCCCAGCTGAACAAATGGGGAACAAAGGCATCAAGCTGTAAGCTGACTTGTCCAGGCCAGTGAGGGAACCTGGAGGATAATCTAAAACACTCGACTTCTGTCCAGTGCTTTATCCACTAGGTCACACTTCTTTCCCTTCCCATAGAACAGAGGGTGATGGTGGCATGACCATTCACAGAACAAGGGGTTGTAAATCCATTCCCACTGTTCACACAGCACAGAAGCAGCACACATCACATTAAGCTTGTGTGACTAACACTCTTCAAAGGCACCTCATGAAAATGAGGTGTACACTAGAGACTTGGAATCAGCATGGTCTAAAGATGTCTATTTTTTTTCTCTCACCCTGTGCAGCAACTGATTGTGGAAGTCATGGAAGATTACAAGGTCATGGACGACTTCCTTTACAATCTTACTGAAGAAGATTTCACTGACAAGTGAGCACAAGGCATTTCTCCCACTGTCAAAGCGGGACTCTGCAGCAATTACCATTCTCAGTGCTTCAGGGGCCATGTGTCTATCAAGGGCTCCTGCAGAACTTTTAAGTGTCTCTCAGGCTGTATGAGCACTGAATTCTTGAAATGAAGTTTGTAGACAGGAAGTGTGAGTTCATGCTGCCTTCTGGCCTGGGGCAAGGCAAACTGGTAGCTATTAACCTGTTTAACATAGTAAAGCCCTTTTCTTTAGGTGGGTTTTTTGGGTTTTTTTTGGGTTTGGGTTTTTTTGAGATACTTGCAAGGTCTCAAAGTGCACAGTTTAGTCTGTGCCTGAAACTAAAAGTACAATTCCAAGATAGAAACACTCCCAGGGTTTTCCTAAGACTAGGAAGAAATTTGAGCCCTTATTATTGCTGCAGTTCTTCTCCAAGCATCCTCCTCTTAGTTTTATTATTCCAGTTGTGTCCTGACTATGCCCCAATAGCAGAGTCAGTTCACAAACACAGCTACAAGGCTTCTGAAGCTTGCTCAGCCCGGAAAGCACTTCTCTTATGACATGTACTCGGTCCACTATGTCTGCAACCTGAGTGAGTCTCTTCAGAGTGCTCCTGAAACTAGAAACATGGTGTACAAGGTGCAAAAATCTCACAGAAGCTGCAGGAAAGCAGCTCAGCCCCAGGCCAGCTTGGAACAGGCATGGCTGTATTCCCACTAACCAGACCTGCCACATGCAGGACTGGTAGGAGATGGCTGCATCCCCAGGTGCTGGGAGCAGTGTGACCTCCAGTGAGTGCAGTGTGCAAACCTTGCACCTGGCATTGCACACAGGCTGAGGGTCCAAATGGAGGCAGTAATGGGTGGGCTATGGCTGAGCAAGAACCCAGAAACCTGCCTTGGCATGAGCAGCCAATTTGTGCAGCCTTTGCTGGATCTACAACGCTCTCCCCAGGGCACTCTGCAGAATCCAGGGCTTCCCTCTATCTGGGTTATGCTGGCCCCTCATTGCTCTGCTTAACAGGAGACTGGCTTTTTCGGTAGCCCTGAAAAGCCATAAGCTGAGACTCTGACCCCATTTTTTTCAGTGCCTTGCAAATACATTCAAAGACACTCATTCCCTCTGGATGCCAACTGTTATTTTGCTGTCTCCTAGCTTTTCAGCAGTGTAGTGGATTTGTTTCTTTTAAAAAGACCTTCCACTTCTCCCCAGCTCTCACCAGCTGAATAGCCTAGTCACAAGGACTGCATATCAACAAGACAAGCTGGAAAAAATGTTTTGTTGAAACCACATGTGTTTCTGTTGTTGTTAAGCCTCCTTGTTTGGTGGGATTTAGCTTTCTCATTCTGTTATTTTCAGCATTTCAAACATATGCTCAAAAAGCTTGTCTCATTCTCCTTTTTTTTCCCATTTGTTTTCTTGTATCATGTGAGTGCAGGTGGACTGCCAGTTACTGGCCAGTGAAAATGTCTATGGACTCAGAGGCCATTCGGCTGCAGCACATAGATGATGAAGAAAGATTTCGCAAAACGCAGATTTCAGATCAGAAGGCATTTCAAGACAAACTGGAGGACATGCAGGTATTAAGCCTCTAAAAACAAACTGTCCATAGAAGGGGGTCTTGAAGCTCTTGTGGTCAGCCAGGTGGGAAACTTTCAGATGAGATTTTACTCAGCTGAGTTTTGGGGTGCGTGTGTAGTTAGACCAAATATTAACACCCCTCCCTTGGTTTTTTTGTTGGCTCTTGATTAAGAGTTTCCTTTTTGTGTGAAAGACAAGACTGCAGAAATACTCATTTTTCATTGAGAAGGTGTTTATACAGTCTTCAAATTCTTGATGCTCAGAGACAACATGGGCACCTCCTTTTTCTTTCTTGTGTACTCAGTTCCCTGCAGAACATCTCCTGCACTGCCATCCAGGGGGAAAATACAGCATTCAGCCATGGAACTCATCTTGTGGGAAAAGAACCTGAAATAATTGCAGAGTTTTGGAGCTGAGATACCTCTGGTGTCTGCTAAAACAGTCTGAATTCTATTTTTTTCTCAGAAGCTCTTAAATTCAGGGGGAAAAAAAAAGCCATTTAAGAAAGGTGGAATCACTGACCTAGATTTTCTTGAAAACAGGTTCCCAGAATGATAATACTCTAACACTGGATCAAAAAACTCAAACAAATAAATACAAACCC